>NC_067481.1:95323502-95661724 GCF_947179515.1 Apodemus sylvaticus
CCTTGGTCAGCCCAGCTGGCACGTTAGGTCTCTATCAGGTCCGAAACTCCATTCTTTTGGCCAGGAGAAGTTTTTCTTAACAGGCCTTGCTGTTACATTAACAGTGTTTGACCGTATATTAGGATGGGCATGGATTTTCTTGGCCAGGAATAAGTGTTTTTTTTTTTTTTTTTTTTTTTTTGTTTGTTTTGAGACAGGGTTCCTCTGTATAGCCCTGGCTGTCCTGGAACTCTCTCTGTAGACCAGGCTGGCCTTGAACTCAGAAATCCACTTGTCTCTGCCTCCCAGAGTGCTGGGATTAAAGGCATGCACCACCACTGCCTGGCAAGGAATAAGCGTTTAGTGAACAGTTGTCCCTGACAGGGCTGCTGGGATAGGTCCTCAGTGAGGAAGAACATCCCAAGGTATCTGTGAATTGTCCTGGAACTCTGACAGGTGGGATCCAAAGGGCCTGACCTGTGGCCATTTCTCTGGAGGGGGGGGGGCAGGAGAAAATAGGAGAGGGGAGGTGAGGGAAAAGGAACCGGTTCTTGAGGGCCAGCCTCAGGTAGGCTGTCCTTGGGTGCCTTCGGTTTTGAAGCTATAGGTCTGCATGTCGCCTCTCCATGATGAATCCGGCCAGCTGAGCGCAGCAGGCAGACATGGCTCGCATCCGGCGCTTTGGCTCAGCACTTGATTGCAGATTTTGCCCCTGTTGTGGGGGAAAGACCTAGGATGTCACATATGCTGGTCAGGTGCTCTGCCACTGAGCTCCCCCCCCACCCCCAGCAGACACTCCAGGGCCTGCCGTTCCTGGATGGTAAAGATAAGTATCTAGAGAGCAAGGGGCTCCTCTGCCACCTAGAACAGGAGGTGCCCGTGTCTTCTTCATTTATCAAGGTGCTAAACAGCAGTGAATGAACCAACAGGGTCAGGAGTTGGGGACAGGCATGGGATATACATTTTAGTTGTGCATTTTTATTTATTTATTTATTTTGTCACTATGGAGTGACAGCTATGGAGGCTAGCTGGCACGTCTGTGGGGACTTTGTTCCTCTATAGCCCGGAGACCATACTGCCCATCAAAGCATCTCCCTGTGCAGCCCAGACACAGATCAGTAGGGGTGAGAGAGAACTCAGGGAGACTCTTGTGGTACAGTCCTGTTGGGTTGTATCCTTGGCCTCTTAGCCACTACGGTGTCCTGTGTGGGGTGATTCCCTTCAGATGGTGGCACGGGAGAGCCCCAGAACACGAGAAACCAAAGGCCGTGCTCAGCACAGTTTGGGAGGAGAGGATGTGAGGGACGTGTGGAATCAGATGAAAGAAAATGCAGCCAAGTGTAGGGGGCATAGGTTCCAGCAAGCTTCTGTCTTTGATCTCAGTGGGCCATTTCTCTGAAGAGGTGCAGGAGACTTCCTGTCTGCTCTACAGAGCAGCTACTGGCTGCTGCTGCTTTAGAGGGGGTGAAACTCTAGTATTCATTTGTGTGTGTGTGTGCAATCGTGTGTGTGTGTGTGTGTGTGTGTGTGTGTGTGTGTGTGTGTAATCGCGCGCGTGTGTGTGCATGTGTGTGCGCGCATACACACGTGCATGTTCAAGAAAGCCAGAGGACAATCTCAGGGATGTCTCCCTTTTCTTTGTTTTGAGACAGGGTCTCTCCCTGGCTTGGAACTTGCTGAGCACGCTGGGCTGGAGATCCAGTTCTCACCTCCCCAGCACAGGGTTACAGTTTCTCATCACCACAGTAGAGTTTTCGTTTGCTTGTTTTTTTTGTTTGTTTGTTGTTTTGTTTTAAAAGATGTATCTTTATTACTTTTAATTATGTATGCAGTGTGGGGGTGGGGTGGGGAAGTGCAGTGCCGTGCCCATGGTGCCCATGGGTGCAGTGCCCATAGTGGCCAGAAGAGGGTGCTAGATCTCTCTGGAGCTGAGTGATGGGTGATTATGAGCCACCTGATGTGGGTGCTGGGACTTGAACTCAGGTCCTCTGCAAGAACAATACATGCTCCTAATAACAGAGCCATGTTTCCAGCCCCTAGTTGGTTTTTGTTGTTGTTGTTGTTTGTTTGTTTTGTTTTTTCGAGACAGAGTTTCTCTGTGTAGCCCTGGCTGTCCTGGAACTTACTCTGTAGACCAGGTTAGCCTCAAATTCAGAAATCTGCTTTCCAAGTGCTGGATTAAAGGCATGTGCCATCACTGCCTGGTTGTTTTTTGCTTTTTCTTTTCTTTTCTTTTCTTTCTTTCTTTCTTTCTTTCTTTCTTTCTTCCTTCCTTCCTTCCTTTCTTTTTTTTTTTTTTAAAGATTTTATTTATTGTTATATCTAAGTACACTGTAGCTGTCTTCAGACACACCAGAAGAGGGCATCAGATCTCTTTATGGATGGTTGTGAGCCACCATGTGGTTGTCAGGATTTGAACTCAGGACCTTCAGAAGAACAGTCAGTGCTCTTAACCGCTGAGCCATCTCTTCAGTCCCTGTCTTGTCTTTCTTTTCCTTCTTACTTTTAGATTTATTTATTTATTATATATGAGTACACTGTTGCTGTCTTGAGACACACCAGAGAGAGTTATCAGATCACAAACCTCAAGAGGGTTGTGGCCACCATGTGGGTGCTGGGAACTGAACTCAGGACCTCTGGAAGAGCAGTCAGTGCTCTTAACCACTAAGCCATCTCTCCAACCCTGTCTTTTCTTTTTTAATTTGGATTCTGAGGATCCAACTCAGGTCCTCATGTTTGCATAGCACTCCCCTGGGCCGTCCCCTCAGTCCACAGATTCACTGGCTTACAGTGAGTGACGCTTGGGATTTGATACATTGACCACTACATAGCCCCTGCCTTTGACTGCTCCCGGAACACCACCATCAACCCTACAGAAACTCTCAGGTTCAGGATTTCATGTGGATCCATGTTCTGAGATCGGAAGTGTGGACCACCACACCAAGCTAAGGCTATCTGTACTTGGATGTAGGGCTAACCTTAGGACAGGGTGCCTCATCCTAACCTGATCCGATCACATCTGTAAGAGACATTAATCCCCCTCTGATCCTGGGGTGTTATGAATTTTGGGGAGCCATTCAAGTGCTGCACTGGTTGCAGCCTTAGTCACTGGGAGCAGGGGACTCAGGAGTCTAGTTAGTCTGGGCACAGAGTTAGCAGTCTACTGACTCCCTCCTACTGGGCCTCCGCAGCCTGGTGCCCCGGGACCCCAGGGGTCTGCCTGGTCATGGGGTTGCCAACTCAGCACCTCTGTGGCGGAGCAGGAAGCCCTCCCTCCCTGGAGGGAAACCGCAAGCTTTATTTTTATTCAATCCCAGCCGTTCTGTGGTTTTTGGAGATGGCCTTTAAGATTCGTTTTTTTGATTTTTATCTCAAAGAGGAAAAGCACGGATCCGGCTCCAGGAAAAACATGCATGAAGAAGAGAGGAACTGAGTTTGGATCCCACTCAGCAGGGAGTGGCCTTGGCTGGATGGCCTGCAGGGTACTGAGGTCTCCGAGGAGGAGCCTCAGACTGCTCCAGGGAGTAAGACCACCGGCCTCTGACTGAAGGCTCAGGCCCAGCGTTTCTGGCAGTGGACATGGACAGCTCTCGTTTTTCTACCACGTGGTGTGGCTACCGAGTCTAAGGCCTGTTTCCCAAGTCCCATCCAAGCCATCTTCCCTGTCTCCTCAGATCTAAGCCCCACGCAGGTGAGTGAGGAGTTAGTCCTGCTGGAGATCAGGTCTGGCCTGTAGGGTCAGGTATTTGTAGCCATCCTCCTTAAGCTTCACAGGCCGCCTGGAAGGGGAAGGGCGAGTCCTTCCAATGTTTGTGGGCTCCTTCCTGTGTCATTTACAGATGAGTGTCTGGGAAGAGGGAAACAATTCTCCACTGTGGCCTGGAGGATGACCTTGGGGTACCCACCCCCCAGTCTAGAAAATGCCTTTGGTGACCCCCAACTCAATTTCTTGTCGTCTCCTGACAGCAGGCGAATGTTGCACTTAAAGTAAAACACATTGACCATTGTTGACTTCCTAAAGACACACCTCAGAGAGTAAGGCTTTGCTGAGGGTGTGTGTGTGTGTGTGTGTGTATGTGTGTGTAAATTCTTAAAGGAAAAGTAACACGGCCAGCCTTTGTTTCGCTGTTCCTGGTATCTAGGCTAAGTCGTTATGCTGAATGCTAGGTGCTAAGGCTGGATTCTGGCTGCTGATGCTAGATGCCGATGCTAGGTCTGATGCTTATGGCGGGAGCTGATGTTAATGCTAGACGCTGGTGCTAGATGTCGCAGGCTGGGTACTGCTCCAGCTCAGGGGCTCTCGATTTTGGTGAGCGTCCCTTGCTCTCTGTCTGCTGAGCTCTAGAATGGGATGTTAAACAGCAGGAAAGGGCAGGGTTGTGTTATTGTCCTGTAGTTTGCTCTGTCAACAGTGGGAACATGCCCATACTAGAAACCTGGTTCCCCCAACACAATCTCAGCCCATAGTTCAGTTTCTTTATCTAGGTATCAGGGCACTAAAATTGCCAAACTCCCTGGAGCAGGGCTTTCTGTATAAAGACAGGGGAAATGGCTGCTGTGTGGTGGGCATTGAACGCTGGTGTGTGTCTGTGTGTGCACATGCATGTAGGTGGACATGTACACCTGGGTGCATGTATGCTGCATGGTGAAAATTCTGGTATTTATGGCAGCAGGTAATGCCCTGCGGCAGCTTGGCACTGGCTTCTGCACCTTGCCATTGAGAGATAGGGCGCTGGGGCCATTCACCTGCCCCCTGCTGAGGCCCTTGGGTGAGCATGAGGTACTTCCTGGCTGTTTAGACAATTCTGCTGGGCTTTCTGTCAAGCGATGGTGTTCGTACCAAGTGGGCATGCAGAAGCTATTCAAGGTGCTACAGGTCAACACTGTGGTCTGCGGAGTCCGCAGTTGGTGAGGTTTCAGCCGACCTTTAGCACAGCCCGATGTACTTTGTACACAGATGTGCGGTGGCGACCGTCTTCAGTTTCCGGTCTGGCTGTCTCTTCCGCATCCTCTGGGCTCTCTCTTCGACAGACCCTTTCTTTCCTTTCCTTTCTGGGGGCCTCCTGCGTGCCCTCATTAGCATTTGAAAGGACCTCATTTGCATTTAACAAGCAGAGGTGGCTTCAAGCCTGGGTGGATTTGGGAAGAGCTCCTAGATCTGCTCCACATTCCCGGGACTGAAGGAGACGGGCAGTCCGTGTCCGTGCCCGGCTTCCAGGAAGTAGGACTCAGACCTGGGCGGGCCTGGCTCACAGACCTCGGTTTGTGCATCACCCTCCTAGGACTTAGGCTCTGTTTGTCTCTGTTACTGTTTTTAGGGCTCCCCTCTTAGAATACTGTGAACCGGAAGCTTAAACAACAGTCTGGCTACACACACCTGCCATCCCAGCTGTTGAGAGGCTGGGGCAGGCTAGCCCGCTGTCCTGAGATGAACGCGTTTGTGTCTTTCTATGATGGCAGAATTTGTCGAATAACAAGTTCACTCAGCAGTTTCGATAACAGCAAATTGTCACATAACCTCACGTACCTGCATAGTCCAGGCCAGGATAACGCGGGTTCTTTAATTCTAATCTTAATTCGAATAGTGGGTTCCACCAGCACTACCGCTCACGGCACACAGCACACAGTAAACATGTCTATGTATCGGTGCGCATATATGTGCGAGTTAAAGAGGCTGCAGCAGAGTTCATAAGGTTGCAGCAGTGGGCAGAGAGAGGGTCTGTACTGATGAACCAGACCAGCATTGCAGGCGTCTGCTGCGGCACTGCTGGAAGCAGGGTTTGAGGGTAAAGCTGTGCTATTTAGTCAGCTGTGAGGTGAAAAGTCTGAACCAAGCGAAGAAACCCAAAAGGTGGATGACAGGCAGGCGGCAGTAGCAGGGACAGTCAGAGGCGCCTGGACTTCAGTCCTTGAGGAATATTCCAGGTTGGTGGGAGCCATACATCTCAGTATTGGCATTCACCACTTCTGAGTGTCCTGACGTGGACCTGTGCGCATGTATGATGCAGAGTGAAAATCTGGTCCTCATGGTAGCAGGCGATGCCCTGCTTTCCACCCTGACCCAGGCTTGGTGTGTCTGCAAAGGTCTTGGGTTTCTGGGATGTGACATTTTAATACACCACCTGCCCTTACAGTCTCAGTCCATCTCGATAAACCCAGAGGGGGGCTTCTTTTCTGTTCTCAAGGCCGCCAGTCTGTACTGGAGACTGTGCCTCACAGTTCTGGGGTCCACCTAGAGGCTGCAACCACCTTTCTTCCTCAACATGGAGTAAAGGGCTGGGGAGAAGGCTCGTGGGTAGAAGCACTTCCCACGGAGCCTGATGCCCTGAGTTCAATCCCAGGACCCACATGGTGGAAGGAGAGAAGCAACTCCTGCAGACCTTCCCACGCACGCAACTCCTGCAAGCCTTCCCACGCACGCGACTCCTGCAAGCCTTCCCACGCACGCACGCACTCCTGCAGACCTTCCCACGCACGCGACTCCTGCAGACCTTCCCACGCACGCAACTCCTGCAAGCCTTCCGACGCACGTGATAGCACCTGCACTCAGAGCACTCACATACAAGTAAAGAAACACCATATCCTTTTTTTTTCAACAATTGCTCTTTTTTTTTTAAAGATTTATTTATTTATTATATGTAAGTACACTGTAGCTGTCTTCAGACATTCCAGAAGAGGGCGTCAGATCTTGTTACCGGTGGTTGTGAGCCACCATGTGGTTGCTGGGATTTGAACTCAGGACCTTTGGTAGAGTAGTCAGTACTCTTAACCGCTGAGCCATCTCTCCAGCCCATATTCTTTATTTTTTAAAGGAGTAAAAAAAAAAAATCTGCTTGTAAAATGGAGTCAAAGGTACAGCCTCAAAACAAAACAAACCAAAACAAAAGCAAACAAAACATTGCTTCATACAATATGGAGTCACTTGGAACAGGGCATAGCCTGATCGCAATTCCTGGGCTACAGAGTGAATTAAAGTTCAGCTTGGGAAAGTTAATGGGATTCTATCTCAAAATACAAAGTAAAAGGAGGGGCCAGGGAGGCCTCTTGGTGGTAGAGTGCTTTTCTAACGCGCTCTGGGTTCAATTACTGCCACAACAAAACCAAACCAAACAACCCAAACCGGATGAATGCTCTCTTAGTTCTAGAGGCCTTAGTTTCCAGGCCAGGCTCAGCAGGGTCAAACTCCCTCTGAGCCCTGCAGACAGGGCCCTGCCAGGACTCTGGGGACATGTTTCTAGAACGGAGTCTCTGGTTAACCAATGTCAATTCATCTTTTTAGCTTTCAGCTTAAAAAAAAATTAAATCGCATTTGTTTATTTCCTGTGTGGGTTCATGTGTGCGTGCCATAGCGCATGTGTGTCACAGAATGACTCACAGAAGTTGTGGGTCCCAGGATTTGAACTCAGGTCATCAATCTTGGCAGCAAGTACTTTTTTTTTTTTTTTTAAGATTTATGTATTTATTATATGTAAGTAAACTGTAGCTGTCTTTAGACACTCCAGAAGAGGGCGTCAGATCTTGTTATGGATGGTTGTGAGCCACCATGTGGTTGCTGGGATTTGAACTCAGAGCCTTTGGAAGAGCAGTCAATGCTCTTAACCTCTGAGCCATCTCTCCAGCTCAGGAGCAAATACTTTTACCCTCTGAGTTATCTCGTCTTTACTTATTTATTTTTCAGATGGGCTCTCTGTATTATGTAGCCCTGACTGTCCTGAAACGGCCTACATAGACCAGGCTGGCCTCAGACTCACAGAGATCCCCTATCTCTGCCCCCAGAGTGCTGGGATTAAAGGCATGTGCCACCATACCTGGCTTTTCCAGCCCAGTTTTTAACTTTTTAATGTTAAACCAATCTCAGACTTAGACATTACAGAAATAGCATGATGATTTCCCATGCTGGGTTATGAACCAGATGTAGATTACACCAGCAGAGTGTCTCATCCTACTCCAGAAGATATGACCACGGCCTGGCACCTTCCAAGGTCCTGACACCTTTGGAGATATCCCTTTCAGAATGGGTGTCCTCCCAGAATCACGTGACCTGTGCATTGTCTGCGTTGTCCTGTTCCTCAGATTTCACGTGATGACCTTTAACCCCTTCTTCTTCCTCTCTGAGCTGGGACGGTCTAGGGATGAGCTCTCTGGTGTGTAATCATAAAACTATATGAGTAAATTATATTAAATTCAACCTCACATTCTTAGTTGTACCTCACCGCTCAGAGGCACCCGGCACTGGACAGCGTGGACACGAGAAATAAATACAGGAGGAGCCTAGTTTCAGGGAGGTCCGATGTGACCTTTGACCTGCAGCCAGCCTGTCCGCACCCACTGTTCACTTGGAGATCATGAACTCACTGTTCATTTCCTTACATATATGTACATGTGTGGGCACACATATGTGTACGTGCATGTGCACATGTATACATGTATGTGAGGAAGCCCAGAGTTACATTGTGTGTCTTCTGTCTTCTGTCTAATTCAGACACCCTGATTTCGTTTATTGAGGAGGCATCTGTCAATCCCAGCTAGGCTAGCTAGTCGGCTTGCCCTGGGGAACCCCAGTCTCTGCCTCCAACTGTCAGATTTGATGTGGTTTCTGAGGTTGCAAACTCCAGTCCTTATCCCCACCACACCACCCGGCTCAATTCAGGTTTTCAGGTTTTCCCTGATGCCTCTGTATATCTTTCTGGGCTGACTTGCCCTGGTTTTGCTGAACATCCGTGGGCATCTGTCTTGTTCTGATCGTAGGACAAAATAGGCCAAGGAGAGCTGCTCCTAAATGCTTAGAACCAGGAGTCTTTCGAACTGAGACATCTTTTTTATTTGGCCTGTTTGTGTAGACTCTGTCCGCTGAGTCTGAGACTCCCGATAGTCTGAAACACCCCAGAGCATTGCTCAGTCTACATTTTTCAGGTTGGAGACACTCAAATGGTCCTGGCTTTTCTTCAGTCAATGAGGTGACGGGCCTAGGACTTCCCCAGCCCTCTCTGTGGTGTGTGTGTTGTTAAAAACAGGCCGGGAAGCAAGGTGTGGTGTCACACACCTGTAATCTCAGAACTAGGCACATGGGGATCTTGGTTCTGAGAGCTATTCGGATAGAAGTGGGAGGCAGGAGTTCAAGGCCTGCCCGGGATACATCCTACCTCACAACACCAGCGTGGGAAACAGAACCAGGACTAGGATAGGAAGTGACTTTATCGGCAGAGCACCAATCTCACATGTGAGGTCCTCGGCCTCATTCCCAGCACCATGCCTCCAAGTTCCATATATACGGAGACTTACTCTTATTTACATGTATGTGTATGCTCATGTATATACTATGTGTAGTGCCATTGGAGGCCAGAAGAGGGCATCAGATTCCCCAGAGCTGGAGTTACAGGCTGTTGGCATCTGATGTGCTGGGAACTGAACTTAGGACCTCAGCAAAAGCAGCAGGTGCTCTTAACAGCTGGGCCATTTCTCCAGCAGCCCCCCCACCCATGTGTGTGTGTGTGTGTGTGTGTGTGTGTTTTAAATCAGAAGTGGCTATTATACCTGGCCTTTTCTATATCTAGGGAGGCAATGCTATGATTTTTCTGCTTGTGTATATCAATATAGTGAATGTTATTAATACGTTTTGTTAGTAAACTGACTAGGATTTTGGAATAAAGCCCACGTCCTCGTGGGATGTGTGCGCACATGCGCTAGGTGTTGTACTCTCTCTCCGCCATCGGCTGCCGCAGCGCCGTGTCATATGGGTTGTTCGGTTGGTTGGTTGGTTTGAGAAAGGGTCTCAGGTACCCAGGGTCCTTCACATTCACCCCCCCCCCCCCGCCCCTGGCTTGCATTATAGGTGTGATTTCCCACACCTGGGCTCCTAAGTTCCGTAAGCTAAGAAATTGTTTTCTTTTATAAGAACAAAGCTCAATACTATGAAATTGTCTACAATTAATGGTTTAAGTGAAATTTACAGATTCTGATGGTATTATTGTTCTATTTTAGAATGTTCTTAGCTGGGTGGTGGTGGTGCACACCTATAATCCCAGCACTCTGGGAGGCAGAGGCAAGAAGATTTCTGAGTTCAAGGCCAGCCTGGTCTACAGAGTGAGTTCCAGGACAGCCAGGGCTATACAGAGAAACCCTGTCTCGGGAAAAAAAAATTTGAAAAACCAAAAACCAAAAAAAAAAAAAAAAAAAAAAAAAAAGTTCATCAGTTTCAGTTGTATTTCTGCATCCATCTACGTTTGTTTAGTGGCTTTTTTGTGTTTAAATTAATTACCATTTTTACAGGTGTATAATATCTGTGTAAGTACAAAATAAATGTTTTATGTCAACAGGATACGGCTCTGTTGACAGAATGCTCGCCTAAAGTCCTAGTTACTTTTCTGTTGCTGTGAGAAAACACCCTGACCAAAATTAACAGAGAGAAGGAAAGGGTTTATTCATCTTACACTTCCAGGTCACCGTCCAGGAAGTCAAGACAAGAGCCCAAGGCAGGTCCGCTCGCTATTCCACAAAGAAGTGTGGCAGGAACCTAAGGAGGCTGCTGGCTGGCACTCCGGCTCAGGCTCAGATTTTCACTCAGTTCAGGACTAGGGAGTTGCCTAGGAAGTGGTGCTGCCCACAGTGGGCCAGGCCTGCTAAATCAATTAACAGTCAAGGCAACCGCTCTCCCTGTCTCCAGGCCAATCTAGGTATCTAGATCTATGATCTAGGTAAATTCTCAATTGAGATTCATTGTCAGGCAGCTAAGTTGGGACCAACTTAGCCTGTGTGAAGCACTGAGCTCAGTCCCCAGTGCACAGCATGCAGGCGCTGCACTCCATAATTCCAGCTCTCAATAGGTGGAGGCAGGAGGATTAGGAGTTAAAGATCTTCCTTGGCTGCAGAGACACTTCTAGGTCAGTCTGAGATACACAAGACCGTATCTCAGGAAACGAATACAAGCCTATCAATAGAATAAGGGGTTTTGTTACGAGGTATTTAATAGTTTTAAAGGAATTTCCATGTGGATTGCTTATGTACCTGTTGTTGTTTGGTGCTGCTGGGGTTGGGTCATGCTGTGTGTTGTGAGCTGAGGTCTGTGACATTTATAGCAATCTTTCTGGTGTGCTGAAGCTGGAGGTCTTGTTGTTGGTGGCTTCTTGGCTACTCTGAGGTTTTCTGCTCTGATCGATCGTAGCTGTGTCCTTGGCTCGAGTTCTGGTCCCACAAGCCTCCCTCAGTGTCTGTGGCTGTTGGCTGTGGACTGCAGGCTGAGGCCTCTTGAGTGCCTCTTAAAGATCTTAGGTGATCACTAGGCACAGTGGTGCGAGCCTTCAATCCCAGCCCTCAGGAGGCAGAGGCAGGCGGAGCTCTGTGAGTCTAAGGCCAGCCTGATCTACAGAGCGAGTCCAGGACAGCCAGGGCTCTGGTACACAGACTCAAAAACCATTCCAAAGCATCTTAGGAAACCTTCTGGGGAGAGCACCATTGGTGTTTGTCTTAGTTGCTTCTTTCTTGCTCTGACAAAACATCATGACCAAGGCAACTTATAAGATGAAGCATTTAATTGGGATGTGGTTTCAGAGGGTTAGAGTTTATATTGGTGGGGCAAAGCCACGGTGGCAGGAACAGCTGAGGGCTCAGATCTTGGTCCACAAGTAAGAGCTAGAGAGAGCCAGAGGGAAGGAGGGAGGGAGGGAGGGAGGGGGAAGGGAGAGAGACAGAATCAGAGACAGAGACAGACAGAGACAGACAGACAGAGACACAGAGACAGACAGACACAGAGACAGAGACAGAAACACACAGAGACACACAGAGACATAGACACACACACACACACACACACACACACACAGAGAGAGAGAGAGAGAGAGAGAGAGAGAGAGAGAGAGAGAGAAAGAACTAACTAAAAAGGGTACAAGACCTTTGAAATCCCAAATCCTGCCTCCATCAAGACTCCATACACTTCTCCTGGGAGCCTTGGGTCTTTCCAGCTCCTTACTGTCTGTCTGTCCATCCATCCATCCATCCATTCATCCATCCATCTATCCATCCATCTATCCATCCATCTGGACGATTAACGATTAACTGTTGTGTGCAAGTGTTGAACTGGCCACAGGTGGTAGAAGGGGGTGGCCTCTCCTGCTTAGCCTGGTCCCAGTGGAGCAGAAGGACAGGACATTGGCCTCCCAGGCTTGATGTCTGGGCTCTTTACCCCATGCCTCTGCTTGTCCATGTCAGTCACTTAAACGAGGGGTGGGCAGCCTGGCACTCTGAAGCCAAGTGTCACAGGATGCATGCTCACCGCCCAGTCATAGAACATCCAACACCTGAAAGAAACGGTCCCTGTGGTGCCTCTCTCCTTCCCAGGCAGCTGCTGGTCTGCTTTCTGCCTGGAGATTTTCGGTGTATCACATGAGCAGAGTCTCATGGTCTGTGGCCCCTGCATCTGATTCCCGTTACCGACTGTGATACATGTCCACTGAGTTGTGGTGGCTTAATTCTTCTTCTAGGCTGAATAATATTCCAGTACAGGAGCTGGACTGGTGGTACACCATGCCTGTAATCCTAGCATGAAGGCTGAGACAGGTAGCCCAGCCTCAGCTACATACACAGCCCACTGTAGGGTAGATCACATTTTGGGATTTTGGGTATTCAAGTACACCTAGGTGATATGCACGTTTGGGCTGCCAAGGACAGGTATGTGCAGCCACTAGGTCCACTCTGCATCTTCAGGGTGCGTACTGGGAGTGGGGCTGCTGAGCTTGGGGTGGCTTGGGTTTCTTATTGTCAGTGTCTATAGCTATGAGAAGCCTTGAAGCTGTGGACAGATAGGATCCACTGAGCTGACTCGGCGTAGCTTCAGCTTTTGTCCTCCCTGTGGCCACTGTCTCCTCATCTGAGGTCCTGAGTAATGTCCCATCATGTCCACCCCGTGGTGGAAGCTGTTCCCTGGGACTTCAGGAGCTAAATTCCCTCCAGCGCTTGTCCATGGAAGTGTCCCCTGTGGGAGACGCAGGCCCAGCTCTTACAGGCTTGTGAGAGATTGGTGGAGTGGAGACCGAGTTTGGTGACACTGATCACATCAGTGTCAGGGGCTGGCACAGCCACAAGCCGTCCTTTGTGTGTGACACCAGGGTCTTGGCTTCAGCTTGGCACTTCCTGTCACCTTCCCAGGAGCGGACCCTGCTCTGTGCTGTCCCAGCAGTGGGCGCATGTGCAGATGGGATGGATCCTCGCACAGTACTCTTGCTAACAGAACTTGTGGGGTTCAGAGTACCCAGACGGGAAGGTGAGTCCTCGCCAAGGCTGAGGGGAAGTCCAGAGGTGGCTGGCGATGGAGCTGAGCTGTGCTGCCCATTTGGACAGGACAGTGGGTGCATCTCCTGGGACGGTCATCATAAAGGCCACCTCTGCCGGGGCTCCAAACAGCAGATTTTTATGTTTCCTAGCTTTGAAGACTAGAGGTCTGGGATGCTGAAGTTTGGGGTTATACACTCACCTGTATGTGAGGCAGGATCTCTCTACCTCCCACAGCTGTGAGGAAGGGTCAGGTGTCCTTGGCTTGCGGTTGTATCACGCCATCCTCCGCCCCTGTCCCCATGTGGCCGTGCTCCCCTCTTATAAGCGTGCTGACCGGATGTAGTGCTGTTCACCTTCCCCCTCAAGACACTCTCCTTTCACACCTAGCGCCATCAAAGTGCAGAAGCCCCTTTCCAGCCCACACTTGAGTCCTGGTCACCGTGTTCACGGAGGTTTTTTGACGTCCTCTGTTCTCCCTGCCAGCTGGCCTTTAGCCTCTCTTGTTCTTTAACCTGCTCAGAGGTGGGACATGGGCATTAGTGCGTTCCTCAGGTTGGTCCGCAGCCTCTCTCCCGGAGAAGCTTGCAGGCACATTAGCACCATGCTCTGCATGACTCTTTGCTACCTGCCACCAGGGTAGCATCTCCTCAGCTTGGTAGTGGGTCCCCATTGCGGCATCAGGGGAAGGGCTGGGGCTGCTACCCTACACTGACAGCACTGGGCACCGGCTGCAGGTCTCTGCGCCCTCTCTCCACCTGTATGAGATGGCTGGGTCTCAGGCTGGGTCCTTGTGGCGAGCATGCTGCCACCCATGTCTAGGAGGATAATGTAGCCCATGCCACCAGCAGACCTGTCCCTGGTTCTGGCCAGCATCCAGAAAAGTACAGATCAAAGTTCCAGCCACCGGCGGGGTCGGTTGTGTCCTGCCAGAGTCTGGGTACAGGCTGTTTGTTGCCCAGCTGTGGTGACAGGGCCTGGTGACATCCTGCCAGGCTCAGAACCATTTCTGTCACTGTGAGTTCAACTTTAACCTGGATAGTGCCCCTACTGCCGAGAGGGCAGCCTTGTGTCTCTGAATCCTGATGGCTGCACCAGCTTCTTCCGTTCAGGCTGCTCCCACGCACCTGGAGATGAGTTTCCCTTAGACCTTGCTTCCATGAGTCATTCTGGGGAGCCGCTGGAGCCCTCAGGCCTCAGGAAGGGAGATTCTGTTGGTGCAGGGCTCCCAGCATCATCTCCCTCCCTCCCTCCCTCCCATCTCCCCTCACACCATTAGGAGGCATCAAGGCTGAGAAGTGAAGGTAGAACCCTTCTGTGGTCCCTAGGGTCAGGAGCTGCCACTGGAGGCCCTCCAGGCTTGACTTTCTATGAAGCCTTTCTTCCTGTCCCAGCATCCCAGCACTCAGAGAAGACAGAACTACAAATCCCACCCACCGGCTGGGAGCCCAGGACCTGCAGGCTCTGGCTCAGCAGTAACTACCAAGTGCTGGGGTTTGACTTAGGGTTTATGGGAGCAAGTGGGCTGTCTGCCGTGGCTTGTGTATAACAGATAGGGCTGGAGTACTGGAGCCTGGACAGGGCCTGGGGCCCTGCGGCTGGACAGTGCCCTTCTGAGGCCTGGCGCATCCTTGTGGGTTGGTGCAGCAGAGCTGGGGGACTAGCTGGATCCCACCAGGGTGGCAAGAAGCCCTTGAGAAGCGTTGCGTGATCCTCGGGAAAGGCACCTCTGTCCTTACCAGGCCTTGGTCATGTAGCTGTAGGATGCTAATGTTTCTACTAAGAAGAAATTCTTTCTCTTGCCAATGCACTTAGCATCTGGCAGCTTTTTGCAGGGATCCTGAGCAAGCCTAGAAAGGCAGGCAGCTACGTATCATGCTTTGTGTAGATGCTGGATATGGCCGTGGCTACCTTTGTGGGCCATAGTTAGCTACAAGGTAGACAACTCAGCCCTGAGACTCTTTCCTGGGGCCAGATGTCTTGCCAGTCAGTAGGAAACAAACACAGCTGCAAGCTTACATGTGTCTAGCGTGTTTGACTGGTGCCAGTGCCTGTCTTAGGGTTGCCACTGAGAGGAAACAAAATGACCAAAACAACTTAGAAAAGAAAGGGTTTATTCAGCCTAAGACACTTCCACCTAGAAGTTCATCATAAAGGACAGGACAGAAGTCTGGACAGGAACTAAGCAGGGCAGGAAGCTGCAGGCAGGAGCTGAAGCAGAGGCCGTGGAGGGGCGCTGCTCACTGGCTTGCTCCTCACGCTCGGCGTGCTTGCTTATAGAACCAGTATCACCAGCCCAGGGGTGGCCCCACCCATTATTGACTGGGCCCTTCCCATCAACACTAATGAAGGAAATAAATGCCTTATAGCCCGGTCTTGTGGAGGCATTTTCTCAGTTGAGGCTTTCTCTGATGACCATGTCAAGGAGACATAAAACCAGCCAGTCCAGTGCCTGTGCTCTAAGGAGGGGCGTGTATGTCATCAGAGCACAGAGCTCCTGATGTCCCATCCTGTTCCTTGTCTCCTTTGTTTATCCCTCCCTGGTTGCTGTCACATCTCCCTCCTGGGCAGGGCCTGCATCATCTGCCCATCATTTCTGTCTCCTCCTGCATCTGGAAGGCAGATGGCAGGTGTTCCAGTTTACCCTCCTTCCGGGGCAGGTGAGGCCTGGGAGAAGCCGGCCAGACTTGGGGTTGAGAGCCCCATCCTGGCTGTCTGCTCTCGTGCAGGCTGGTCGGGTACCCCCGAAGCCACTCCGGGCTATAACTAGATTCCCACTCTGCCTGGACATATTCATCTCCTGGGGCTCTGACAAAGGACCACACGTGGGGGCGTCAAATGCTGGCTTATTCTCCTACAGACTGGAGGCCAAAGGTCCAAACCAAAGTGCAGGCCACCCTATCTCCAGGGACTCACAGGATCTGGCATAGTCCCCCAGCTCCGGGGACTCTGCTGTTTTAAGCTCTGGTTTCATCCCATCTTCAAATAGCTGTCTTCCCTGATACTCTGATTTCTCCTACCCTTTGCTCCCCCCTTCTCCTTTCCCTCCCTCCATCCCTCTCTCCTTCTCTCCCTCCCTCCTCATTCCTCTTTCACAGCTGGAGATGGAATCAAGGACTCCACATCTGGCAGTGAATATTTACCACTAAAGCACGGGGCAGCCCCTTTTGTAATTTTTAATTTTGAGACAGTCTTGCAACATCGCTGTCCATCCTCCTGCCTCTGCCTCTGGGCAGCTGGGATTCTAAGCATGTACCCCGGATGCTCAGGCTACAGGCTTGGTGATTCGTGCCAGTAACCCCAGCACTCAAGAGGCAGAGGCAGGGGGATTGCAACAAGTGTGAAGCCATTCAGGCTGCATAATGAAAGCCGGTCTCAGCTCTCACAAACAAACAAACTTGTGACAAATTATGACCAACCTAATCCTGGAGGCTGATCTTTAATTAAATCTGCAAAGACCCCTGTTTTCAAAGGTCACAATCTGAGGTCCTTGGTTGGGATGAATTTGGGGACACTATTCAACTCTCTACAGTGGCATTCTCTGTAGTAAAGGGACATGAGATAGATAGATAGATAGAGAGAGAGAGAGAGAGAGAGAGAGAGAGATCTGCCTAGTCGTTCATAGCTGATGACAAGTGAAGAAGCCTTATGAGGGGCCTGGTGGTTAAGTGACACCTGGGCCCTTCCTCACCCTGACCTCTTGACCTGAGCTGTCCACCTCTGCATCAGGGTACAAAAGGGAACTGTACACAGACAGGGACGGAGCCAGCCTGCAGCTGTGCAGCCACGGTGTGGGGTGGGGCAGCGATAGGGATACAGCTGGTTCGATCACTGTTTTGCGTTTCCCCATCCACAGCCATGAGTGGGAGCTGTGTGGGGAGCTGTAGCCACTCGACAGACTCCCCCACGCCCCCCCCCCCACTGGGGAAGGAATTGGGCTTCCCCTCCCCCAGCTAGACAGCTGGTTCCTTAAAGATGAATCCCCATCATTGAGATGCAAATGCTGCTCACCCACAGAAGGCCCAGCTGCAGGGCTGGCACCAGTGGCCCTGGCAGCCCAGGTGCTGGTGGCAGAGCCAGGAGGCATTCGCGACCTCCGCTAAGGACAGCCACCTCGCTGAGCCTCTGGCCCTGCTGAGTTAGTGGCAGATTTCCTGGCTTTCTTATGGGCTAGGTAGACACCCTTCCCGCCCTGATCAAAGACAAGAGCTGGCGCCAAGGATTCAGCCTAGACTTCAGCGAAGGTCAGCGCCACAGGGACCCCCGAGGGCCGCACCATTAGGGCAATGACCTGGGGATCAGTCGGCAGAGGGGGCTCCAGTTCAGGGCAGATGTGTGGATGATGTCTGGTGGGTGCTGATTCACAGCTACCTCCTCCCTGCCCCCAGTTTCCCAAGGAACCCAGAGAAGGGCATCTCCAATGGGCAGAGCGGGAAGGTCGGGGAGGAAGGAGCAGCCAGCAGGGCAACAGTGGCCAGCGACATCAGGAAAGTCATGTGACCTTCAGACCATCATGGAGACCACAGGGAGGTTTTCCTCACAGTTCTTATATGCCCTCATTGGAAAACACCACCCACCTCGATGTTCTTTATTTTATGATAAATGCAGATTTAACACTGAATATCTAAAACTGGAACTTTTTTCTCTGCCTCCTCCCAAGTGCTGGGATTAAAGGCAGGAGCCATCATGACCAGCTGGTCGGTATTTTTTTACAGCGAATTCAAACACATGGAAAACAGTTGGCCAAACAGCATGTGTACTGTTTCTACAAAGTGAACCTCCACGTAGCCGCAGGTAAGCGGCGACACGTGAGCAGAGAGACCCAGAGTCCTGTCTCCAGGACAGGGTGCCTCCCCTGGACTCTGCATCATCTCCCTGGGCTTTAGTATCTCTCAATCTCCTGAAGTGGAGTACCTCCCACCTCCCTGGTGCCCACAGGTACCACAGATACTCTTGGGCCTGGCCGTGCTACCTTGCCTGGTGCCATCGGTGCCCCTCCACAGCACTGGGCACTCTTCCCGGGCATGCAGGGCTGGGTATCTGCTACCAATGCTCATAAATGCCGAGCCGCTGCCTGCAGGAAACCTTACCTGCTATCTGCTTTGGGGGACAGAGAGGGGCAGGGTGGTATGGGAAGGACAAAACACTGGCCAGGTTTGAGAGGTCTGGGGGGTCTCCAGTGTTGAATCACTGCTGTGTGTCTTCTGCAGCTGATAGTATACACTGGAGACCTGTCTTTCTTGGTCTTTCTTTCTTTTTTAAGTTTTATTTATTATTATATGTGATTACACTGTAGCTGTCTTCAGACACAGCAGAAGAGGGTGCCAGATTCCAGTACAGATGGTTGTGAGTCACCATGTGGTTGCTAGGATTGAACTCAGGACCTCTGGAAGAGCAGTCAGTGCTCTTAACCACTTCCAGCCCCTTTCTTGGTCTTTCTTGTGACCTGTTGGGAGGGACCTTGTGTGGGCGTGGCTGGCTCTGGCTTCATAGTCTCAGTTCTGCTGTTCATTGCTATGGAGATGCTGCTCTGGGCAGTGTTGCTGTGTGGCCCTAACCCACGTACTCAGCAAAGAAGGGACACGGTGGCAATTTTGAAGCTTCTGTTTATTATTTTAAGAGTTTTTAGTGTTAGCTCTTTGGTTTGGGAGCTTCAATCATTTCTGTCACCGTCACCGGCATCATCACCATCATCACTGTCATCGCTGAGGCCAGAACCTGAGGCCTCTTGCGTTTCAGATAAGCACTCTGCCTGAGCCACAGATCAGCTCTAGAGCTCACCTTTTTTACTAAAACTATTTTACATGTATGAGTGCTTTGAAAACATACATGCTAAGTGCTCCACATGCTCCACGGAGCCTGAAGAGGCCCAAAGAGGCCTGGAGAGGGCACTGGAGAGGGCACTGGAGAGGGTACTGGAGAGGGCACTGGAGAGGGTACTGGAGAGGGTACTGGAGAGGGCACTGGAGAGGGCACTGGAGAGGGTACTGGAGAGGGCACTGGAGATGGTACTGGAGAGGGCACTGGAGAGGGCACTGGAGAGGGTACTGGAGAGGGCACTGGAGAGGGCACTGGAGAGGGTACTGGAGAGGGCACTGGAGAGGGCACTGGAGAGGGTACTGGAGAGGGTACTGGAGAGGGCACTGGAGAGGGTACTGGAGAGGGTACTGGAGAGGGCACTGGAGAGGGCACTGGAGAGGGTACTGGAGAGGGCACTGGAGAGGGCACTGGAGAGGGTACTGGAGAGGGCACTGGAGAGGGCACTGGAGAGGGCACTGGAGAGGATACTGGAGAGGGCACTGGAGAGGGTACTGGAGAGGGCACTGGAGATGGTACTGGAGAGGGCACTGGAGAGGGCACTGGAGATGGTACTGGAGAGGGCACTGGAGAGGGCACTGGAGAGGGTACTGGAGAGGGCACTGGAGAGGGTACTGGAGAGGGCACTGGAGAGGGTACTGGAGAGGGCACTGGAGAGGGCACTGGAGAGGGCACTGGAGAGGGTACTGGAGAGGGTACTGGATGGCACTGGGTTACAGATGGTTCTGAGCTTCCGCGTGGGCACTGGAAACTGAATTGGGGTTCCCTGGAAGAGCAGCAAGTGCTCTTAGCCACTGAGCCATCTCCAGCCCCTGGAGGCCATGTTTTATTTTGGTTGGGGAAAAGTTTTTATTGTGGCTAAGAGAGAGAGGTATCTGCAAGAGTCAGAGCAGAGAGAGCAAGCAGCAGACTGACAGTGTCAGGGCTGGGGCAGACTTCATCTTTTAAAGTTTCATTTTAGAATTTAGTGAGTGTGCATGCATGTGTGTGTGTGTGTGTGTGTGTGTGTGTGTGTGTGTATGTGCATGTGCATGTGCATCATCACCCACACATGCCCCCATTGCTGCCCAGACAGCTGCCCAGAGCGTGTGTGTGTGTGTGTGTGTGTGCGTGCGCGCGTGCGTGCGTGCGTATGTGTATGCATGCGTGTGTGTGTGTGTGTGTGTGTATGTGAATGTGCATCATCACCCACACATGCCCCCATTGCTGCCCAGACAGCTGCCCAGAGTGTGTGTGTGTTTGTGTGTACGCATGCATGCATGCATGTGTGTGTGTGTGTGTGTGTGTGTGTGTGTTGGTGCCATGGCATACATGTGGGGGTCAGAGGGAGTTGGTCCTTTCTCTCCACCGTGTGAGCCCTGGGGTTGGTGGCACCTTCAGCTGCTCAGCATCTCCCCACCCTTGGCTTGAGGTCGAGCAGCGCGTGTCCTCTGCCATGCCTGCTCCAAACAGGTTTGGGGCAGAGAGATGACTCTGTGGTTAAAACCTGCTCTTTCAGGTTCCCAGCGCCTTGATGACCCTAAGCTCCAGCTTCAGGGGACCCAGCACCCTCTTCTGGCCTCTACAGGTCCCCTAATCACGACAAACACTTTTCTCACACACAAATAGAAAATTCCAGAAAGTCACATTTCTTATTTGATGAGATGGGTTGTGTTCAGGGCTATATGGCCAGACAATATTTCTTATAAAAAGAAAGAAAACAGTGTGTTCCTTCCCCCCTTGCACGCTTTTTAAGCTCTTGTCAAAAACATTCCAACATACATGCCAGCATCTCCTGGGCATTTTGCTTTTTCCTTGAGATAGGTTGTCACTCTGTAGTCTAGGCTGGTCCCAAATTCACAGTGTGTGTGTGTGTGTGTGTGTGTGTGTGTGTGTGTGTGTGTACATGGGAACCAGAGGCTGACATTGTTGACTGCCTTGATTCCTTTTTTTTTCCCCCGAGACAGGGTTTCTCTGTGTAGCCCTGGCTGTCCTGGAACTCACTTTGTAGACCAGGCTGGCTTTGAACTCAGAAATCCGCCTGCCTTGACTACAGTGATTCCTAACCACCCTATTTTTTTGAGGCAGGGTCTCTCACTAAGTCCGGAGCTCATCGATTTGTCTAGGACGGCTGCCTAGTGAGCTCAGGAACCTGCCTGTTTCCTTTTCCCCAGCTGGGGCTATCGACAAGCAACTGTGCAGCCTGCCTCTCCTGGGGGTTCTGGGGTATTGAACTCGGGTCCTCATGCTGTGTGGCAGGCCCGTCACAGACAGTCGTCTTCCAGCACCACGCTGATTTTGTCATTCGCAGTTCTACACAGGTCTGGAGCTAGGGTTCCCGTTCTGTAGAAAGACTAATAGAATTATGTCAGGATTGCAACTCAGTCTGTCGTACGTAGGGAGCACTGTCGTCCGGGAGTGACATTCTCAGGTGGCTCGTCACCTGCTTTGCTGCCTTCAGTCGTGGTTTCACCCATTTAACTGGCTTCCTCCAGGCCTCTTGCTATCCTGTGATACTGTAAGTGGGGGTGCTTCCTCGGATCCATTTACCCACCCAGGTGAGAGGGAAGCCCTTGGCAGTGGGAGCAGCTACAGAGCCACAGCTGGCTGGTGACCAGTGCACGATGAGGGTACATCACCTCTGCTGGATGGTGGCCCGGGAAGGATGCTGACTGTTAGAGGACCAACATGCCCAGCATGGCACCTCGGGGAGGCAGTGCCTGCTGACTTTGGGTTCTGAGTTTGTAAACAGGTGTAGGCAGAGTCCAGTGTGACTGTCTTCTGTCGTCCCAGAGCCCCTGTCTGGTAGCCCGGTAGAGTGACTCTAACACACTGCCAGCTCGCCAGCAGCTAGACTACACTAGATCCCAGCTTTGCTTTTGTGCATCCTACTGACTGAAGGCGGGGCTACTCACGTCACAGTGTCCACTCACCCTCTGGGTGGGAACCTGGGTAGAGAAGTGCGGAAGTGTACCCTAATGTTAGACGGTACTGCTCAGTGAACCTGAGTTCTCCCCTCCCCACCCCGCCTCAGTCCTGCACCCAAGCTTTCTACCTCTGTCCCAGTGCTCTCCAACATGGAAGTTTCTCCCTTGGGTTCTTCCACAGATGGAGCGTGTGGCCAGGGGCAGATGGGTAAGTCTCTTAGCATGCTTCAGTTAATGTGATAGGCTCATGCGTGACATGCCTGCTGCGCTAAGGGACAGGACGAGACCCCTCTCCACCTGGACGGTGGTCAGTACAGCATGGTGGCCCTGATGTAGCCAAGGCATGGGTGTGAGTGGGGCCCCTCAAAGCTGTCCTTAGCGCAGACTCCTTGGCTGGAGTGATCTAATGGGGAATAAGGATCATTTGCTAATGGAACTGGGGGCACCTCAGCCTCAATGAGGGGATCTTTGGAGGCACATGTACAACCAGGGTGGGGGGCGCTACATCTATCAGAAGTAGAAACCTGTGAGTACCATCTTGATCAAGATGTCAGGTCCCTTGTTGTCCTTAGTGAGCAGACACGTAGCGTGACCGACTTGCTACTTACTACCCTGGGGTGAGCCTTCTCCCTGAGTAGGGCTGAGCAGTCAGAGTTGCTAAGTCTCTTCAGTGGGTCCCTATGGCCACCGACTAGCATGATGACCAGGCCTGTGGGACAGTGAGAAGCCTTGCTCTGTGTTTACCAAAGGAGGGAACTGGCCACTGACACCCATTCCAGCTTGTCCACTGTCTCCTACTGGGCCCTGCTGGCCCGAGGCCCTGATCCACGCTGAGGGCCAGTGCCATCAGATGGGCACACCCTGTATCCCCCACTCAATGTAGCTCTAGTGGTGCCCTCACCCCACTTCCAGAGTGGCTTGAGACAGCAGCTACCGCATGGGGTAAGAATCAAGGAGCAGCGGGCATGGTGGAGCACACCTTTAACCCCAGCTCAGTTCAAGGTCAGCCCGGTCTACACAGGGAAACCCTGAAGCAAAAGAACTAACAAGGACGTCAGTGAGCCTCCGCATCCGTCACACTGCATGACTGTGAGCAATCCAGACACGTGAAGCAGCACAGGACTGTGTGGCATCTGGGTGGAGGTGACATCCTGGAACCAGCAGGGGACCAGCTCTTACCTGTCCTCTGTCTGCAGTCTCTCTTACAAGAGGCATCCTGGGAGATTTTTGGTTGCCCAGGGCCTAGCTCCTTCCCACAGTCCCCTGCACAGGCCTCAGCCCTGTTTTTAGCTCCGCTGGACCAGCAGCACCCCCCCTCCCCAGTACCCCAGGGAAGGAGGGGCACAGGGCTGGACCAACGCCCAGAAGGCTGTCTCTGGGGGCCTGGGGCTTCTCCTACTGAGCCCTGAGACTGCGGTCCTGGCAACCTGGCAAGGGCAGGGAGGGCTCACGGTGAGGTAGGTCTAGGTGCCACACTCCAGGTCACCAGAATACCCAAGCAGCTGTATCCCTGCCGAGGGCCCCACCCCCACGTCTGCCGCCTGGGGCATGGAGAGGCCGCCCCCAGGAAGGGCCGCTTAGGCTGCAGGCTGCCAGTCGCTCCTGTGGTGGTCATGGCAGACTTGCTGGCTCCAGTCTCACGGCTCTGAGCCTTGTCTGTCCCTGACACACACAGGGCGCCCTGTTTCCTTGGGAGCTGGAACACGGGCTCTCTGTTTGCACCTGGGTTGGCCGTCCCCCCCAGACAGGCTGAGGGGCTGCTCTGCACAGGCCACACTTGTGCCCCCCTCTCCACCAGCCTCCTCAGCTGAACCTTTTTTTGTTGTTCCCTTCTGGGATTCTCTGCAGTGTGGCCCAGGGGCGGGCAACATGGGCCCCAGACACCATGTTTAGCGAGAAGGGGGATGGGGAAGTATTCCTGGAGTCTCTGCTGTCCTTGTGGCTAGCGAGCTTGGGCGGCTCTGTGCACTCAGTGAAGGGAAGGAGGTCTTAAACACCGTGGGCCAAGGTCCCCCTGACACGGCTCTGCTCGGTTCTCCACAGGTCACCCGCGGAAGGCTGGAACAGGGCTGCTATCCACGCTCTTCATATATCCTACACTGGAGCATGCAAGGGACCCATGTGCTCACATGTCTGTGTGTATATCCTGGGTGGTGTGTAAGGGGTCCTGGGGGGTGACCGTGCTGAGGACAGCAAGCCTCCTTCCCCTCAGGGAGATGGTGGTAATGGTTTGGTGCTGCCACACTGGACTTGTGATGGAGATCATGGGGCTGACTATGAATCTGTGGTTGGCCTAAGTGGGAACCAGCCTCTAGGTTAGGGAATCTGAGGTCCCCTGCAAATGCTACCATAGCCCAGACTAAGAGAGGGTCCCCCCAATGACCGGCAACCAGATGTGGGGGGTGGCCTAGGACTCTGATGTAGGTAGCAGTGTGGTACCGCAGACAGGGTGGGTGGGTATCTGTGATGGTGGCCGATGAGGAGCCGTCGTCCTGCTGTTAGAGAGGAGGCCTGGTCACGTGCAACACGGGGTGACTGGGACTTCTCTCCACAACAGGGAAGGGATGATAAGGTGACAGGGACGGACAGAGGCAGGAGGCTGACGGCTAGGAAGCACAAGCGTTTTTAGATCTCTTCTTGGCATGACCCACAGGCTGCCTGGTCACTTGTGGGACCCGTGGTCACAGCACAACATACAGGAAAAAAAGCAGTTGGTCTCTGGTCTTTATTTCAGAGTGTGTCTAGATGGGGGTTCTGGCAGCGGCCACTCCCGAGTCTTAAAGTATTCCTTCAAATCCTCAAGGCGGAGTGGGGGGAAGTAAGGACCAATTCGCTTGCGTATCCACCACTTGCCCTGGGCAGCGTGCTGGCCCCCAGGGAGGCTGAACTTGTACCGGTAATGTTCTCCTCGAATCCACCTGCGGGGCACAACATGTCAGCTGCTGTCTCTGCTTCCCCCACCCTCTACACCCCAAAAGGCAGGCCCAGCCCCCCCCCCCAGAAATGTGGGTGGAGCCCCATCCGCTCCATGATGCAAACATTCCCAGGCTTGTTACAGATCTTGGATGTAAAAAAGGTACATTGGGCCCCATACTGTATCTTGGGACTTGAGGGAGCCCCTAGGTAATGACATGTCTCCGTGACCCACCCTCTCCAACTTGTCCTACCAGGTGTGTGCATAGGACGCAGCAAGCCTTGTGATACTGGGGGAGGGGGACATGCTATGTCTTTTTGGGTGTGGGTCTTGAGGCATCACTGGTTGTGGGTGAGGCTGCCATCTTTCCTTCTTCTGTTGTACAAACCTGAGTGGGTAAGGGTCCCTGAGGGACGGGGCGTGGGGGAGTCATGAGCAGGGGGCACTGATAGGGTAAGGCTGTGCCTTGGCCAAAAAGTTCCTCTTCTCCCAAATCTGGGGTCCTGACCCTGCATTTCCCAAGGATAGGAGGGCAGGGCAGGGGTGCAGGGCCTCTGGGAAGGCCTATTGTGTGATCACTCCATCTTCTCTGAACCAGCCCTTTTGCATTCATTTTCTTCTCAAGTCATAGTTGAAGGTCTAGGGCTACAGGACCTGGACACTACAGCCAAAGGGGGTGTGGTGTGGTATGGTGTGGGGTCCTGGTCAGGTGCCCAGTGTTGGGCCTGAGAGGCTGGGAAACAGCCAAGGCCTAGTGCTTTCCCTGGCAGGCCTATGAAGGGACTGAGGGAGACTGATATCACCCCTGGAAAGTTCTAGAACCTAGCTGTGCTGGTTAGTTTTTATCATGTGACACAAAGTAGTGTCATCTGGGAAGATGGAGCGTCAACTTCCAAATGGTCTTATCAGGCTGACTAGAGGTGTGTGTGTGTGTGTGTGTGTGTTTTCTTCATTAATGGCAGGTTTGGGAGCTCAGCGCACTGTGTGAGGTGCCGCCCCCAAGTACACTGTCCTGGGCTGTAGAAGCAGCAGGCTGAGAAAGCCACAGGGAGCAAGCCTGGGCCTGTGGGTCTGTTCCTCTGTGGTCTCTGCTTTAGCCTCCAGTTCTGAAGCTCCTGCCTTGGTCTTCCCTCAGCGATGGACGGCCTACAACCTGCAAGCTTTCCCCAGTTGTTTTGGGTCATGATACTCGTCAGCAAAGGAAAGCAAGCTAGGACACTGAAGGGAGCAGGGTGTTTAAGATCAGACTCAATGGGCAGCATCTTTCAAAACTATACTGGATGTGCCAGCTAGGACCTGACACACCCACCAGCCCCTGACACACCCACCAGCCAGGAACTGACAGGCCCAGCAGCGAGGACCTGACACTCCCAGCAGCCAGGACCTGACACTCCCACCAACCAGGACCTGACACTCCCACCAGCCAGGACCTGACACTCCCACCAGCCAGGATCTGACACACCCAGCAGCCAGGACCTGACACTCCCACCAGCCAGGATCTGACACACCCACCAGCCAGGACCTGACATACCCACCAGGTAGGGCTTGGCACCCTCAGCAGATACCCTGTCTCTTCCTCACTATCTGTATTCTTTCAATCACTTCAAGAATGTTAAGTAATGGAACTGTTCAGCATGTGGGCCTCGGGACTGGCTTCTTCCACTCAGCATGGCCTTCTAGATGCTGACAGATGCTACAGACCTTGTGCTGCTGGGTAGTACCCAAGGCCTAGAGGCAGGCAAGTCCTATGGTCTGGGAGGACCATGTCATGGCCTTCTGAGGAAGAGCAGCTGTGCCACAGTCAGCTCCTGTGACTGTGTTTTGCAGGGACTAGTATTGCACTGGGTTAAATGGCTGTCCATGAATGAGTCCTGTGCCTGGGCTCAGCTGGGCTTTCATTGTCTAGGACCTGTCCAGGGAGGCTGTGGCCCCTGCCTCCTCAGCAATCCTGACAGTGCTGTGATGGCTTTCAGGTGTTCCAGCTGATACCTCTCCTTGTTTCAGCTACACGGAGATGGGTGGTGGCACCAGTCGGATGGCGCCTCTGATGGAACCTGCAGCCCCCTGCTCAGATCCTTCCCACACACCCTGCTGGCCCCACATGGGTGGCACACTCTAGGTGACTGACTGGTCCTGCTGCGTGGTGGTGCCATGTTTCTTTTGTTTGGGTGCCTGGTGGTTCTCACTGTGCTGCTGTGAGGGGAGCGAGGGCCCTGACCGCACCGCGGCCTCTTCTAACTAACTCTACCATTTTCTTCCTGTATTTTGCTGCGTGGTTACGGTGTGCATCCTTCAGTAAGGGTGCCCCAGTCCCTGCTCTGATGATCGTTACTGTTAGCGTGGCTTACTGTTAGCGTGGCTTACTGTTAGCGTGGCTTGCCCTGTCGTTTTACTTCTGATTTGTCCGTATGGGTTTAAGGTGAGCCTGCATGTGTGTGTATGTGTGGCCCACATGTGTGCCTGGTGTCGGGAGCGTGCTGGGTCCTTTGGGCCTGGAGTTAGAGATGATTGTGAGGTACACGTGGGCGCTGGGACTCAAACCCGGGTCCTCTGCAAGAGTAGCAAGTGCTCTGAACCACTGAGCCATCTTCCCAGGCCCTCTTTTTCTTTTAGGGATTCTTTTTTTGAAGGCAGGTGACATATATCAGTAGGTGAGGTGGGACTCTTTTCCTTGGGGACTCTGCAGATGCCCACTCTGGATCTTGCTGCTATTTCTAGCTCCACACTCTGCCCGGTGCTCAGCTGGTTGCCTGCACAGGCCACGGTCGCCTCCCCCACTTCCATGGCTGCCTCCCCCTTGCACCCCAGCTCCCCCTCCCCATCCAGTGCTTCATCCCAGGGACTACGCTTCTCACTTCTCAGTTCTAAGACTCCTTTGGTTCTCCCTGTCTTTTGTTTCTTTGCCGACTCTTTTCTTGAGTTCATAATCACCTCACGATTGCTGTGGGGAGAATCAGCCCTTGTCATCCACTGACTGTCTTCCTGGTTCTCGCTGTGTTTTCTTAGCAGTTTGGGGGTTAGGGATCCCAGGTCAGAGTTGAGCCTTCTGCTGTGTGGCTTCTCCTAACTCCATGCTGGAGGCCCAGGCTTCCCATCTGGCCCTGTGGCGAGTGCTGGCGCCACCTCAGGGCCTTCCAGTGAGTGGCCTCTCCATTTTCGGAGCGGAGTCCACATGCTTCTGGCTCTTCCGCTAAGAGCAGGGCCACTTGCTTCATGGCTTTGTCAGGATTCCCCTCGCTGCTGCTTCCCTCTCTCCAGAGGCTCCTCTCTGCACGGTTGCTGCTGCTTCATCTCCACAGGCAGGAAGAGAGGCGGCAAGAAAAGCTGGTGCTGTTGACGGGTGATGTGGGGGTCCTGGGGTCCCTCGCCTGCCCCTCCCCCCACTGTGTTTATTTTATGGGCAGCACTCAGGCTCAGGCCAGGGTAGGGAGGAGTCTGGCCCATCCTCTCATGTGGAGACTCCAGAGTCACCATTCATTTGACAAAAGTCACAGCTGGCAGTGGGGGCAGGCTGAGGTCACGTTCAGCTCTGCCTGCTGCTGGGCTGTGCTCTGTGGCATTCACTGGATTTCAGTTGCCTTGCACATACACTAATAGGAAATATCGATTCTGTACTGAGTCACACAAGGGGCAGCCGGGCCTGTGTCTTCACATTTGCAGTATCTGCCTGCAGGCTTTGTTTCCACAAGGTACGCCTGACCACACCCCAGAGTCTCTGAATCAGGTGACCTCAGCTAAGCGCAGGCCTCCTACCTATTCCTGGCAGGTGGGACACAAAGCCAAGACAAGAGCCAGGAGGTTTGTCAGTGAAAAGCTCCCGAATCTGGAAGGACATAGAGCTACGTCACAGATGTTTGGAATGGGTACCCGTTTCAGTGTGTGCCTGGCTCAGATCTGGTGCCCGCAGGGTGCTGGGCAGAGGGGAGTGGAGGGAGAGGGAGAGGGAGAGGGAGAGTGAGGCTGGTGGTCTGTGGGGAGGGGTGTCCCCACACCCCCAGTGCCACAGTAACTCTTGGCTGCCACGCTCACAGCTGCTCACTGCCCCTCGGCGCCCCTCCTGACAGCCTCAACAGCTGTGGTGGCTCCAGGCGCAGCTGTCCTGAGGCTTCTCCAGGGAGACAGGGCCGTGTTTTCTGTCAGCATCAATGGTAGGCAGGGTACAGGGGAGGGACGGGGCCAGTTCAGGACTGCTCGGTCTTCTAGTCTCTGGCTGCTACTGAGTGCCACATCTCGTATCAGGGTGCCCAACCCAGCCCCTGGTGGATGCTGCCCGTTGATCACGGACTGTAGTGAACAAGGAGACTCTTACCTGGGGGGAGTCCTGCCCTCAAAGGGGTTAAGGGCGAGCAGGGACAGGGTCTCAGCGTCACCGGCTAGGAGCTTACCCGCCAGGTGGATGATCCACTCGTTCTGCTCGTAGGTCTGGAAGGACAGTGCTTGTGAGGTTGGCTATGGGGACAGCCACTCCCCAGTAAGCTGGCACCCACCGTGGTGCGGCCCCTGACTCTACACCCCCCCCCCCCCTTCTGTGCTCGGCAGCCTGGCTGGAGTATGGCCTGGTCGGTTGTGTGAGGACTGAGTTCCTCTGAGGGCCCACTCGTCAACCTTCCAGGAGCTGACTGCTTCCAGCTCTTTCTGGGGGTTCTCACCTGAGGCTCACTCACTCATGAGCCAGGCTCAGCCGTGTTTTCTACCAGGCTGCCTGCCCTAGCCTTAGGCGGACCGTGAGAGGGATGAGGACAAGTCCTACATGACCGCAGCACTGGCCTGGGCCTCGGGAGGCGTGAGCTATCGCAGGGACCTTTTCCAGGCAGGTGGAGGGCGAGGCAGGGCCTGTTCGGTGCCTTGGGCAGGATGCAGCTCTGAGAGGTTCCCATCCTCTAGGACCCTCTTGGCGGGAGTCTGAGCACCCTTTGCAAAGAGCGGGTGCAGAGCTTGTCTGTGCGGAGAGGCACACGGCAGGTACCTGGAAGGCTGCGAACCACATCAGCCAGTCCAGGCGGTAGTGGTACGGGGAAATTAGGCATGGCCGCCTCCAGGGGTCGCCTGGTTTGCACTTGAACTCATAGTCTTCCCACACTGCATCAGGCGTGCTGGCGTTGGGGCTCGCCGTGCCCTGCAGGATCACCTCAGTCCGCTCTTTGGTGATGCTGGGGGAGACGAAGGCGGCCAGTGAGCGCACAGCTCTCCCTTCCCCCAGGTGGAGAGGGTGCTGCCTTGAGCTCATGCTTCCCAAAAGTGCGTCGGGACAGACAGAAGGGTAGAGCCCGGAGCCCGGAGCCCAGCCAGGATGCCTGGCCCGTACCTTCCGAAGGCCCCGTAGGTGTTGACGATCCTGAGCGGGTTGAAAGAGGTGTTCATGACCTGCCTGGAGCTTAGGAGGTTGATAACCACGGGTACGCTGAGCCAGGCCACCAGGATGCCCAGGGAGATGTTGACCGCTTGCCGCACCAAGCAGCCTAGCCCGAGGGTGGAGGGGGGGGATTGGGGGATTGGGTCTCACCAGCAGGCTCCTGATCCCAGGGCAAAGCTGCACTAGACCCCCAGAAAACCTTGCCTGCTCTTCTGCCATTCCAGCCTCACAGAGCCCCTCAGACATACCCAGCTGGCCGTGTGGGATGCTGCCTCCCAGCCCACAAGCAGGGGAAGGTGCCCTGAGCCACAGCCTGCTATGCCAGAGCCAAGGACAGCACTCGAAGCCAATGTGAAGAATGAAATGTGACTGTCTAAGCAGGGGACCCTGGGAGTGGCTAAAGGGACAACTGACCTTGGCCCTGGCCTGGTAAAGGACCCTAGATAGTAGAGGCTTCCTCCCAGGGCCTACGGTGCCCACTCTTCTTAGTGCTATGACCTGGTGGTTACCCATCCTTCCTACATATTCATGGGGCATAGGCAGGAGGCTCATGGGGCTGGTGGGGGTGGGGTGGGGTGGGGAGCTGTGTTGCTGGTTTACCTATATATCTTGGCTTGGGCTGGACCCTTTGTATCTCTTCCCTCTGCAGCTCCAGGACTTGCTTCTTTAGGCCTCGAGGTCCTGAGGGAAACAGGAATCCCAGGGCAGCATCGTCGAAGCAGGCAAGGCTGGGCACGATGGTAAGCCAGTTCAGGAAGCTCAGGTTCCCACTGATGATGAGGATCACCTGTGGGTGCAGACACACACTGTGAGATGCTAGGGACGCAGGGCTATCTGTATCTGTGCCGGGTGTCCATGTGCCGTAGCCCAGCAAGTGGTCCGGAGGGGCTCCTGAGCCCCGTTCTGTCATTTTCTTGGCTCTGATCCCAGGTCATCTCTAAATGTGTAGGTCCCGCTGAGACCCCAGCTGCAGAGCCTGCTACAGGCGGATGTAGAGCCCACACAGGAATTGGCAAGCCCAGGAAAGGGTGGGGAGGCTTTGACTTGGTCTATCTGTGTAGAGGCCTGAGCATCCTGGGCTCCCTGGGACATACCTTGGGGACAGCTCTGGGGTAAGGCAGGCCTAGTGGGAAGGGCGTGAGGTACAGATCTTGCCTGGAGGTAGGGGCCTGAGAACCCAGAGGGACCTGGCATTCACAAGAAGCAAAACAGGAACAGGAGACAACAAGGTGGCCTAGGGCTGAGACCTGGAGGGCAGTGGCAGCCGGGCAGAAGTCACAAATGAGAAGGACAGAGACCTGGAAGCCCAGCTTCAGCCTAGACTTTCAACAGACTGAAGGGATACACTGATCATATAGTAAAACACACCCGTGCTGTGTGCAGCTCAGTGGCTTCCAATGAGGCTCACGCCCTGTGGTTACGTTAGTCAGACACCCCTCCCCTGAGACACTCTGTAGAACGTGACAGCAGCGAGCATCCCTCACACTGATGATGGGCTCCCTTGAGCTTCACAGAATGGGAGCTACAAGGTGGCTTCTGGGATACTATGAAGGGTCACCCCATAGGTGACATCTACCTCAGAATCCTTGCTTGTGCTCCTGCACTAGACATGGCTTGAGCTGAGTCACGAGGTAGACTACGTTTCAAGATGGCCGCCATGGGGCTTCACAGTCCCACAAGTGTAAGAGGGAGAGGGCTGAAGGTCGTGGCGCAACACTATTAACAGATGGTGCTGCCACCTGGCTTGCAGCCTCAGGCTGATCACCCGCACTGACCAAGGCCCTGCTGCTCAGTGGTGCCTCACCCTCTTTTGTGCCCCTAACACTTGGGTGCCCCACTGCAGAGCGTGAACATTTCCTAGCATCCCTTGTTGGCTGGGAACACCATGACCACATGCGGCCCACCTTGTCACTGGGTGGTTGGAAGGTTTAAGATTATGCAGTCTAGTTGGGGTGGTGGTGGCGCACGCCTGTAATCCCAGCACTCTGGGAGGCAGAGGCAGACTGATTTCTGAGTTCGAGGCCAGCCTGGTCTACAGAGTGAGTTCCAGGACAGCCAGGGCTACACAGAGAAACCCTGTCTCGGAAAAAACCAAATCCAAAAACCAACCAACCAACCAACCAACCAACCCCCCAAAGCTTATGCAGTCTACAACCAGAGTTTTCTCTACTATCTGAGAAGCCTCACCCACTCCACAGTGAGACTTCTATGGGCGCAGGGCCAGTTCCTTCTCCCCTCCCTTTGTGGTATTCACTGTGGATGGACACGGTATATATAGAATCTACACAGACAGGTTATGTTTAGGTCCTACTATGACATAGGGAGCCACGAGTGGGGTGGGGTGAGGGCGGAGGAGGCAGCTCTGACTTCCCAGAGACAGAGGAAGATATGTGAGGCTGGTTGAACTGTGCCTGGGAGCTCAGGGGACAGACAAGGACAGAAGAGGGCTTCAGACCATGGTCTCAGTAGAATTACTCCCTCATACCAAGGAATGCAGGCCCTGGTTCCCTGGGGTGCTATGGAAGCCATTTATGTGCCCGTGGAAGACATCTGAGCATCTCTGTCTGCTCCTAGAAGCTGCACCAGCCTGCCTGCTACCTTCTGTGACTGTCCCGGTCTGCAGTATAAAACCTCACTGGACAGCTGGACGTTGCTGTCACATGGGTCCCTCTTTTCTTGAGGGCCGGTGAAAGTCCAAGTGGTTCCAGCTCCTCTTTCTTTTCTGGCTCGGGATTGATTAGACCACGAAATGCCTCACTTTCAGGCCAGGTGCTGCTGTGATCTGTGCATTTACTGTTGTCCCTGACCAGGGGGTCTTGAGGGAGTGACTTGTCTATGTTCCTCATTCCAGGATTCATTTCACGAGGACTGGATGCTCTGTGTAGCGGCATCTCGATACTCCGCTGTCTTCTGCTCAGCTCCAGTTCTGTTCCTGAGTGTGTGTGTGTGTGTATGTGTGTGTGTGTGTGTGTGTGAGTGTGTGTGAGTGAGTGTGTGAGTGTGTGTGTGAGTGTGTGTGTGTGTGTGTGAGTATGTATGAGTGTGTGTGTGAGTGTGTGTGTGGTGTGTGTGAGTGTGTGAGTATGTATGAGTGTGTGTGTGTGAGTGTGAGTGTGTGTGTGGTGTGTGTGAGTGTGTGTGGGTGTGAGTGTGTGTTGTTGTGCCCACTTTCACACATTCATTTAGATGTGCTGCATTTGAAAGGTCATCCATTCCTATGGCACGGAGTCCTAGAGTAGGGAACATGAACAAGTTAGTCCCTCTAGTTCCTCAGTTAGGGACAACAGTGTCAGATCACAGAAGCTCAGGAAATCACGACCAGAATTAGTTTGAAGAAGCAACATGGGTCCCGGTCCAATTTCCAAAACCATCGAGAAAGACAGACCACAAAGAAGAGCAGTGACAAGAGTGACAGCCAGCCACACAGTTGGAGCAAGGTGTGATGGAGACGGAGGGAAGGACGCCCTTCCGAGGCGCCAAAAGAAGCTGTCAAGCAGCTAGGCGTGGCAGTACGTGTCCCAGAACTCAGGAAGAGGCACAGAAGGGCTGAAGTTTAAAGCTAGCCTCGGCTACACGTCTATCTTAAAAACAAAACAAAATAAAAACAACAACAAAAAACCAACCAAACAAAACCAAACAACAACCCCTCCACACCCCACAAAAAAACAACAAAAAACAAAACAAAAAAACAGTGAGCTGGGAGTGGTGGCACACGCCTTTGATCCCAGCAACTTGGGAGGCAGAGTTCTGTGTGTGTGAGGTCAGTGTACTCTACACAGTGAGACCCCTTTTTCTATTTTAAAGTGAGAGATGCCTAGTGACTATGAAAATGAAACACTCTTCATACAGAGCCTCATTTCCATGTAAACGTGGAACTAATCAGTGCGCAGAGCTGAAACGGTGAAATGCATATTAAAATGCAGGCCTTTGGAGAAGCGGCTCACTGGTAAAGAGCGCTTGCTGCTCTTGTAAAGGACCCAGCTTCGCCCAGTACTCATGCAGCTTAAACCTGCCTGCGACTCCAGCTCCGGAGGATCCGGCGCCCTGCTTGGGACTCTACAGCATTGCACAACCCCACCCCCACCTTATACACACATGTAAAATATCTTTAAAAATTTAAGTCTTCAAAATTCTTTACAATAGTAAAGAATGTATCATGACTGTGATCACGGAAAACAATGAGTACACAAATCAGCCTGTAACACAGAACTCTGTTTTCAAGACAGGGTCACTAGGTTGTCCTCAAGGTGTCAGCCTCCTGACGGGGAGGCTACAGGTGTGTGCTGCGTGCTTGGCTTCCTTTGATACAATAGAACAGGCACTGGACTTGGGAGCCTGACGTGGCTGAGGTGTGTCCAGCTAGCTGATGGAACACTGTTTCAGGGTGTCTGCGCAGGGCCAGAGGAGAAGCATTTGGAAACCAGCCTGGAGGATGCTGCTGTGCCAATGCACCAGGCATCGCCCACGCACCAAGAGTCTGGAAAGAAGAGGGCCCAGGGAAGGCCCATCTCTTCTCCCAGAGCTGGATGCCCACCTCTTCCTGCTCAGGCCTGTGGGTGTCTCTGGTCCGTGGATAAAGCCAGCATGAAGACAACTGCCTTCCAGGGTTCTTGGTCCTTGAGCTTGGACTGGGATGTGACTACCTGCCCTCTTGGGTTCCTAGCTTGCAGGTGGAGATCCCAACAGGCTGGGTTGCTACTTCCCTCTGATGCATGTGCCCCGATGGCTTCTCCTCTGTGGACCAAATGCATGGCCTGCACTTGCGCCTGTGACGCACGCGTCTGAGCCAGGATCCTCCCCACTTAGCTTCCAGGGCCGCCATGCGCAGCCCTTCCTTCCCTTCCCTTCCCTTCCCTTCCCTTCCCTTCCCTTCCCTTCCCTTCCCTTCCCTTCCCTTCCCTTCCCTTCCCTTCCCTTCCCTTCCCCTTCCTTCCTTCCTTCCTTCCTTCCTTCCTTCCTTCCTTCCTTCCTTCCTTCCTTCCTTCCTTCCTTCTTTCCCCAGGCATGGTTATTTCCATGGGAACCAAGGCACAGAGAAGTGTTGCTCAGGCTCTCAGAGTGTCCGCAGATGCTACTCAAGGCTGTTGGAGGGAGGGCCTCAGGTGGCACCAGCCACTACTCAGTTACCGGGCATCCTATTGGGCTGCAGTCTTAGAGCCTGTTGCCTTGAAAGCTGTAGTCGGCCACTTCTTGAGGGACAGTTGGCTCATGGGACAGTTGGTGACTTTGAGTCCTCACTAGTCACCGCCATCCTTCTGCCTGTAGGCACTTCAGGCAGTTCAAATCATCTCTAGCTCCTGAGCAGGGAGACTGCACCTCAACACCCTGAGGTGAGGCTCTGACTGACCACTCTGCGGAGATGCCATGACCACCTGCTGCATGTGTTTGTCTTCCCTGCTCCGGTGAGGCTGGGGTGTATCTTACAGCCACGAGCTGGGGTAGGGAGGGAGTCAATACTCCCCACGGGCAGGCTCAGCAAGCTGAACCTAGAACCCTGCACTGCATGAGACCTCTTCAGTAGCCTGAGAGCCTTGGCTGCATGCCCGGGGAGTTCTGAATGACATCGACTGCTCCCTCCCCAGCTCATGGCCTTGTGGGTGGGGGCCGCTGGTATGAACCTATTTTCAAAACTCCCTGCACTCAGGTGGGAACTCCCAGAGAACCAAGCACCACAGAGCCTGCGTTGTATGTACCTGTTGTGGAAAAGCCAACAAAAGCAACTTCAGGAGGGAAGGGTTTGGTTCACAGTTTGAGGGCTTAAGGTCCATCGAGGAGGGGAAGCATGGGACTCGAGGTGGCTGGACGCACGCACTCTGCTTCCCTGTGGTCAGGAAGCAGAGAGAGATGGACGCTGGTGCTCAGTCTGGGGCTCTCGCCTGGGGGATGCATGACCCGTGCCAGGATGGTGGGGTCTCTCCTCCTCAGTTAATTCTCCCTGAATTAACTGTCTGTCTTCTCACAGACAAACTCAGGCATTTGTCACCTAGAGCCAAGGTGAGGATGCAGGTTAACCGTCACTAGGTGAAACCCTGTTTCTAATAAAGCACTGAGGAGAGCCTACGATGCTTCGCCCAAGTGGACAGACGACTCAGGGGTCAGGCCTGCTCAGCCCACGCAGTTCAGAGCCCCTCCCCACACGGCCTGCTTGTTCAATAAGACTGGAATCCATCATGCAGTGTGAGGCCTGAGCGCTCCAAAGGGACCTTATCTTTCTTGTTTTCCTCCTAGCGTCACCGCTGCCTTCTCCTCTGAGGGAAATGAATCTCGTCACAGCCCATCTGTGTTTACCCCTGGCCGGCAGAGTCCTCAGTGAGCTCTCAGTGTGCTCTGCAGATGACTGGCCTGGAGCGGGCGAGGCTCGGGGACGGCAGAGGAAGATGAACGTGTGTTGGTGGAATTCAGCCCCACAGAGGCTAGAGCAGATGTTCCAGGCAGATGCAACACGACCCCAAAAGGAAGAGCGGGGATTTCTGGATGCCCCTGCTGGGCTTGCAGTTACCACAGAGGACACATTCTTGCAGGCAGGTTTCCATAGGAGAGGCAGGAGCTTGAGAGGACTTTCCAGAGGATATGCAGGTGGTCATAAGGGCCATCCCCAGAGGTCATGCATGTAGTCACAGGGACCTTCCCCAGAGGACATGCATGTAGTCACAGGGACCTTCCACAGAGGACATGTATGTAGTCACAGGGACCTTCCCCAGAGGACATGCATGCAGTCACAGGGACCTTCCCCAGAGGACATGCATGCAGTCACAGGGTCCTTCCACAGAGGACATGCATATAGTCACAGGGACCTTCCCCAGAGGACATGTGTGTACTTTCAAGGAATCAGGCTGGGCAGCCCCATGAGGCCTTAAGAGTGGACTCAACCTCAAAAGCTGCCTCTCCCAAGATCCTCTCCTGCCTTCCTACTGCTGAGTCTCAGGCCCGACCCCACCTCCTTCTTGTTCCTTGGTGAGCACTGATACCATGGTGGGCCTCGGATGTCCTGACCTAGCTCAGCAGCGGAGGCTGACCGCCCCTTCCGGGTCATTCCCTCCTGCAGCCTTACAGGGATCCTAGGAGCAGCTGTGTAAACCGAGTGTGGGAGGAAGTGAGTGAACTCAGGCTCTGGCCCACAGGAAGGAACACAGGAACCAGTGGCTCAGGGTGGGAGCAGTGCGGCTCCACACCAGGCTGCACTCGTGCCACAGCGTGGTGGGCGCTGTGTGTTAGCCACAGTGCTGCATGGTCAAGAGCACAAAGTCACGCCCAACAACTTCCACATGGGCTCTTGGGATGGTAAAGGCCATGCCCCGCTCAGCCCAATCTTATACTCGACTGGACTGTTGGGTGGGCAGGAAGTGTCTCAGCTGGATCTGGGGACATGGGTCCAGGCCTGGGGAGAAGCCATAGACCTGCCTCTCTCCATTTCTCCTAGACTCGGCGTGGCTAGCTCCATTTTCTCCACTATGAGAGTCAGGTGCAACAGCTAGGCAGGGGATCCCCTACTTAACAGAATACATCCTGGGAATGTCCTTGCTGCCCGTGCAAGGCCCTCCCTCGGGAGTTAACAGTGATTCAAGGTGGCTGGGAGGTCCTGGAGGTGTGCTGTAGGCCTTTTCCTTTTCTAGGGTCTTCTACATGGGGGTTGCTGGGAGAAGCTTGCTACATAGCCCCCCTTGTACACAAGGAAGAGGAGACACCTGAACCCTAGGAGACCCCATCATTCAAGACATGCCCAGATGTGGACTCTTGATACCTGTCTCTGGCACCTGTGCAGCTCACTCTGCCCAAAGCGATTCTCTGCAAACATCCCTGGGTGCTTAGTGTGGAGCACACGCCCCGTCTTGGTCCTCACTCCCTGAAGCTCTGGGAGGTGATATTCTGGAAGGCCCGGTCTAGGCACCAACTTCCTTTCTAGGCCAAACAGGTCTAGGAGCATCCCCACTACCCCATCCGACCATATAGATGACTCAGAACGGGAAGGAGACACACTTGAGGCTATGGCTCTTCTCCCGAGTCTGGTCCGTCCAGCTAGATGGTCCTGTGAAGATTGTTAGCCATCTTCAACAGTCCTGCTTCCCAGGCAGGGCGGGGACTGGGTGTGGGGGCCAGTAGGGCACATCTTTTTGTCATCTCAAGATCAGCACTGTCTGTGGACTTCAGAAAATGTGTGGGAAGCAGGCACTCCATGGGGATGTTGTCTCTGAGGAGATATGAGCACTTAAGCCATAGGGAGAGGCAAGGAGCCTCGAACATATGACTGAGAGAAGCTGGCTAGAGAGATGCCGAGAGATAGCTGGGAGTTGTGGTCCCAACTCCAGGATGCTTCGGAAAGACTGAGGCCAGGGGTCAGTGCGGAGGAGGATGAACCAGCGTTCACCAAGGACTCTCAGGGGAAGAAGGCGTGACAGCAATGATGCACAGTCTCCACTGTCCAAAGCCACAGGATGCTCCGCCAACCTAGGTGAGTCATGTGCGTTGTCACACTGCCGCTGCTGGGAACCCCATCAGTGTGAAGTGGCTCATAGTGGGGACCTGGGGCACAAGGGATTATCTGTGATCTGTGCATCACTTCTAGAAGTATCCCGATTAAAATACAGAACAGAATGGAGCTAACCTATTGGCACACTGGATGCTGGGGAACACGGAGGGGCCAGAGATAGCTTCGTAGCCAAGGGTCACTATGGCAAAGGTGCCAGCGAGGCTCAAAATCTGCTCACAGATTTAAACACAGCCCTGCATAAAGAGGAAGAACATGAGGTGGAGAGACAATCTCATGGATGCAAACTTCTTACTGAGGGGAACATGGTGTTCCCTCTCCTCCTTTTACTAGTAAATTTGAAAATAGCTGAAACAGACATATTTATTCCCAGCCAAAGCTGCTTTGAGAAGGAGGTCCCACAGTCTCAGGCCAGGCTGCTGCCAGGCCCTCAAAACTTTGCTCGGACGCACACCCAGCATTGCCCAGGCTCTGAGGACGGACTGCCTGGGTCTCCATGGACCCTTCAGAGAGAGGGGCTGGTCTATTGAGTGTGGGGCAAGGAGCCCAGACGGGGAATCCACACTAGGCTTACACTAGGCTGGAAAACTACAGACAGGTCTCTCTCACTGACAACCATGCAAAATCTAAAACAAAACATTGGCAAATTAGCTCCAGCAATATATTAAAATATCCACAGCATGACCAAGCTGAGTTTATTCTAGAATAGGAAACTTGCCTGCCTGACCCGAGCAGCAGTAATGTAATTCGTCCCATTAGCATATCGGAGGGGAAACGAACCAGCAACTGGACCCTCTCCTGAATGACAGGGGAGAGGTCAGCCTCGGCCAGCATCCATCCATGGCTGAAAACGGAGAAGCAAAGCCACAAGATGGCCCTGGTCTGGCAGTGTGGTCCTGTCATCCCTGCTGCTGGAGGCTGGGGAAGGAAGACTGTAAGTCTAAGAGCAGCCTGGACAACTCCTCGAGACCCCGACTTGAAAAGCAAGATGAGGGAGAAGCAGAGCGGCCTGTGCCTGTGCTCTTGGCCCCCAGGAAGCAGAGGCAGGCAGATCACAAGTTTCAGACCAGTCAGGGTCACGTGGCAAGACCCTGTCTTAAACAAACGGCTCGCCCCAATTCCTGGTAGAAAGAAACTTACATTTTAGGACTGGATTTAAGAACACAGGGAGGGTGCATGGGGCCTCAGTGTGTCTGAGCTGCTGCCCTTGGGCGGGTCCCTGAGGACAACCAGACATCGCTGTGGGCTCAGGGAAGCCAAGAAGGGGACCCTGGACTCCAGACTGGATTGGACACAGTGGGGCCTGCAGGGGGTGAGATGGAGCTGGGGAGGCCTCTCCCCATGACTGTGGGCTAACCCAGAAACGACGAGGCAGGCTGCTATCTTCTGCAGATACATGGGGGGCCCTGTGAGATGGTACCTTGGCACGGCCTACCTGGAAAAGGATCTGAAGCACCCCGTGAAGGATACACATCCGCCGTCCAAGGAACACGAAGAAAGGCACCAGGAGCTCCAGGAAGTGGTTGCTGAGTGTCTCAAAGGAGTGGAACCACCACGGTGACCTGTGCAGGTAGTAGGCCATTGGGTTGGGCACTGGCTGAGTCTGTGGGGACAAAAGCAGGCCTTTGAATTACCAGTCTTGGCTGACTAGGGGGTGCTGCCCTGGCTATGAGGAAACCTGCTCTCCAGCCCTGTGTATGTGCAACTGGCCCAGTCTATTCGGGCTGGGGGACTTCTGTGAGCAGGCTATTTTTGAAACAAAAGTAAGTTTTTAGTTCTGTTTTAGACCCTCAGTCTCTACAGGCAGAAGTATAAACTCTAGTTGAAGGAGACATCTTTAAAGACTTGTGAACAGATGAAGAATCTAAAGATACAAGAACCAGCAGAACTGTGGGTGGCGGCTCTCTGGGGCTCCTGGCTCCCTGCGTTGACAGTGGCCCACCACCCAGCACTCACGGTCCACCTCAGGTCTCCCACCCAATGCTGGGCTCCGTGGTCCTGGGGTGCTTTTTCTCTCGGAGGGGGGGTCTTCAGCAGATCCAAGCTGGCTTGTGGCATAGGACATGGGCTTGAGCATAGGGGAATTGGAGTCAGGGGGCAGGGGTCATGGTAGCAGTGGCCCCGAACAAACAGGAGCAAAGGGAGAGGAGGCAGAGAAGGGGCTGGAACGACGCTCAGACGACAAAGCTTTGTGCTTAGCTGTTTCCTAGGCAGTCAGTCCCCTTGGGATTTCACTTTGGCTATGGAGCACTTAAGGAACCCACTGGTCAACTCACTCCATCTTCATAGGTGTGGCGCCCCTGCCGGAACACCTCCCCTCAAGCCCCGGGGTCCTCTGCGCCCTGCTCCACCCCATGCAGGGACCCTGCTACTTGAACCATCCATGTGATCACAAAAGAAATAAACAGCTCAGTGGGACAGGACAGAGGCCAAGCTTTTCATTTAATGATGCTTCAGGCCACCCTCCACCTAGCTCTGTGGGGGGAACTGTGGGGGACACACCCCCTTTTCATTGTTTGCCAACAGAATAAGCAACTAGTCGAAGCCAAGTGTCCCAGTAGCCCTGTGCTAAGAGACAGAGGTCGTTGAAAGATTTCTGTCTGCCAGTCCCAACCATCTCCTCAAAACACTCTTGGTTTGTTGCCATCACCCTGGGCTGCATTTGCGGTCCTTGTCACCGTCCCCTGTTGGGCAGATTCTGGGAATCAGTGTGGACTCCACACCCGCTGGCCTTGAAGACTGGAGAGGAGCTGCCAATGGATGGAGCGGCGCAGCACCTCACCTAGCACTGGACTGTCGCAGCCTCCGGGCCCTTGACACTCCCAGATGTCCCAGGAGGGTAGGAAAGCAGAGGACTGAGGGAAGGTGAACATGGCCACATGCACACTGGCAAAGGAGTACAGAACCGGGGAAGACATCACCTAAGCTCGGTAGGGAACAGCACCTGCGCAGTCAGTGTTTCGGATCCGCACAGTGTCTGTCAGCTTGAAGTACAATGTGCTACAAAGAGGGAAACACCAAGACTCGGGCAGTGACCTCAGCTTGGCAAGGGATCTGTGCAAGCTCAGTGAGGCAGTTGCTGGGGGAGGGGACTAGAAACTGGGTTCTATAGGGAGAAGCCCCCCACCCTTTCAGGATAAATATGAGAGTAATAATGCAGTGTTTGTGAGCAGTGACTACTGGCCTTCCTGGCAAGGTGGGTCACTCGATTTTCCAAACGCCACACCTCTCTGAAGGTATCCTGGGGAGCGCAGCCTTCTTTGATCCGTGGGCCAGGCCTGACTGTCCAGCAGGGCCTATTCTGTGAACTGAAGCCTTACGGTGCAGGCCCTAGGGTTACAGGGGAGGGCTGCAGCCTCTGTGCTCCCCGTGCCAGGGACAAGGCTCATTTCTGTTTCCATGAAAGCTGCCGAGTAGGTAAGTGTGGCTGTGGTGGGGGTGGCAACATCGCACCCCGTAAAACACTAGAGAGCACCAAGAGCTCCTGACATGGCAGCCTGCTGAGGCCCGACACGATGGGCGGCTCGCCAGACAGCGGTGACAAAGTGTCTCCACAGGCACCGTGTAGGCCAGACCTTGGGCCATGTTCTACAGAGAGACTATCTTATGTAAGAAAAATGCAAGGAAACAGAGGGCGAAGATACCTAGTTGGGGATCTGGAAGGTGGCATATCTTGGGGGTGACATAGGTCTGGGCTGATCTCAAACTGGACCCTGATGAGAAAAGTCTGCTCCTCCACCGGAGACAGAAGATCACAGGCTTGGGGTTGACCGTGAAGGGAGCACCTTGTGCCACCCTGAGGACAAATTTCCTCTCTCTCTCTTTTTTCTCTCTCTCTCCCCCTCCCTCCCTCTCTCCCTCCCTCTCTCCCTCCCTCTCTCCCTCCCTCTCCCTCTCCCTCTCTCTCTCTCCTCTCCTCTCCTCTCCTCTCCTCTCCTCTCCTCTCCTCTCCTCTCCTCTCCTCTCTTTCTTTCCTTCTTTTTCTTTTTCAATACAAGGTCTCTCTGTGTAGCCCTGGCTGTTCTGGAATTCACTCTGTAGATCAGGCTGGCCTTGAACTCAGAGACCTGCCTGCCTCTGTCTCCTGAGTGCTGTGATTAAAGGCGTGCCCCATTACCACCCAGCTGAGAATTAAATTTCTTAATTATCAAGTGCCACATGTTGACTCAATCACTGAAGACTCTGCCCTGCCACAGCCCTCAGCACTGGCCAGTGACTGGCCATCTGTGGACAGGCTCCACCTGGAGCTCAGCGGAAGGCGGCACACTTATGCCCAAGGCAGGTCCAGACCTCGGGCTCCAGGTTGTTATGGAGTGAGTCGCCGCTCTTATACCAGAGTACTGTTTACCACTGGGGCATGACAGGGCCAAGCTCCTCCCTGGAATGACTCACAGTGACAGAGCAGCCTCAGCACAAACAAGGCTACTAAGGCCACCATGTTCCAGGAGCAGGGAGGACTAGCAGTCTAGGGGTCATGGTAATTAGCTCTGGAGCTGAGCGACAGCGCGGGCGGCGGTCACTTTGGGCTGGAGTACAAGGTCTGGAAGCTGTGTGCTGGGTACCAGCTGCTGGCGGCTTCGCGCTCCCCCTTCTCCCCCCCCATGACTGGAGGGTTAGAGAAGGAGACGTGCTCACCTAAGGATGGCCACTTAGGTAACCAGAGCATGGTTAGCCGGAGGTGGCGATGCGGTTTCCTCCGTGGTACGGACTACCACAGAGGATGGCTACCACAGGTGCCCACTAGATGTGCACGGATGGGTCATCTGAGACGGGAATCCATGTCATCAAGCCCCGGCTAGGATCCAGGACTGGCCTTCACCAGAACACAGGCAAGGGGTCTCTCATGGCCTTATGAAGCTAGGTCCACAAGAAAGGTCCTCCAGGAGGAAGGACATTCCCCGGTGAGAAAAGTCACCTCCAGATGGGGAAGGTCACCATACTGCGAAGAAGGTCATCTTCCTGTGGGAAGGCTACCCTATTCTGAGGAATGTCATTTCCAGGTGACAAGGTCTCCCTCCCTGCTGTAAGGAAGGCCACTTCCACATGAGGAAGGTCACTCTGCTGTGAAGTAGATCACGTTGCTGTGTGGACAGCCACATGCTGCAGCACTAATGTTCTGGCGGGGCGTGGAGACCCTGGCACACTGCACTGGTCTCCCCTGATGTGTGGGTGGCCCCCTTACAGAGTGACAGAACCTGGCAGGACCTGGAACATCCCATCCCAGGACCCTCAAGCCTGACACTGGAAAAAGGAAGATCCCTTCAAATTCAAATTCGAATACAAAAGCTTATGTTACTGCAGCAGGTTTACAATCCTTTTGTTTGCCTTATGCATGCATTTTAAAAGCCATTAGTCTAAAAGCTAGCAATATTGGAGCTCTGGCCTTCTGCAGGTCTATGTTTTGTTTTCATGTGAATCGAGACTAACACATTTAAAATGTTGTCAGCTCAAGCTTTGGATTCAAATGTATAAAGGTGCAATTCCGAGGCATCAGCGACTGACTGAGGGGAGCAGGCGGGGCACAGGGGAGCAGAGTGTTTGCTTGCATGCTATTGCCTGAGGCAAGGCTGCTAGAAACCACTTCAGGATGTTCTGTATGATTCCCATGGAAACTGCAAAGCGATACAGAAACCACACAAAAGGTAACAGGGAAGGAATTTACATTTACACCATTAAAAAAGCGCTTAGCAGGTTTCTCAGCAGAAGTGGCTGAAGAGGAACAGGCTGTGAATACAAAGACAGCAGTGGAAGCCGATATGAAGGCAAACGAGAAAAAAAGATTAAAGGGAAACAAAGCACTAGTGACCCAAGGGACAACTTTAGGTAGTGTAACACACACATGTAACACATGTGTAACACACGTGTAACCTGAGCCCCAGAAGATGGTGCATACAAGACACGTTTCAAATGTTAATGAAACCCACAAACCCATAGATACAAGAAATTCAAGAAATGCAGACCTCAAGCATAAGGAACAGGAAGAGAGAGACGCGCCCTAATCAGATGGGTCAAGACTCACGTAAACGGGAAAGAAACGGCATGAAGATGTGTTAGGGAAGCAGAGGAGGGCGCCTCCTGGGGAATGACGCAAGTGAGGAGACACAGAACATCCTCAGGGCACTAGCCTGTCAGCCCAAAGTTCTCAACTCAAGGGAAAGCAGACATCATCAGGCAACACGCTGAGATTCCGCCTCCCACGAGCTGCACCGGGAGGAGGTGAAGGAAGCTTCGAGGCGGAAGGGAAGCCGAGCGCAGGAGACTGCAAGTGTGCTGAGGAGCACAGGGCTGCTTCCTGCTTTAGCTAGCTTTAAAAATTAGTTTAGCCTGTGTGTGTGTGTGTGTGTGTGTACACACGCACGCACGCATGTGTGTGTCCCATAGTGCATGTCAGTTCTCTCCTACCACTGTGTGTTTGGGGGATTAAACTCAGGTCGTGAGGCTGGCTTGGCAGGTGCTTTTTACTCGCTGAGCTGAGACATCTCGCTGGCCCTTAGGTATCTTCAAAAGATGTGAACTTCAAATAACATAGTTTACAATGTATAAAAGCAATCAGTATGACAATGCCGTTGGCGTTGGTGGAGAACACTGTTGGCAAGCTCTCTCAGCAGCTTTAAATTGGTGTCACTGAAGAGTGAGCCAAGGTGGCCACTCACGATTTTACACACACACACACACACACACACACACGCAGGCATAGGTATACACACACACACACACAGAGGCATAGGTATACACACACACACAGAGGCATAGGTATACACACACACACACACACACACACACACACACGAATGTACACGCACAGGTACACAGTATAAATCCTAAAATGACCACAGAAACAAAATAACAAAGAATGGGACAAAGTTCTATCTAATAAGCCAAACAATGACTAAGTAACCAAGTGAACAGAGAGTTAGACAATTGCTGCTGGTAAAAGGGGAGAAAATAATCAATAAATCCACAAAAAGTGAGGGAAAATAGGAAGGTAAAAGATAGACGGTTGGTAGGCGGAGAAAACCGACAGCGAGATGACAGACTGGGACATGCCTGTCTCAGAGAGCGGAGCTGGAGCAAGCGGCCGACTCCATCAGACTGGGTAAGTAAGCTAGACCCAGCAACACACTGCCCAGGAGAAGTGACTTCGAATTGAGGACACATGCGGACTACGAGGCGAGGATGAATGAAGCGCTTCCACAAAGGCACCTGTCACTGAAGCAGAGAGCAAGGCACAGAGCAGGGACAGAGAGGCTTCCTTGTGGGGAACACAAATACAGCAGCACAGACATTTATGCCCTAACACAGCTCCAATCACATAAGCAAGGGCGACAGAACTACAAACGAGTGTAGACGTCCAGTTTTAACTGGAGATGCCCCCACTTCTCTCTCTCCCTCTCCTTCCCTCCTTCCATCCCTCCCTCTCTGCACATGTGTGTGTGTGTGTGTGTGTGTGTGTGTGTGTGTGTATTTGATAAAACCAGCAGACAGAGAATAAGGAGGAGCAGAGGATTTGGGAAGCGCTACCAACCATCGTCAACCTTGTTGACCTCTGTTTCACACGCAGCACAGACTCCTCAGTGCTCCATAGGAGTGCTCCATAGGAGTGCCCCCTTAGGATGAACCAAGTCCTGGACCACAAAACAGATTTTTGAAAAACAAGTTTTAAGAGACTCGAGGCATGTACAGCATTCTTTCTGACAGTAAAGGAATTACATGAGACACAGGTAAGGGAAAGGTGTCTGGGAAATTCTCAAGTATTTTGAGATGGAGTTACACACTCAGAGCTTGGCTTCACCATCCAGTGTGTATTACATCATCTGGTTGTGTCACCAAACTAAGTCCAGGGTCACAGAGTCAGAGGTGCAGTCTGGGTGTTTCTGCCCTCACCTCTATAAGACAGCAATGGCCTTAAGACCCGATACATGCTTGCCTGGCCTCTGAGGAGAAGGATGACTCACCATGGAAGCTGATCTGGAGATGCAAGTCCACCACACCTGGCCTGGTGGCTGCGGCCACGGTGGGCCTGGGGGCCTGACAGGCACAGGCCCAGGATTCATACACAGCGATGTCTTCCTAGGAATCAAGGAAGCTGCCGGTGGACCAGCACAGTAAGCCACAGCGACCAGGCTGCGGGGTACAACAGTCACTGTTTCTATAAAGCTAACATCACAACTTTCCTGGGGAACATTCGACCTTAGTACAAATTATTCCCAGATCAGTGGGCCCCTAAACTGCAGGGTGCTCAGTGACCCTTGTCCAATTACAGCCCAAGACTGGGCTATGTGTAGTATGTGTCTTCCAGTTGCAATTAGAAGCAGGATCTGCGGGCTGGAGGCCCACACTGGGTGGGTCCTGGGTGCAGGAGGGGAAGGTGGCACTGCACTTCGTGGTGTTGAGTTTGTGGGAGCAGCTCCAGCCATGGGCCCACACATGAGTGTCTGTATGAGCTCCAAGGGACGGGTGAGGGATACTTGTCTTTATTGGATCATCAGGCCCTGCTGGGCCAGGGCAGCCAGGTATTAAAGAACTAGTGAGTTCTTGCCAGGCATGGCAGTGTACACCTTTAATCCCAGCATGCAGAAGGCAGAGGCAGGCATATCTCTGAGTTTGAGGCCAGCCTGGTCTACATGGGGACAGTCAGGACTACACAGAGAGAGACCCTGTCTCAAAAACAAAGAGAACGGGTTGTTGCAGTGCTGGGATACAAGCCAGCTCGGTGCCCAGGAAGGAGCCTGACATGACGTGGGATGCCCAAGCCAGAAGCTCTGGTCTGCAAGGCTCTATCCCAGGAGAATAATCAGCTTGATGCCCATGTGGCTACCCACAGAACCTGGGAGGCATCCAGGCCAGAGGGCGCTGGCCTGCAACCACCAACTCCAACTATGAGGCCTTTCTGGCCTTGGCTGAGGACAAAGAAGCAGGGGCAGCAGCTGGTGAGGCCGAGTGTCTCCACCATGCTCTGTGCCTGAGGCGAGGCCAAGATGGTCCGACAGGAACTCACGCCATTTGTATTCACCTCTTCTCACACACGGTAGCTCCAGGACAACCACAGGGGCGTTGCGCTTGTCAGAGTTACAGCCATGGGGCCTTGCGCCAGGGATGCCAGGGTGGCATGGATCAAATGTGAAGAGATGTTCCATATCAGAGACAGAGGGGGCTCCCTGCCAGTCTGTGGTATACATGCAGTCTGGCTCAGGAGTCTGGCTCAGGTGCCATCCAGCCATGGATACCACTCCTTGCAGTTGGCAAGGGAAAGATTTTAGTGCTGAGCAGCAGGAGAGGACGCACTGAACTGTGCCAGATGATGTGCCAAGTAGAACTGAGAGGTCACAGGCAAGCAGAACAAGCACCTCCCTCCAGTGGACACACTCCACAGACAGCCAGACTCCACAAGCTCATGGGGGCCTGTGTCTGTGGCCAACAGGCTGAGCTCTTTGGATTGGCAGCCTGGTGGGTGTCCCTGTGGGTCTTGAGCGCTGGGGCATACAGTCTCACCAAGCCTGAGATCTATGAGGACTGCTGTCCATTGTCCTGAGGCGAGAGAATGAGAGAGATGCCATGAACCCCCCACCCCCACATGCCAAATCTCCAGCAACAGAATTAAATGTATTCTCTCAAACATGCATGTGACCTGATGTGTCTTCAGATGACAGCCCCTCCTGACCTCTGTCATGTCTGAAACAGTGGTTCTGATGCCACCATTCAAAAACACTTTACATGTATTTTATTGTGTATGTATGGCAAACGCCATAGTGCATATGGAGATTGGAGGATGAGCTGGGGAGGGTGTCTGTTCTCTCTAACACGTGGGCTCTGGAGACTGGACTCCAACTTGTCAGACCTTTACCCACTGAGCTATACCTCCTATAACTCAGGCATTTGAATGCTCTGTGGCATAAGCATTTCAGCATGTTGCTTTCTGAACTCTTGGAAAAAGAAATTTGTTTAAAAGAATGGAAGAAAAGACTCGGCCTTCATGTGTCCTCACGGCTTTGCCAGGTACAGGCGGCTCTATGGGGCCAGGGCCCTGAAAATCATATTAGCAACTGACTTCCCAGAGTCTTTGAGAATACCTACCTCACACTGAAAGACCAAGAGATGACAAGATGATAGAGGTCCCTGCAGAGAGGAAGCAGCCAGGGCAGAGATCTCCTGCTCCCAACCCCAACACTGTTCAGGTTAAGAGGAAACAGACTCAATGCAGGAAGAAACAGCTCAGTTGACCATGTGTTCCTAGATCACACGGGCCAGCCTCATCTGACAGAGTGCTCAGTTCTTCCTGACCAGTAGGCTGCCAGGGAGCCAGGGCTGTGGGGGCAGGCGTGTGGTCAGCGAGAGTATTCTGTGTGAGAGGTAGCACCCTCATGTCCCCACCTCCTACGGCGCATTCCTCCCGACACCTGCTGAGGGACTGGCAGATGGCACCTTCAGGCTGGGCTGCCCCAGCTCCCAGTGTGTGTGGGGAGCATCTGAGACACATGCCCACCCCCAAGTGCTTGGCACCCTCAGGAGTTAGTGCTATCCTTGCTGCAACCTGGGGACATTGGTCCCATCTTTAGAGATAGGAAACCTACACAGGAAACGAAACCGCCTACTCTGAAGAGACAGAGGAGAGACTATAGTGATGCTAAACAGAGATGCTGGTGGGCACAGAGCACATTCCTGGTTAGAGAGAGGAGGGGCAGGAAGAAAGCGGCAGGCGCAGGCTCTGCCCGTGCAGCAGGCTGTCCACCACCCACACCGGGCACACTACCCTAACATACATATATATAGGTGTACAAAGACATGCATGACACATACGTAGACATGCAGGGATGTGCATCCACACGCCCATGGGATATGTATGCTGAGCCTACCAGTTCCCAGGCATAATCATGGCACTGGTGCTGTGCTGACCACGGTGGAGGTGACATCAGCTGCTCCTACCATGGGCTTGACACTCTAACTTAAAAACAAGTAACACCACACAAAGGCCTCTTTTGTGCAGGCCGAGGCTGCGGGGCTTCACCAATAATAGGAGCTGAAAGTGATTTATTTCCCTGGATTAAAGGTCAGCTCAGCAAAGCAACAGTACAAACTTCTATTACCTCATTCATGTTGCCCTGAGCAAGGCGAGGAAAGGGCGGGCGGGGTGGGGTGGGGGAATTAGAGGAGGGGGGAGGGAGGCAGAGACAGAGAGAGGGAGAGGCAGATAAAGGAAGGAGAGGAAGAGAGAAAGAGGGAAAGAGGAGAGAGAAAAAGAGAGAGGGGGAAAGGGACACAAGAGGGAGAGAGGCGGGTACAGTCCTCCGTGGGTGACTGGGTTCTCAGGCTACAGAACATCTAACAGCTCAGTGGACCAAAAGGCATCCATCCTTGCTAAGACTTCGCTATAGAATGAAGTGTTCTGTACGAGTGATGTACCCGGTTGTCCCCGACACCAGGAGGCGTCAAGGTGTAGCTGTGAGGAGTGAAAGCACTGGCTGCTGATGGCTTGGACCCATTCACTGGTCAGAGGGACACAGAAGCGTGACGCACTCCCTGCTGCTCTATGGTCACGGTGTACTTCAGACACCTGAGTGTGATACACGGTTGCTGTGGGTGATCTATATTTGTCTCCCTCAGCGAGCTCTGCAGGCCAAGGCTTCTCACAGCACTCTCTGGACGCTGCGCACAGTGGACTGTGAGCTTCTTGGCAGATGGTGCTCCAGTAGAGGACACGTTGGGGGAGGCTGCTCATGTGACTGTATGGCATCAACACAGAGCTGAGCGCCCGGCCTGCGCAATGGTCACGTGAGCCACGACTGAGGAGAGCGCTGCAGTAGGCAGCAGGGCCCAGGAGCCCACTCGTCTCCTCCAGGCCCTGTGAAGTCACATGGTATGCACTCCTGCCTGCCTCCTGGGATGGGGGCCTGATAGCAAGAGGTAGAGCATGTGGAGAATCTCATGGGTGGTGTGACTGCCAGTGGGCTGGGCTTGGAGCTAGGGCACCATGACAGGGAAAGAAGATGAAGATCATCAGCCTTTCAACCTTACCAAGGCATTTGAGTGACAGACGCTCAGTAGAAACCATCCCCTGGGAGTTCCCTGGGCTGGTCATGTATGATCCTCTCTCGTGTCATGAACTACAGCACATGGTCAGCTGTAACACTCAGGGGCACTGGCGCTCTTCAATACACTGTGCTACATGGACGCTGGTTGTAATATGCCTCCAACAGCCATAGCCAAGGGGCATCTATACTTGGCCTCTGTCCAGACTCTGGGCACATAGCTCCTGGTACGGGGGCAGTGGAGGGCATAGTCTGTTCCACAATAAGTCCATGCTGAGGATGCCACTCCTGGGGTGAGGTTGGTCAGAGATGCTTGGCATGAACGTTCTGCTTACCAGACTCAGGGCCAATACTGAAGCTGGCCATGGTCACCAATTCCAAAAGCATGTTCCTTGGCCATGCCCATACGGTGCATGCGTCACTACAACTCAGATCAGGACGCTCCAGTTTCAGGACTAATGTTGGGGAACCAGAGAGACCACATGTCTTCCTCCAGCCTATTGTGAGATGTATACTTCACAATAAACAGAATCTCAACAAGATGCCCCCCGCCCCCAGGTTCTAGTCTATGTGTCGTTTGACTGAATATGGCTGTGGGAGCCCCAGCTTAGAGCCAAACTGGACAGACAGTGTGGATCACCTGGGACACCTGCGTTTCTGGATGCTGTTAGGTTGAGACTATGGTCTCTCAGAGCTCAAGGGCCACAAATTAACCCATCCATAAGCATCAATCCCACAAGGCCTGGCCTGGCATTGGCCTGCCCCACAAGCACAGCTGTGCCCTCTCTGCCTGCCCATGTCCCTGCAGGGCTGAGATGGAGGACTTGCCCCTGATATGCTTTGCCTGAAGCTGACTTAGGGCTCCCTTCTCCAGCCTGCATGGCTGCCTGTGATCTGTGTCACCAAAACCACACAGATAGTCAGCACATATGACATAAGATCTAACCAGAAAGTTGGCCTCCTGTTTGGCTGGGTGCCAACTGTGGAGCCTGAGGAGACACAGTTCTGAGACACGGCTCTGTGTGGTGGCTCACTGGGAAAAGAGCACCCCATCCTGTGCTCTCTCCCCACTACCTTCCCATCCCAGCCCAGGTCAATTGGGTCTGGCTCTGTCCCAAGGCCAGTCACGCCCAGCTCTGGCCTAGGCGCCAGTGGGCCCTTCCTTGATTCTGGGGCCTGGACAGGAATTCTCTTCAAGCACACTGTGATATGCCTAGGCCAATCTTCAGCCAGGAAGAGTTGGGTTTTGGGTAATTTCCACCACCTCTAGGCTGGCTAGTGGCATATCCTGTCCACTGACCACACTTGAACAGAACACCAGTGTAGCGTCAACCTGACCCATAAGATGAAGGGACCGCCTTCACCCACCTGGCCAACAGGGCTTCTCTGGATGGGATGTGATCCCTGTCTTATGTGTATTCGGCAGGCCCTGAGGAAGGGGACAGGGATCCTGCGATGCTTCAGAGCTCTTGAGTGGGCCCGGGCTATCAGTGAGATGCAGGATGCAGGACATGTGTATAAAAGCACAGGCTCCGGTGTGTGCCTGTCCTGCAGAACAGGCCTCACATGGCTTTGTGTCAAGGGGACACTGGTCCATCAGTTCCATGAACTCTGCATCTGGGTAGTTACTAGACTTGCCAGTGGTCATCTGCAGGCTGACTGTGTTCATAGCACTGACACCCACCATGCTACATGGGTGTGGGGTCATCTTAGGGAGATGCTGCTGCCTGAGGGGCAGGGTCAGCCCAGGCGTCACTGTTTAGGTCTCTAAGCCTTATCCTCTGTGCTGCAGCCTATATGTGAAAATAGTTCATTGCATAGAGCCAGCTACTCATTCTAATGGCTGTTCTCCTGTCAATGCAAGGTGGAAACCCCACCATAGGAAAAAGGAGACTTGTGGGGTCTCTAGTTAAATAGATACAGGATGTCTGGGGTGGATGAGGGTGATGGGGACTCTCAAGACTTTAAAAAGTAAAGTCTAGACATCCTGGCTAAGAACAGTAAACAGTGCATCCCTCCAGCTGACGGACAGCAGTGAGCACAGTGAGGTGCAGCTGCATGGGTTAGTGTCTTCAGTGCAGCTGCATGGGTTAGTGTCTTCAGTGCAGCTGCATGGGTTAGTGTCTTCAGTGCAGCTGCATGGGTTAGTGTCTTCAATGCAGCTGCATGGGTTAGTGTCTTCAGTGCAGCTGCATGGGTTAGTGTCATCAGTGGCTAGAGGATTTAAGTGTCTAGAGTCAGCATAAAATGTGACGAAGGTTGAGCCTGGTACCCACAGCTCTCAATGGAGAGAGGCAGGGACTAACTCCTCTGCTCCAGTACTGGGCACTGTGAGCTGGGTAGGGAGAGGAAGGAAGTGCGAGATACATGCAGGTCTTGTAGCGCCACTGACTTGGGGTGTTGGGCAGATGGACATCACCACAATGTCACATGCTCTTGGACTAATTTGCAGGATGAAGCTGTCCCTGCCCTCATCTCCAATACAGGCTCATGAGCATCTGGGAAGGGAAGGCTTGTTTTGAGGAGTGGAGACTTGGGCCAAGGATTCCCTCCCTTCGTGCTGCCCTGGTGCCTAAGACAACTGTCTTTGGGAGTACAAACCCAGCAGGAGGAGTGACGTAGCCTCATCATGCACCTCCAAGAGAGAGACAGCCAGAGCTGCAGCTCCTGGGAGAGGGCCTGCCCTGGCCTGGACAGTAAAAGGTAACCAGGTAACTATAGGAACTGGCCGAGCGGTAGGGAGATGCTCTCTATGTCACCCGGTGCTCTGCCCCTGTCGCAGAGAAAGGAGGAATAGAGAGACCTCTGAGAACGGGGAGACTGTTGCTTCAGCCACAGCCTGGGCTGTGCTCACCTCATAGTGGAAGTCCATGCAGGTCAGATCCAGCCAGCACTTGTCTCCACGGACCTTGATGAGGCCCTGCAGAGGCAAGAGAGAGGACAGCGTCAGCTGTGGGCTGGTAGTTGAGATACAAGGACCTCAAACAGGATTTACTTCTAGGAATGGAAAGTGATGCATCCCCAACGGCCAGGTGGTTGTGGTTCACAGAATAAGGGGAGGGGCTTATTTCTTGTGGGAAGTACTCCAAGAGGTAAAATCCAAACAGCTTGTGATAGCCATGCACAGGCTCCTTCTGAGGACCGAAAGCCAATGTACCCACAGCAGGAATGGCCCCGTCTATACTGCTGGTGCCTTTGTGATCCTTGGGAGGCATACTGGTGATGGAACCCAGGGCCTGGCCCATTTTAGGCAATCACCAAGCTGCACCCATGGACTGTTCTGTGCTTTCTTTAAAACCATTTTTTAGGTTATCAGGAAGACAGCTCACTCAGTAAAGTATGTGCTGGACAAGCACGAGGATTTGAGTTCAATGCTCAGAATCCACATAAAGAGTTGGCCAATGGTGCTGCACGCATGTAATCCCAGCATGGAAGGTGAGTCAGCCACGCTAGCCTACTCGGTGAGCTTCAAGCCAAGGAGGGATCCTGTCTCAGAGGAGGAAGGTGGCATTCGTGGTTGTCCTATGACCTCCACATGCATGAATGTTTGTGCAATCTCTCTCACATACACATACAGATAAACTGTGCTAATAGTATAAGCATCGGGGTGTGAAATGGGTAATGCTAACCCTGAGTGGCAGAGACAGGAGGATCCTGGGAGCTCATTGGCTAGCTAGTTAATTGATGAGCTCCAGGATCAGAAAGAGACAGTGTCTCAAAAAAAAAAAAAAAAAAAAAGGTGTAGTGCGATAGGAAACACCTCATGCCAATCAGCATGTGTGAGTACCCTACCTTCCAGGCACCTGTACACACTGCACACAAATGACACAGAGCTGTTACAATAATGCACTTGGGTCTTTAATAAAAGAACCAAACCCAAAGGTACAGATAGCCAGGACACCAGCAAGGACCCAGGACTTGTCAGCTACACCTCAAAAGGTTCCAAAGTCTCAGTGGGGGATGGAAATGTGCTTGCACACACACGTGGCTACTCTTGTCCATGAGACGTGTTGATGGGAAGCTGAGGCTCAGGCCGCCAGGGCCCCTGTGAGCAGAATGTACCCAGTGCTGAGGATACTGGGCACTGGAGAGAGAAGTCTCCAAAGGAGCTTTTGTGAGTCAGATGAAACCTTAGGCAGAGCAGCTGAGAGGTGGGAGTAGCTCCCAGCAGTTGGTCCTCATGGCTCTGCCTCAGCCACCTCCATACACTGCCTGCAGGTAGCACTGGGCCTGTCTACCTTCTCTCAGGAAAGCCATGGTCAAGTGTTTGCTTGTAAATCAGAACTATTCCTGAAAGAACTGAAATCTTAACTTGAAATGCAAAGATTTGACTCCAAGGTCTTTTATTTCCACACTAGTGAGAGAGAAGGTAAGGAAACAGCCTCCAAGGAAATAATCCAGTCTTCTAAGTAGTTCCTGTAGCTACAACCATCCCAGGAAAGTTCCTCTGACTCTGTCCACCCATCTGCCCACCATACATTTATACAGAGCCTAGCCATCCACCCACTACACATTTTTGTAGCACTCATTCTTCACCACCATCCATCAACCACCTATCCATCCCTCTATCTAACATACCCCCATCTACCAATACATCATCCACTATTCATCCCTCGTTTATTCCCTCATCTGTCATCCACCACCTGTCATCCGCCTACCCATTATCCATATCATCATTACCCACCAATCAAACATCATCCATCCACTCACTCACCCACCTACCCACCCATTTATCAGTCCATCCATCCATCACATCCATCCATCACATCTATTCATCCATTCATCATATCCATCCATCCATTACATTCATCACATCCATCACATCCATCCATCTATCCATCCATCCATATATACATATATCCATCATATCCATCCATCCATCCATCCATCCATCCATCCATCCATCCATCCATCCATATATCCATCCATCCATCCATCCATCCATCCATCCATCCATCCATCCATATATCCATCCATCCATCCATCCATCCATCCATACATACATACATACATACACACACCATTCACCCAATCACCTACCCATCAGTTACCTACCCAACATTCATCTGCTCACTGGTCCATTCATCATCCATCTACCACAAGCTTGCAGACCTGGACTGAGTGCCCATGAGGTCTGGGTGGGCATAAAAGTAGCCATATCCTAGTTCAGGATGAATAGAGTGAACTCTGAGTCCTCCTATTGCAGGATTTGAGCTTGCAAGGGATTGGGGTGACAGACACAGCCTGGGGGAGAGGGTGCGCTGGCTGGTTTTATTTGACACAAGCTAGCATCATTTTGAAAGAAGCAACGTCAGCTGAGAAAATTCCTTCACGAGATTGGCTGTGGGCACATTTTCTTGGCTGATGATTGGTGGGTGGTACTACCCCTGCTGGGGGTCCTGAAGAGCAAGCCGGTAAACCGCACTCCTCCAGTCTCTGTGCCAATTTCTACAGCCAGCCTCCTGTCCTGCTTGAGTTTGTGCTCTGACTTCCCTTAGTGATGGACTGTGATCTTCAAGTGTAAGCTGAAATAAACCCTTTCCTCCTCAGTTTGTTTTTGGTCATGGTGTTTTACCCCAGAAACTGAAACCCTAAGACAGAGTGGTATCCCTGGAGAGGTCAGGGACTGCCCTGGAAGAAACAGGAAAGTGGCCTATAGATGCTGGGAGTGGGTGGGAGGTTTGCCAAGGACTCGTGTCTGAAACAGAGAAGAGGGTGGGAGGTCAACGTGGGGAGCCTGTCCCAGGTCACTGGTGGAGAGTGAGGTTCACTAGAGAGAGCAGGCCATACTGATTATGGCACAGTAGGCTGCTGAGAAAGCCCGTGATGCACAGAGAGGCCACAAGAACAGGTCACCAGACCTCTTGGTAAGGTTGGGACAGCTGCCCACCAGCTGAATGGGCTCATCTAGGCCTCCTGGCCACCAGTCTAACAAAGCCAGCACACTGAAATCATGCTCTGGCATTAGCAGGAGGTGAGGCGCCGAGGATCTCCACAGGGCCTGGTAGCACGTAAGTTGCCTGTTCCGTCCTCTGGCTGCCGTGGGGTCAGTAACAGCTTCTGCGGCCATCCAAGCAAGGTAACCTGGGCAGTGTGAGTTTGTGTGGGAAGCAGGTCATGTCCAGTTCCAGACATGCTCACAGAGGGAGCCTAGGAGACAGGGCCAAGTGATCACGAGGGCGTTGGGGCCGCATGAACTTAGCCAGTGCCCATGGGAACACGTGAGTACTCACACCGGGGCCACATGAGGCACATGTGACACTATCTAATGGATACCTGCTTGTGAATGCTGGCTTTAGAGGGAACTCTCACTCTCTCTCTCTCTCTCTCTCTCTCTCTCTCTCTCTCTCTCTCTCTCTCAGAAGCAATGTCTCCAGCAATCCTGACACCACAGGGGAGCCGGGAGCACCTCGGGGAGCTGAACTGTGCTCTGCCTCCTGGGAGCACTCTATTTAAAGACTTGAAGGATGAAGTACTCAGACAACCAAGTTACCTCTTGGGAAACAAAAACACTCAGACTGTAAGCCCCCGGGGATGGCGTCCTGTCCCGTCCCGTGGACTTCCCATCCTGTATAGCCATGGTCCCATGGCCCCGGTGCTGCTGGGAAGGTCTGCCAGTCCGCGCCTGCGCACTCCCGGCTCTACGAAGCTCTACCCTGTGTGTCGGTCAAGCTGAACCACTGGCTACTGACAGAACACACCCACCAGGTAGGGAAGTGAACGGCACCATGAGGACTAACCCTGACGTCCAAGAGCTGCACAGAGCTCCGAACCCCTCAGAACCTGAGAGAGAGGGACTCTTTGGAGATTCACACCAGGAAAAGAAGAAAAAAACAAAATAATTAAAATGTCACTCAAACTCGGAGCTGAGATGAGACACTTAGGAACCTGAAGCATTCTTCGGGAGCGGAGGGCGTTGGAGCTCCTCCCAGCCACTCGCTCCTGCTGCAGATGTCAGACTTCCCACGGGTCTTTCTTTCAGAGTGTCAGAGGAACAAAGCCTTCTTTGAGCCTTTTTTCAGCCCAAAATTAATTTAGGGAAAAAAAATGGCACAGACGGGCCTTAGCATGCCAGACCTAAAGGGAGCCGAGTGACCTTCAGTCTCCTACGACCCTCTTGCTTTATAGCCTGGGAAGAACATCACGATGCTGGAATGTTCCAGGATGACGGAAGATACCTTGGGCTCACAGTGAGTGGGGACGAATGTGTCCCTGTCCAGCAGCTCCTGATCGCAAATCTGCTTCTTAAAAAACTCCCGACTGGCAACGCAAACCACCATCCCGGACAAGCCATGTCATGAATCTGCTTTGGATACTATCCCTCCCTCCGGCTTCGTGTAAGAAGTCTGTGGCCTGACAAAGGCTGGGGTCCCTTTGTACCCCCTCAAGGGCTTGATGGAGTCTAGAGCTATGTTGGCATGTGTAGGAAGGGGCTCTGGGTATCAGGTGGGGCCACTCCTCTCTTGCCAGAGCTGAATTCCTGATGGGAATGCCCACGAGCCCTGCCAGCTGTCGGGGTGCATGTCACTCGTTAGTGTTGGAGTGACTGCTAACCACCCAATCGTAAGCCCCGAGTGAAGCTCTCCAGCTTCCCAAGGTCCACTTGCTTCCAAGCAGAGGGCACAGCCCAGTCCTTGTGGAGCAGGCCAGTGGCACTTGCGGACACAGCGTGTTATTGAATGAGCTCCAGGCTGCAGCCCTCACCTGGTTCAGCTCTACCAAAACATGAAGTGCTGCTCCGAAGAGAAGAGACGGCACTGCCCTGAAGGACCAGCTCGGCGTGGGAAGCCTTTTGTGGCCCCAAGAGTACAGCTGGTGTGGGGAACCCTAATGATGGTGCCCTGGGTCCTGCACTTCGAGGACAGTTTTTCACTTGCAAACCCTGCTCAGTGTGGCCTGGGATGATATGGAGTCAGAGGAACCTGGGGCATGGTGACCACCCAGCATGCCAGGCTGGAAAGGAACTCCCACAAGCATTAGGGAAGGTCCATCTGTTTGCCTGAGAACCGAGAATACAGCCTCCAAGCACACAGGCACATGCTAACAGAGTGCCTGTGTGTGTGGGAATGGGTGTGGCAGATGGGCCCAGCACAGTCCCTAGATGATGGGGACAGGTGTGCTAAAAGCTTCGATTTAGCCAAGCTCAGGGGAGCACAGAGCTAGGCGGAGTCTGGGGTTTTATATTATGAGAACCTTCAGCTAAGATCTAGTTCAAAATGACAGAGGTACCCCCTGTCCATATGACTAGAGTTACCCTGGCATGGCTAGCTCAGGTCGGAGCCAGAGTCCACCAAGTCCTGGACACCCAAGGTCTTACAGTGTGGCTTCACCAAAACACCGCCACTACATGCCTCAAACCAACTCCTGGTCTAAGAGGTTGACTGGGAGATGTGTGTGAAAACAGCAACAATTTCTGCTACAACTGATTACCTTCAAAGTGTAGATGCTGCATAAATACTTAGAACAATCAGCCTCTTTATAAAAACACCGGATTCCCTTCTAGGAGCTCCGGGCCTCTCTTAGCTACTAATCCCCACAGATTCACTAGTTTTCCTGATGGTTCTGGGCAGGTCTGATTCACTGCTTCCTGGTTGTCAAGCAACGTGACGCAGTGGTATCCTGCTGCCTGCATCCACACGGTCTGTGCACGTGCTCACGGAGGACACAGCTGGATGCAACCAAGGCACTTGAGAAAAGAGATAAGCAGAGCTGTAAGGCTTCTGCGCTATGCCCCTGAAAAGGAGGGCCTCAGCACCTGGGCTGTGCTGGGCCACCGAGAACAGATGAGAGGGTTCTGAAAAGCCCTCGCCGTGCTGGGCTGTGATGCTTTCTTTAAGCCTCTGAGGGTCATGGGCTGTGTGAGACAAACAGCTGTTGAATGGGGACCTGAGGAGGCTGCCAGGGGCCAGCCTGGGACAGCTATATGAGAGGCCTGCAATTGGGGATCAAAGGTCATGACACGGCAGACACAGGGTCCAAGGATTCCCGTGATGTCTCTGAGCAGAGTCAGAGGTCAGCCCTTCTGAGTGTCCTGGGGGCTGATGGGCAGGCAGGAAGAAAGCCCCCTTTCTTTAGCTCTGCCCACGCTAATGCAATAAAGCCAATTAGAATGATTGCTCTCATTTCTGAGTTAGGATGCCCAGGACGAGGGAAATGGCAGGGACATCCGTTCCGTTCCGTTCTGTCTTCACAGGCACTGCATTCCAGCATTTATTTCATTATATTTAATACGATTTTACCAGCGGCACTCCAACTCTGAGAAAAGAGCCCGGCAACTTCAAAGCCTGTTTTTGTCTGGGTTCCTTAGCACCCGCTCCTCCTTGCTACCGACGTCTCCACCCTGCTTGCTAGCTGTTCAGAGCCGCCCACGAGCCCACACTTCCGTGGCCTGAGCATCATCTCCTGAAGCATCCTGGGGGGCGGTGCACGCTAACATGGAAACTGCTTTTAAAATTATCCTGGTTCATCCCGTTCAGAACAGTCCCTGGGCTGTGACGTAAGCACAGCCAGCCTCCCGGCTAATGGAGACACAGCTTTGCAGCAGTCTTGGAGACCCCCACCTCCTAACAACCTGGGGCTTTGGGCCAGGGAGCCCTGCTCTGAAGTGGACATGAGCAGAAACAGATTTCCTTCCACATGAAAAATGTCCCACAAGGAAACATGTCAGGGTTTCTCTGTAGGTTCACCTCACAGAGATGGCCCCACCTCAGCCCATAAACATCGTCTACAGGCATTCTGTTCACCCAAGCTACAGGCCTAGAAGGGGATGGGTGTCACCTAGAGCTGACCACATGCTTTGGGGTGTCTCCCTGACTGCTCCACTCCTAGGACCTGTTGGCTTTTTGTGGCAGCTTGCAGGCGGCCCTGGGGGCCATCTCTTGCCTCTGTGGCAGGAGCTGCCCCACGCCAACCTTATCAGCTGGCTCTTTCCTCCCAGAATGGACATGCTCCCACTCAGTTCTTGGAGTCACTTGATTATTTCCCCTCCCACTCACAGCCCAGATCTTCTCTGGTCACCCCTGCTCTCCGCTGAGTTGCCTTGGCTCTGAGAGGTCCCCTATGGCCCCAAATCCTAAGTGGCAAGAGGCTTCTTTAGCCGCTGCTCATGGGTGAGGGCCATGGCAACTCTCAAGGCAATACCTGCCCGGCTACTTCATCCAGACACAGTCCTGCCCAAGTCCTCTCCCCAGTGGCCGCCGCAAGCCTCTTCCTGCTCTCTCTCTGGACACACAGTGATGTAGACTCACTCACCATTGCACGGCATGCAGCTGCTGGGGCCTGCATTTGGAAGCGTCCTGTGTGTGAGTAGGCTTGTTACTGCTCTGACAGACTTGCTGCGGAGCAAGCACACATGTACACACACCATGCGTGTCTGACTTCTGACACGGGCTGCTGGCAGGAATCTGCAAGTCTGATTGGGCATTTTCATCCCCACAACGATTTCTCTGCTTCCTTTCAGAAAGCAGAGGTCAGTTCTATGTCCTACCAATGACAAAGCCATCACAGTCCAGCTCAGTGGTCCTGCCTGACCAGGAGCCCCCTGTCTGCCTGGCTGTTGACTAGATCTGGGTGGTAACCACTCAGCTACCTTCCCTTGTGTGCTACTTAGCTCTGTCGTAATTTAGTCATTGGTTCCTAAAAGACTGACACACGAAGGTCTCCAGCATCTGGCCATTCTGTGCAGAGCTACAGGATGCCTGCAGCCTAGGGGACACATTCCTAGGGGCAGCGAAGGACAGCCACACACAACCCCTGAAACAACTCTCTGTGTCACAGATCCTGAGTGGCAGACCTTGCCATGTTGCTCTTACCCTTTCTGAAAGGTGTGGTCTCTCTCTGGTTCCCCACACACCCATCTTTGCAAAGAAAACACATTCTTTTACCCTTGTTTCTATGGTGACAATGTGTACTCTGCATGTTGTATGTGAAAACTGTGTTCCACAAATGTTTTCCCAGTCTGTGGTTTGCCTACTCGCATTTCTAGGGGTTTTATTTATTTATTTAGGTGTTTTTTTTGTTTTGTTTTGTTTTTGAGACAAGAGTTTCTCTGTGTAGCCCTCCCTGTCTGTCCTGGAACTCACTCTGTAGACTAGGCTGGCCTCGAATTCAGAAATCTGCCTGCCTCTGCCTCCCTAGTGCTGGGATTAAAGGTGTGCGCCACCATTGGCCGGCGTCCAGGGGGCCTCTGAAATCAATGAAGTATAACCTTGCAACATCCTCCTTTAATGGCTCTATGCGCCCCGCCCCCCAGCACTGTCCAGTGGCTTTGGGGATCAGTGCTCTGGATGGGTGCCCATGAAGAGCAGAGGACTCCGCCTGCTCCTGGACTCTGCTTTTCCTCTGACAGGTTTTCCACCTTAGACTGCAACCACACTTCAGATTTAAGGTGAGCTCTAAAACTAGCATAGCCCTCTAACTCTGCTCCTTTTTAAAAGATCCTCTGTATTTTCACACTCAATCCAGAATCAGCTAGTTTCTCTAACACAGGCCATTGGGAGCTTGATACTAATTGCCTTGAATCTGTAGATATAGAGTTGGGCAAGGCAGATGCAATATTGAATCTTTCTAATCCATGAACATGGTGTTTCTCCATTTATAATCTTCGAAATTCCTTTCAGCTATATTGTATAGCTTTTAGGACACAGATCTTAGATATCCTTAAACCAATTTACTCTAAGGCTTTTGGGGGTCTTTGATGCAATAGATAACACTCCTAGGTTTTCATTGTGCAATGGCTTATTAACAGTTTGTGAAACATTGGGCTGGAGAGATGGCTTGGTGGTTAACAGCACTGGCTGCTTTTACACACACACACACACACACACACACACACACACACACACACAAGCAAGCAAAACACCCGTACATATAAAATAAATCTTAAAAAAATATGATGTTAATCTTGCATGCTAAAACCTCACATTCATTTTTTAATAGTTGCTTTTTAGATTCCTCTTTGCCCTTCTCTTCCTTTCCCTTCCCTTGTTTCTTCCTCCCTCCCAGGTGGTTGAGGGGAGATGGTAACAGGGTCTCATGTAGCCTATGTTGGCCTTGAACTACATGCACTGAAGATGCTCTTGGCCTCTTGATTCACATGCCTCTACCCTCTGAGTGCTGGCATTCTAGGTGTGCGGCACCATGCTCAGCTCTCTCTGGGTTTTCTAAATGCTGAATCATACCTATGGATTACAAATTAATTTCTTGTTTTCCAAACTTGATTTCCAATACACTCTGGAGGAGTGGTCTCTGATCTCAGAATACTCTTATGCTCTTCTCTTCTCTTCTCTTTTCTTCTCCTCCCCTCCTCTCTCCTGCCCTCCCCCTCCCTTCTTCTTCTTCTCTCCCTCCCCTTCCCCCTCCTTCTTTTTGGCAGGGTCTCTGTACAAATCCTAGGCTTTAGCCTCCTAGGTGCCTGGGTTACAGGCAAGCTGCAATTGTGTATTGGAATATTTTTTTTTATCTGCTGTGACGGTAAGATGGCTCTTTGTTGTCACTATTTTGTTTGTAGCAGATAACATGAGCTGGTTTTCAAAGATCAAACAGCCTCGCATCCCCTGTGCCCTTTTAGTCAAGATTCACTGGTCACTGCTTTAAGGGCTCCCGTGTCTCTGTGAGGGTCCTGGGCTCTGACCTTCATCTCTGCATGTCTTCACGAGCTTTAGGGTCGCTGCCGTGCTGGTGGTCAGAAGCACGTGGGGACCGTTCCTCCTCCAGTGTTTTCTAAAGCATCAGTGTGGAACTGCTGTTATTTCCTCCTGAAATATCTGACAAAGTTCACTGGTGAAGCTGGCTGGGGGATGGATTCTTTCTGGAATAGTTTTTCTTCTGTTGATTTCTAATTCAATTTCTTTAACAGACACAAAACTATCCAGGTTTCCTGCTTTCTTTGTCTTGGTTTTGGTGGCTGTGTTTGTCAATGAATCTGTCTGTCTCGTCTGAGCTGTCAAACCTGCAGGCCTAAAGCTTTTGTGACGTCCCAGGTGACCCCTCGGCAGCATTTCAGACACACGTGCTGACCCTGGGGGATGCCTTCTCAGGAAGCCTTCAGTCACACGCTGGCTGCTGCTCAATTCTGACCTGGAAGCTACTGACGATGCTGCAGTTTCCTGTGTGAGAGTGGGGAGCCTCAGAGGGCACGACCTGTGGGTGAGGAGCGAGGCACAAACACACAGCTGGAGGGGGAGGCGCGCGCGCACATACACACACACACACACACACACACACACACACACACACACGTACATGCATGTACACACACAAACACAAACATGCACACACTCATGTATGCACTTGAACACACAGATATGCAGATTCTGAGCCTTGATCTCTTATCCCTCCTTTCAGGAAAAATGATATAAAATCCTGCATCTGGGCACAGCAACCATTCTCATTTCGCAGAGAACCTACTGTTTAGCTTACATTTTGTTCCATGAAAATCTAGTGTCCAAAATTCTTTGTGGTTGTTTTGAGACAAGGTCTCACTGTGTATAGACCAGGCTGGCCTCAAACTCAGACATCTACCACCTTCTGCCTCCAAAGTGCTGGGGTAAACAGCATATATTGTCAGGTCTGGCCAAGTAGTAAATTCTTAACTTCTAAAATATGAAGCAAACAAAGAAAACAGTATCAGAACTAGCATATTATATGCCGATATGGAAATGTCACAAGGAGACCTGTTCTATTATACAGTAAATATATGCTAATTTTAAAATTAAAATATATTAAAAAAAAAAAAAACCCTGGCAGCACAAGATGTTTAAGAACAGCAGAGGGAGAGGAACTGGGTGGAAACTGGTGCCAACTCGGGACACACTGCAGAGACGCAGCCCAGAAGGCAGGACAGGGGTACGCACGGCCCTCTGCCCGTACCTGACACCTCCTTTTACTTACTATTTACCAGAGTTTCATTCTCTGTCTCGTCTCTACCCTCACAGGCCCACAGCTCCTCTGCAGGTGAAGCTCACAGCAGGGCTGGCTCTCCAGAGAGAGCACAGAGGCAGGCGTTTGCAGTACATGATGGAGGGGCAGCCACCCACACATACTCCTCCAAATGGAGGCCGTGAGGCTGGAGGGGGAGGTGTGCAGAGGCAGGTGCTCAGCCTTTCCACATTCTAGGGGTCAATATGAAAAGCGAGGGGTCTCTCTCCCCTTGGGTAATGTGCAGGCCCGAGAATTCCCAGCAACAAGCATGCTGGCTGGCTCCATTCCCAGAATCTCAGCCATGGAGACTGGCCGTCACTCGGCCCAGTTCATCGGGGTGGGATAGTCAAGGACAGAGCAGTGCTAGAGTTTGCAGGGAAAACCCATCTCTGTCTGATGCTGGGGCTCCATCGGTGGCCCTAGAGGAGGAGCTGGGGTTGCAGAGGAGCATATAAAACTCACTGTGCGTGCGTGCGCGCGCGCGCGCACACACACACACACACAACTATCCAACAGAACGAGATCAAGAAGCAAAAATTAAAAAAAGCATCATTAAAGGTAATGCACCACCTTGAACTCTGGCTTGACGCCCTACTGTTTCCTGCAGCAGGAGAGCCTCTGCCGCGATGTGGCTGAAACTGACGCCCTAAGAACACCAGTCTGGTAGGATGGAGGTGGCAGGCCTTCCTGGGATGAAGGAGCCATGTGAGACCTTGCTACTCCTGCAGTTGGGAAAAAGGGGGGCAGGGACTCTGTAGAGCCACTGATGCTCCCCCAACGGCCACGGCCTCACCCTGCAAGGCTGGGAAGCATGTGAGCACCAGGGAACCCAGGACTCTCAGAGCTGGCTGTCTGGTGTGTGGCGGAGAAGACACACAGCACTGCTGTAACTTTCCCTGAGCTCCTGACCCTCAGAGTCCCTCTTACAGGAGCCGACCTGCCCTGAGGGCTGCCCCTGTCCTGTGTGGGGAAGCTGTCAGGAGTTACTGCTGCCAGCACTCCCATAGCGGTGACAGTCACTGGGCCTGGGACAAGCATCTGTGACCTGAATGTGTGGGTCAGGTGAAGAAAAGATTGGCCAGAGTGCAAGGTCTGCTGTGGTCCTCCAGCAGGTATGCATGCGTTTTCCTGCAGTAGGTCACCCTGACTGCTCCATTAGCAGTACACTGTCCCTTAATACCACTTTGATTTCAGTGGCATCAAGAACCAGAGGAGAAACAGATTCTTCCCCTGCTGTGCTGTGGGGAACCAGGCGATGGAGGGAGGCCATGGTGGAACCATAGTTGACAGGCTCAATCTCCCCAGGCCCTGAGGGACATGCTTCTGTGGGAATGCATGACAGGTTTGAGGGGGATTCCTGCTCCCCTAAGCCAACCTTTTTCAGCCAGAGGCCGACCTCGTTAGGTCTAGAAATAACTCTTGAGCTGCCACACAGTTATTGGCGTGAGGGGATGAGAATACACATTCTCACAGAGCCTCCTCCCACTGAGTCCCCAATGTCTCCATCACCCCAGAAGGATCCCTTGTGGCCTACCCAGAGAAGCCAGCTGGATCACCTGTTCTGGAGCCTTTTGTGAAAGGAGTGTGTGTGTGTGTGTGTGTGTGTGTCTCCGTCCATGTGTCTCTGTGAGTATGCATCTGTATGTTCCCGTGTGTGTGTGTGTGTGTGTGTGTGTGTGTGTGCGCGCGCGCGCGCGCGCGCATGCGCGCGCACACGCATCTCTGTGCATCTGTGTGTATCTCTGTGTGTCTATATGCATGTGGTATGTGTGCCTGTAGTATGTGTGCCTGTGTGTGTGTGTGTCTGTGGTGTCCCTTGTGTCAAGCTTCCCTCACTGAGCATGATCTTAGTCACAGATCCTCACCTTTGGGTCTATAACATCATGGAAATTTGACTGCCATGGAATCAAGCAGTCTGTCTCCTAGAGTTTTTCATAAATGACCATTGTGGCTATTCAGTGCCTTGGCATTTTGGGCCTGGAGTGGTGATTCACATCTTTAATCCCAGCACTCAGGAGGTAGAGGCAGGAGGATCTCTGTGAGTTTGAGGCCAGCCTAATATACACAGCAAGTTCCAAGACAAACAGGGCTACATAAGTGAAACCTTGTTTCAAAAACAAAACAAAAACTCAAAACCCAAACAGAATTTTTGTATCTCCATACTAATTTAAGAATGAGTTTATCAATTCCTGATAAAATTCCTGGGTTTATGTCTGAGATTCTAGGAAATCACCAGGACGATTAGGAACCATTTGGAACTCATGGTACAGCTCCCACGGACTCAAGACTGCTTCAACTCTTCCCAGAAAAGCTTTGCAGCAGAGAGAATTTAAGTGTGACTGTTCTTTTGCAAAAATATCCTGCTTCTTGGTTTTAGATATTATTATATTTTTACCTTTAAATGATTTTACTTTTGTGTGTGGTTGTGGTGGTTTGAATAAGAATGGTCCCTAGAGGATCATGCATTTGAATGTCACCAGGCACTAGTGAAAGGATTAGCAGGCGTGGCCTTGGAGGAAGTGCATCACTGGGGGTGGGCTTCTCTCTCCCTCTCCTTCTCCCTCTCTCCCCTCCCTACACACATGGATCAGGATGTAGAACTCTTAGCTACTTCTCCAGCACCATGTTGGTTCCTGTTCTATCACCAGGCTTTCCGCCATGATGATAGCAGACTAGCATCTAGAACTGAAAGCAAGCCCCTGATTAAAAGCTTTCTTTTATAAGAGTTGCCATAGTCCTGATGTCTCTTCACAGCAATAGAACACTGACTGGAACAGTGCACTAGGCCCTGATCCAGAATTGTGCACACATTCCATGACAGCTTTACCAGTAACTTTTGACGTTATATTGAGGCCCAGCTCACTTCATACTTCCTCTGTAGCCCAGGCTGGCCTGTGTTTATGATCCTCCTATCTCAGCCTCCTACAGAGTTTGGGACTCTATGCCTGGATTACCAGACACATTGGATCATAGTGACTTGAAGGACTGTTGAGGTGGCTCGGTGGGTGAAGGGACTTGTCACCAAGTCTGATGACTTGAGTTGGTTGATCTCTACTGTGTACTCATGAATTTGAGCAGAAGCTGGCGGGTTCTGAAAACTGGCCCCACAGAGGGCCTGCTGGCGTTCCTCATCATTAGGTCAGGTCTCGGCAGAGTGAGGCCAGGCCTCCCAGGGCTCTTCCCAGAACAGATCCCTCCAGTAGGTGTGGAGGGCGGGCCCAGCCACATCCTTCATCAACTTCCTTCCCTTCTGCTTGTTGTGGTCTCACCTCTGCTTGGCCTTCCCCTGTGCATAGCCAGGTAGGCCGCTCACAGAAGTCAAGACCTCGAAGCCCAGGATTCTGCAAACCATGAATTCACACCGCCCCATGGGATCTGACAGCAGCCGCATCTTACAGGAGGACGAGGGCTTGCGTCAGCCATATACTCCTGGGGATGTGATGGTCCTAGTGCCTGGCTCAGCCTCCCACAGGCCACGGATGCTGTAGCTTTTCCTGCTAGGCACCACCACCACATCATGATGGTGGGACTCTGAGACCCACTTCCAAGGGATCAACCAATTTCAGGACATGTGAAATGCCACCAGATGATGCAGTCCTGTAGGCTGGCTTCTGAGCCAGGCTCCCTCTGGTCCAGTGGTCTCAGGTCTGAGCCAGCCCACAATGGACTCGAGGCTACCCTCAGTCTATTACCACAGCACCTCTTTCTATGCTTCCCACTGAAGCAAGATTAATAATATCCAACCTAAGACTGTATCAAGTAATTACACCTTTTAGTGCACCTGGTAATTTTTATCCAGCTGGTGCTAGCAGTCAATCAAAATGGCATAAAAAGGCTTCAGAATGTGCTAATGACTTGCTCACTCTGTCAGGCAGCATGGGGGTGCATTCAACTCTTAGCACGAGAATGCTGCATGAAACAGTCTTACAGCTTATCCAGACAACTCAGCTTCTCTAAGGGCTCTGCTTCTCCATACAAGCCAGCTTCTCTACACAGCTCAATGGTGCTCCAGAGCTTAGCTTCTCATCCACTTCATCTTTCCCACAGGGCTGGGCTTCCTACTCCACACAGCTTTTCTGCATGGCGAGGCTTCTCCACAGAGACAGGCTTTCCTGAAGATCTGGGCTCCACATAGCTTGTCTTCGTATCTCCTTCTGTAACACAGCTACCTTCTACAAAGAGCCTTTTGAAACCTTTGGAAGGTCTTGGGCTCATTAATACCAACCAGGAGAGGAGAGTAAGCTCTAGCACCCCCAGGCTGCTAGGAATAAGCGCACTATCTCTGAAGACAGCAAAGAACTTCAGTACCCTTTTCCAAATGCACACTGCCTCAGAGACAGCAGCTTACATCGGCGTTCTAGATGCACCCAGCCTAGGGTCATCCCTGTGGCCTAGCAAGCACTGGATTCCACCTGTGGTAACATGGCTCCACACAACTTTCTTGGGGTCTCACACACCCACCTATCTTCCTGCTGGGCTGCTGTGGCCCTTCATATGACACAGCATGGGGGAGCTTACAGCCACTAGAGACAGTTGGGGGACATGGGTAGCTGTAGTGGCTTGTAGCCAAGGCCTTCCCAGGAAGCCCTGGCCGCAGCAGCAGCAGCAGCAGCAGAGCATAGTCATGGTCACAGAGGGTCACGTGATCTGCTTCACGACAAGCACGTGAAGAGCACCCAGAAACCAGCGACTGGGCCCTCCTCTGGTGCCCCCTCCACCAAGGCCTACACCTTACAGTGAACTCAGCAGAAGACGGTGAGGAGGGCGAGGAGACTCACACTCTGGGAGTGGACCTCAGTCTGAGAACAGGCCGCCTCAGCCACAGTGCAGACGGTGTCCTAGTTGGCTTTAACTATGAACTTGACATAGCCTCGAGTCTCAATGGAGGGATTTCCCAGATCAGATCACAGCTGCTCCTGTAGCACAGGAAGCACCTCTTGCTGCTAGGCCATGGCCAGAGTCACAAGGTCATCTGAGGAGCCTGAAGGTCAAGAACTGAGCAGTCTGAGAGAGATGCAGAATGCGCTAGACTGAGGAAGGCCCTGGTTTGAAGAATCTTGCCCTTGTGTGAACACCCTGCTCTCGTGAGTTGCTTTGCGATATGCCTCAACTTCTCTGCATGTTTGGGTTGGTTCCCCTCAGAAAATGTAAAAGTAAGCAAATGTAAAAAGTTACCCATGTAGAGAGATTATGTCCAAGAAGGCTGAAATATGGAAAATCTACTGTGGTATAATCCTGGAAAAATAAAGATCTCATCAAAGAGCAAGGGAGTGAAGTGAGCACAGCCAAATTCCCTGTATAGCCACCGAAGCCAAAGGCAGACGCCTTGCTTCATGTCAAAGTTTCAAATAATGTGTCTGAATATGTCATCCACTTGTAATGGTGGAAGCAAGAGCGGCTGGGACACAGCGGGTATTGGGGGTGGAGCAGGGTGGGGGCAGGGGTGCAGACTTGGGTAGGGAAGCCCTGGAGCAGGCAAGGCCATCGACCACACAGGCCGTTAAGTGATATTCTCTCTGGACTACAGAAAGCGTGCACACAGCTGGCTTATGTGGAAGACGCTCCTAGAAGCCAGCAGGCAGGGGACCCAAAGAAAAGACAGCTGCAGCAGCAGGCGGCTGGAGGCCGCCCCCGTGTGAGACCTGAGGCTCCCACTGCAGTACAGTCACCAACACCTCCACGGCACATGGCCTCCATTCGTCAAAGTGAAATGACCTTGGAGCCATCCACGGCACTGGGGAGAGGACTGGCTCCTCCCCAAATCTCCTCCAGAAAAGAACGCAAACGTGTGGCCGCTTCCCACAGAAAGCGACTGCCAACGTGACTGGTACGACTGATGAGGCGCACTGTTCAGGGTGGGCCACTTTGAGGTGGAGGATGCAGTGGGCAGGGCCAGGCCAACATCAGGATGGTAAGTACAGGTCATCAAGGAGGTATCCCAGATCCAGCCTGGCCCGGCCCGGCCCAGCCCTGACCTGCCCATCCAATTTACCAGGTGTGTCCGGAGGATATTATTCCCAAATACATTTACGTGAATGTTCCACCTACCGCTCCAAGCATGATTCTGAAGATCAGCCAGCGGAAGCCCCACAGGACAATCTGGGATGTGGGGGTGTGCTTGGGGAGGCAGGACAGCGTCCAGAGAGGGCACAGAAAGATTCCCAGGAATCCTGTTTCCAGCAGCTGTGACTCCCATCCTGCAGGGGTTGGGGGGGGGGGGTCGGGGTGGGACACAATAGGAGACACAAAGAGGAAATTTCGTCAATGGGGTCAGGTGCTTACAAAGGAATCACCCCAAGTTCAGCCTGACCAATAAGTCCTTAAAGTGAGACTGAAACACACAAATGTCACCGCGTGTCTTCACAGGAAGACAGATGCAGAGCTCTGAGGGGGTGACCCAGAGACCGGGACCAGGGAATGCTGCCGCTCCAGGTGCCCTCCCTTGTCCTGTGGACAGGAGGAACCTGTACCGCCCAGTTCAGATGACACTTGCCGTCTTGTGTGGGATGCAGCGATCTGAGCCTAGTGCGCACTGCCAGCGGGCACTTGTGGGAAGCTTTTTACTTTTAGGTTTATGTGAAAACTCACTGCTTTGAATGTCCTGCCCAAGGAATATTTGCCAGTACAGGTGCAGTCACAACACATGACAAACTCTGTGGGAGGGTGGATCCCACTCAGGCCCAGGTTGAAAGTCAGGCAAAACTGGCAGCCAGGGATCAGTAAACCCAAGTCAGTGACTTGTGAGTCCTCGAGAGGATAGACAGCTATGTGTTTGTGTGTGCACATCTGCTATTCTTCCGAGGAGGTAGGGCTCAGCACAGGAAATGCCACGAGAACAGCCCAAAGGTGAGCCCTGGACCCCAGAGACTGAAAGAGGGGAGGGTCTGTGGCAGAGGATGCCCCAGTGCCAGTACTGCCCTCACCATCTGAGGAGTGGTGACCCCAAGGGGCCAGGGGTGCCCTCTGCCCACAAGGTCCCAGAATGCCAGGCAAGGCGGTGCTATCTATCCCTTTGCGCTGACAATTAACTGCTCACAGCGATGGCCATAACTATGCACACGTGTACGTCACAGAGTAAGGGACAGTTAGGAGAGACAGCATCAGAAGGACGTTCTAGAGGAGGACAGGTACAGGGAGTTACATGTGCTGCTTTTTTCTATACAAGTTAGTTTAGAATGAAAGCTTATACAATAGCTAATTAGCATGAAGTCACAATACAGTATAAAATAGGGTACACATGAATCCATGCTGACAGAACCAACAACTCACTTAACAGAGACTCAGGACCAGGCGTAGATTTCCCAGAACACCCCCTCACAGTGCACTGGCTCTGTGCATCGGTCACTGTCCTTGGCAGGCAGAAGGCGCACGGGGAGGGCCATCTATGGTGGCCTCCCGAAGTGATCAACATCAACTCAACATGGTCTGCAGTGTGTGTCAAAGCAGGTGAGGGAGGTGCTACCCTCCCCAAACCCACATCAGCTAACCATGGGGAAGACAAAAAGGGTCTCCACACCAAACTACCAAGGCTTCCAAGCCAAGGGGAGACAAAAAACACTGTCAGGCTGCAACAGCTGAAATGTGGTGACTAAATTGTTACCGGGGGTCCTGGGTCAGCAAAAAACAATAAAGAAAAACTTAGGGGAAACTGAGGAAGTGGTGAAGGTCCTAAATGAGTCTGAGGGAGCTGCAGTCGAGATGCAGCAGCCAGGTTTATTTTTACAATAGTCCTATAGACATCAATAGCTCTAAAACAGAAAATCTATTCCTGACCATCAGGATCCTGTTACTGTAGCCACACCCCCCATTACTCCTCACACACCACACTCAAAGGGACTGCCCTGCAAGCCACAGGTTCTGCTTGGCTTCAGGTCTCCTGCTGTCCCCTTGGTGAGTCTGCTGTCCCCTCTCTATCTGAGCTAGGGTCTTCTTTGGTCCATTTCAATGGCTGTCTCCTTGGAAGCCAATCATCTACTTGATGAGCAGGGTGCAGCTAGCGAAGTGACAAGCCATGGGCTGGTTCTGACAGGCACTGCCTGCTCTGGGCACTACAGTGGATGGACAAGCGGTCGTGGGCAGGGCTTCAGTGGGCGCTAAAGCTGAGCTGTGGCCACAGCAGCTGCAATTCGCTGAGCTGGCGAGCCACACGCGTCAGGTGGAGCTGGGCCTCTTGCGCCAAGCTTTCCCGCTCTCCGCACGACTCCAAGGACGAGCATCTGTGAAATGTCACCTAAGGGTTGAGGGGAGCTACAGACCCAGAAAAAGAAGCAAGGACCCCGTTTAGTGGCATCCCTGCCATTTTCAAAATCTGGGTTCTGGGACCCTCGGCCTGGCTGCTTCTGCTGCTGTCCGTGCCCAGGGAAGGCACTTGTAACCCTCTGCACACTGCATGTCTCCTTTTCACTTTGGTGGTCCCCTTGCACAACAATCCCTCTGTTTTTTTTTTTTTTTTTTTTTTTTTTTTTACCTTGGGATAATTTGCATTAGTTTGGGATACGTCTCACACGGCTGTGCCTGATATCCCATGGAGTGTCATGACTGGTAGTGTCTATGGATCACATAGCTGGTAGTATCCATGTAGGGAAGTCTCCAGTAAACACTGCTACAGCCACTAGCAGTGACCATTTTGAAGAAGAACCTTGAAGATTTCATGTTCCAATCCCCTCCTCTACTGGGCGGGTAAAAGAACGCAGAAGCCCAGAGAACAAATCTGGAGCCGTGGAGTCCACTGCACTCCACTGCATATGGGGCAAGCAGAACCCCAGTGTGCACCGCACCCACCAAGCTGCCCACCCTGCGCAGGAACCCCTTTGCTAGCCCTAGGGCAGGGTAGAGCTGGCACCGTGACAGATGCCACACAGTCTCAGAGCTTTTAGGGGACACATTCCCCAGAGCTTAGAGCCTGCCTAATTGCCACCTCGATCGGCAGACATAGGAATGGAATTTTAACGCGCACTGCAGTGAGTGACACCGTTCAAAGTGATTGATACATGATGGCAGGATCCAGAGATGCATGCCAGTGCCGAGAGGCAGGGTGACAGGGCTGGGGGTGGGGTGCGTGACAGGCCAGGGTGGGTGACAAAAGACAAGCTGTCTATAACAGGAAGGAGGGTGTGCGTGAGGGTCCCCTCCCACACCCCACGGCCTTCAGAGGGTGTGGGACGTTCCTGTCCTATTTGGATAAACATCACTGAGCCAAGGCCTGAGGAGCTGTTTCCAACTTAAGCCTCTGCCTTGCCCCAGCTCATGGAACGGCTGAGACTCACTGGGGTCTTCCCTGTGGCAGCAGCCTGTGACAGACACCCGGGAGGGAAGGCACTGCACTCCCACCTGCTCGGCTTCCTTGCCTGGGTCTGTGGTGTCTCAGCAGCTGCACCGTGTGCACAAGGAGGGCCATTGTTCTCCTGTCCGCATGGCGGGAGATGAGTCCCCAGAAAAAATAAATAACCAGCACATTGCCAGGGGCCAAGTGACCCAGTGAGGGCGGGCGGGGGGTGGTTAACCATTCTCGCCCAGGGTACCAAATTCTTATGCAGTGGACAGAGTCGGGACGGCGCCTTCTGCGGGAGACGGCTGGCCGTAACTGAACAAACTCAACCCTGTGTGATTGCATTCTGAAGACCCCCTCCACTGTCTGTGCCGTGAGCTAAGTCTTCTCTACTGGAGCAGATAGAACGGGTCTCTGGGGACAGGACTGTCCTTGCCTAGTTCATGCTTCGGGCAATAGGGACAGAGTCTCACCAGTGGCATGCCAGGCAGCTGTCAGAAGAGGCTCACAAGGGTTCCTGAGTGACAGAACTGTGGAGACTGCCTTCAGGTGGTGACAGACAGCTGGTTCTAGAACCCTGTCTTCCATAGTCTGCCCCTTTCAATTCCAGTCACACAGCTGAACGCTGAACCAGTCGTACCTGGGAGTTGTACATCCGAAATGAATGGGGCTATGCAACCTTTCAACACAGATTAGAGAGGCTCTCTGTTCGGAGCTGTTTCTTGGGGTGTGGGCAGAAGGCTTGGGCGGCTCAGCAGGCATCTCACTGGATGCCGCAGATGAGATCAGATGCACCAGGGTATATGTGTGAAGCTATTCCCAGGGAGGAACGAGCGCCTCGTGCTTCAGAGAGACCGCTAGAGAGTACTTACTGGGAGTACCACACCTACAGATAGCATCGAGTACACACGTGTAATTACAGCATTCTGGAGGTGGAGGCAGGAGGATTAGAAATTCAAATCATTCTCAGCTTTGGAGTGGGCTTAGGCCCATTTGGACAACTTAGGGAGAGCATGTTTCAAGAGTGAGAGACGTGTGGAAGAGAGGGAGAATACGCGATGGGGTAGGGGAAGCAAGAATAAGAGAGAGACGGGGAAGCTGGACACGGAGGCGCACACCTTCAATCCTAGTTCTTGGGAGGCAGAGGCAGAGGGAGCTCTAGGTGTTCATGGCCAGCCGTGTCTACAGAGCGAGTTCCAGGGCAGCCACAGCTAGGGCAGTTATACAGAGACATCCTGCCTTACCAGTCTCCTGTTCCCACTAGCTATCCACAGAGATAGCTGTGGCTGCCCACTCTCCGGGCCTGCCTTCCTTCCAGCCTCGGTGAGGAAGAGCACATGCGCTGTAGCCTCACAGGGAAGACGTGGTTCCCCTGAAATAAATTTCTAAGTGCAGACACTGATGGCATGAGAAAAGGGAGGCAGAGAGCATTCAGTCCTCAACCCAAGGTCACCGGACAGACCCAGGACCTCTGCCTGGGCATTTCCCGTACACTGTCCAGCCTGGGCATCTCCCATACACTGTCCAGCCTGGGCATGTCCCATACACTGTCCAGCCTGGGCATCTTCCATACACTGTCCAGCCTGGGCATGTCCCGTACACTGTCCAGCCTGGGCATGTCCCGTACACTGTCCAGCCTGAGCATCTTCCATACACTGTCCAGCCTGGGCATCTTCCATACATTGTCCAGCCTGGGCATGTCCCGTACACTGTCCAGCCTGGGCATGTCCCGTACACTGTTCAGCCTGAGCATCTTCCATACACTGTCCAGCCTGGGCATCTTCCATACACTGTCCAGCCTGGGCATGTCCCGTACACTGTCCAGCCTGGGCATCTTCTATATACTGTCCAGCCTGGGCATCTCCCATACACTGTCTAGCCTGGGCATCTCCTGTACACTGTCTAGCCTGGGGATTTCCCATACACTGTCCAGGAGGCTCGGGTGTCTGCAGAGACTGGACACGACCAGGAGAAATCGGATGTAAGACAGAGGCAATACAAAGATCCTGGACCCCAGAGACTGCAAGGGTGGAGAAGCAGAGGCACAGAGCCCTATCTGGGCCCTACCCCTTTTTGGCTACACATTACTTATTCTCAAATAGAGCCAATAAATGGTGCTGGCTCCTCTTTTCACTGGCATCAAAAAAAGAAAACACCAGGCATCCACACAGAGGCTTGGTCTGTGCCTCGGCTGGACAAATGTTGGAACGAAGGGACACAAGGGGCCAGCAAGAGGAGGTCAGGCAGTTCCATACAGGACAGCTGCCCTGGACAGGGAGGCTATCTGGCTGAGTGGTTCAGGAATGAGGTGTCCTCGGCCCTAACAAGCTTAGAAGCTAAGCTAGAGAGTATGATACTAAAAGCAGCTAAAAGAGGTGAGGGACAAGGGGAGGGGCTCTCAGGATCACCCACTTAATGCACATGTGTGGCAGGTGAGAGGCACGCCCAGTCTGGCTGGATGCAAGGCGGAGACCAATCAAGGGCAGAGTGCAGCGAGGTTAGCTGAGGCCCAACAGAGTGGGAGATTTAGGGAATAGGAAGCAGGCAGGAATTTTTTTTGGAAGGCCAAAAGGATTATGGGATGCTATCTCATCAGGTGGGAAAGTTCACCCCAAAAGGCTGTTTCTTGTTCCAGATCCCCATAAACAGGACAGGAGTCATGTGTGGTGTGGTGCCAGTTGTTACTCCTGTCAGGGTCAGCCAGGACACAGATGAAATCAGCCATGTGAGGAATAAAGGCTCAGGGGTGGCCTGGTACCAGGCTGGGGCTAGACAGGGGCAGCAGGCATCATATAGTGTGAGCGAGGCACGGAATTATCACCTGGAGCAAGAGTCACTTGTGTTAAAGGCCAAGCTAACTCCATAAATAAGACGTGAGCTCTGAAGCATCTGGGGCCACTTTCCTGAGATGGCCACTCTAGAAAGAAGAGAGCAGCCAGGCTGCATGAGCTAGTCAGAACGACTTCAGATAGTCAGAAAGAATAATTAAATATAGCTCAGATGGATCCTTCAAAAGTGACAGCACCATCCACGTGAGGAATAGGAAATCCATTAGCTCCTTCGTTAAAAACAGGGAGAAGGGGGCAAGGCACTCCCTCCTGACTGGCTGTCACTCCAGCAATGAGCCGCCCGCCCTCTGCCACCCCAGGGGCTTCTAATGATGGCCCTGGAGGGAGCCCGCAGCTTTTAAAAGTTTCCTTAATTTTCATAGGTTATATTTTAGGAGAAGTTATGAGCTGGCATAGCAAAATTTTGCTTTGCTCTACTGTAGCATGGGGTGGGGAGGAAGGCTTACGGGTAACAGAAACTCTTTGGGCCACATGGTGCCCAGCGGTGCGTAGCAGAGCCAGGTGCACTAGCCTAGGCAGCGACACCATGAGGTAGCTACCCCGAATCCCCGAAGAGCCGCAAGCCCCCATCTGTCTCCGACCTCAGAATCTATCCTCTGCCGTAGTAACTGTGATGGGGGATCTGTTGGGTCCCAGGACTGCAGCATTCCTGCCTTCCTGCCCCAACAGGCAGCCACAGGCCACACGGAGGAAGTGGCGTTCTGTGAGCCAGCTTCCGGGCCACGTCACCACATCTTTCCAAGTTCACCTAAGCTTGGGTTTGTGCTTTTACTCCATATACTGTTCTGAAAGTTCACTTCTGAGAATTCGGGTTTGTCTTGTAGCAGCTTTGATAGGGACTCAACCCAAGGTTTGGATGTTATCTGACTTTTGTTTTTAGGTAGGATCTTTCTTGTTCTGTACCTCCGGCTGACTTGGAACTTACTGTGTGTTCCATACTGAACACAAACCTATAGCTCCCACTGCCTCGGCTGAGCGCCGCTGGGTTTGCACACAGATGCCAGCAGACCCAGGACACCAAAGTGCGGAGTGCTGGAAATCAACCACGCTAGGGAAACAGAGCTAGGGGGATGCCTGGCTAGCAGGCTTGGGGTACATGCGTGCGCAATGGTGCCCTTGGGGGCACCCAAAAGCTGCCCTTGGGGGTGCTGAAAGGGATTTACGACAGAGTTGTCCCCACAGGAAAGGGGGAAAGGAGCACTTCTGTGTGCGGTCTACACACACACACACACACACACACACACACACACACCGTGGAACCAGCTGGGCAGGCATCTGCAGCTCTAACAGGAATCACACACAGGCACAAATACAGGGCTGTCAGCCCGGAGAGCCATGGCACTTTGTGCTGGGCACCACACAAGCAATGAAGCGCATGCTAATTCACTAAAGGAGGGGCAAGTCAGGAGTGTTGAGTGCAGAGGACAAGAGAGAGAGAGAGAGAGAGAGAGAGAGAGAGAGAGAGAGAGAGAGAGAGAGAGAGAGAGAGAGAGAGAGAACCATAAGAGGGAGAGCACTTTCTAGTGAGCAGATGTTTCTCAACTCGATGGCTCCAGGCTTCATGCTGAATGTAATCAAGAAAACCAGGTGTGGTTTCTCATGCCAGTAATGCCATCTCTTATGAGGTTGAGGCAGGAGGATTGACCTAAGTTCAATGTCAAAGGGCTACAGAATGGGACCCTGTCTCAAAACACAAGAAACTGTAAACAAACAAACAAAGGAAGAAGGACAAAAGGAAGGAAGGAAGGAAGTGAAAGAAAGAAAGAAAGAGAAAGAAAGAAAGAAAGAAAGAAAGAAAGAAAGAAAGAAAGAAAGAAAGAAAGAAAGAAAAGGGAGGGAAAGGGGAAGGGGGAGGGGGAGGGGAAGGGGGAGGGGAAGGGGGGAGGGGGAGTGGAAAGGAAAGGGAAAGAGAAGGGAAAGGGAAAGGGAAAGGGAAAGGGAAAGGGAAAGGGGAAGGGAAATGGACTTACTAGCAACCACAGGTCAAAGCTGAAAAGTTTGGAAGATTGCTAATTCACATTTTAAGGATGTCCTCGGGCACTCAGAGAAACAGGAAGTGACCTCCATAACCCACATGCCCTTGTGGTGACCTTTGCTGCAACCCAGGTCCCAGGTGCTTGTTAATCTTCAGTTGCTAGGACAACCAGACTTCCGAGCCACCGGGTGTCCCCCACTGCTTAGATCTCCGCAGGTGTCGCCAGCTAGCCTGGAACCGATCCACAGAGGTGACCTCTGCAGCGTTATTGCCGCTGGATAAATACGAATATGCTTCCCCTCAACGGAAATTAGACTTAGCCAGATTTTTTTTCAGATTAATATATTCCAAATATTTGACGTATAGATAGCATGCTGAAGGGCACACATTTTCTTGGGCTTTCTCCGGTTTCCTGAGTGTGGAAATGAGCTACAGACTGCCTAGCCTCAAAGCCACAGGCCAGGATCCTGAGGAAGTGTCAGACTCCGTGGCCCTGTGGCGCTCGCTGTCTGCAGTGCTTGGGTTGGCATGACCTGGAAAAGGAGCCACTGGCTATATGGGTCTCTGAGGTCTAAAAATGTGGCTCATGTGACTGAGGGAGAAATTAAAATTTAGCTCAACTGGGTTTAGGTTTAAATGGCCATGTGGGGCGGGGTGCCCACGGTCCATAGGTTGGATCTCACTTCCCACCCATCTCAGGGGCAGTACCTGCTCAGGTACATGTAGTGTGGATCTCAGTTCAGACATCTGCTCCCTGTCCTGGGTGTCTCGGTGTGTAAGAAGGAGCTCACCAGTTGCCCTAACCCTAGCCCTGCACCGGCTGTGGGCTCCCAAGACTGCTGCAGCTCGGTGACATTAATGCCCCCAAATGGCATCAGCAGCCCAGTGCTGAAGTGGGAGAGACCCTCGCACTTTTTAAGGAGGGGTTAGCTTGCCTGGAAAGTGTGTCAGAAAACACACACTCCTGCCATATTTCCACATCAGAGGCCAGAGCGGTCCAGTGGGCTCTGCGTGGAACCCGGGCTGGCACTTCCTCCGCTCACCCAGCTCTCCTGCAGGTCTGCAGTGACACTGGCATTCATTGACACTAGGGGGGTGTCTGGAGAGGACAGCCCAACCACAGACCTGCACATGGGACAGCTGACCAGTCCAGTGCGTTCATTCCCAGAAGCCACAACTGGACAGAGGTGGGCACTGCAGCCAGACATTAGGGCTCTCCGGCACTGCCTTACTCGGGGGTGGGATGGGATGGGGTGGAGATGTGACAGGGTTTCTCTGTGTAGTCCTGACTGTTCTGAAACTAGCCCTGTAGACCAGGCTGGCCCCAAACTCAGATCCGTCAGCCTCTGCCTCCAGAGCACTGGGATGAAAGGTGTGTACCTCCATGCCCAGCTACGGATGACATTCAAGCTAAATCAGGTGACATAGGAAAACGACCCAGACAGGAAGTGACCAGCACCCATAATCTACACTCTGTACACTTGTCCTAGCGTCTCCTTTCTTCCCTGGAGCCAAGTCTACCTCACACTTCTGCTCCAGCACTCACCCCTCCAGCCACCTTCTCAGCCTTCACAGGAGGACAAGAAACGTCAGAATTCAGGCGGAGAGGCAAGAGCAGAGGGTACCTGCCATCCAAGAGCCCACGGGGCTGTCTGGCTCTGAGGGCTATGTGGTAGCAGTACAGGTGCTCTTTGCCCACTTCCAAGGCAAGCTGACTCCCCCAAGCCCCATGTTCAACCGAGCACTGTGATTGGAGTAGGAGATTAGTAAAGCATACCGCTGGTATTACCTAAGAGGACTGGCATGTAGGGCAGCCACGGAAGACACACTCAGTGTGAGCAGCACCTGAAGACACGCCCACACACACTCAGTGTGAGCAACGGAAGACACACCCACACACACTCAGTGTGAGCAGCACCTGAAGACATGCCCACACACACTCAGTGTGAGCAACAGAAGACACGCCCACACACACTCAGTGTGAGCAACAGAAGACACACCCCCACACACTCAGTGTGAACAGCACCTGAAGACATGCCCACACACACTCAGTGTGAGCAACGGAAGACACACCCCCACACACTCAGTGTGAGCAACGGAAGACATGCCCACACACACTCAGTGTGAGCAACGGAAGACATACCCCCACACACTCAGTGTAAGCAACACCTGAAGACACCCCCACACTCAGTGTGAGCAGCAACAGAAGACACACCCCCACATACTCAGTGTGTGAGCAACAGAAGACACGCCCCCCACACTCAGTGTGTGAGCAACAGAAGACATGCCCCCCACACTCAGTGTGAGTGTGAGCAATAGAAGATATGCCCACAGACACTCAGTGCGAGCAGCAGTAGAAGATGTACCCCCACACACTCAGTGTGAGCATCAACAGAAGACACGCCCCCACATACTCAGTGTGAGCAACAGAAGACACGCCCCCACACACTCAGTGTGAGCAACGGAAGACACACCCACACACACTCAGTGTAAGCAACATCTGAAGACACTCCCCCACACTCAGTGTGAGCAGCAACAGAAGACATGCCCCCACACTCAGTGTGAGAGTGAGCAATAGAAGACATGCCCACAGACACTCAGTGCGAGCAGCAGTAGAAGATGCGCCCCCACACACTCAGTGTGAGCATCAACAGAAGACACGCCCCCACATACTCAGTGTGTGAGCAACAGAAGACACGCCCCCACACACTCAGTGTGAGCAACACCATCTAAGATAGGCCAGGCCCAAACAGAGCAGACGCAGAAGGAAGCCTACCAGTGTAGGCTCTCTCCTCTCTGCCTCCCACCTGCCCTCAGAGGAGCCACCTCGCTGTGCACATGCTCCTGCTACAATGCCCTGCACCTTCACACACAGGCACAGGAACATCAGAGCTCAGTGACCGTGGACTGAGCCCTCTGATGGGAGATATTCAGACGGGATGAAGGAGAGGAGCCAGGGTGCTGAACCCACCTAAGTTAGGCAGACAAGTGTTCTTTCCTGCCATCGATGGACCTGAGAGGCACTTGGTATGTCAGATGTCACTCCTGAGGCGATACGGCACCTCTCACAGCGTCATGAGCACGTCCGCTGGCCCTGCGATCACCAGGCTGCTGCCTGCATTGGAAGCTCAAGCCAGGACTCTATTTCTCCTGGGTTATCAGTTCCTCACCTAGCCCTTGCTTAACCCAGACCCCACATCACAGATGACTGTCCCCATATACACACTTCTGCTTATCTCTCATGCTTACACCATGCTTACACATGCCACACCAGGCTGAGAAACCTCTGGACAAACTGACAGAGCCATGGGGGAGTGGTCTAGGCAGCCCCCTGCCATCCTCTGTACCCACGTCCTGCAGACACACCCTCACCCCTATCCCAACACTGCTGGCAGGAACACTGAGAACAGCCCAGAACCTCTCAGCTACACAGCATTCAGATGGGCAAGTCCTGGAGCAGGTGGCTCTTCGTGCTGTACTGCGTCTGTGGGCTTCCCTGCCAGGAAGAACTCTAGCTAGTCAGCTGTGGAGACACAGCTTTTCAGGTAGAGGGGCTGAGCCTTTGAAGTCTCCTTGTCCTGCTATGCGCTTAGGGATAGTTCCTCACGTCTCTGACCCCATATCAGGGTTCCTGACCACTAGCCATGTGATCTTTCAGGGAGGGCCACAGCCTCAGCTGCTCTGGCTGTGCCCGCCACCCCGGGCCACCAGTCAATGATCCCTGAAGCCAGAGCAAGAGACTTGATGCTGAATTAGTGCCTTTGAGTTTGTCAGCCTAAAAGCGCTTCAGCAAACCTTTGTTCGGCTTTGTTTTTCTGTGTGTTTGTGTATCTGTGTGTGCCCATGTGCCATGTGCACACATGGCTGCAGAGGCCAGAGATCAGCTCTGGGTATCATTCCTAGTTCACGCCCATCTTTTATTTTCTAAGATAGTCTCTCACTGAGACCTGGGGCTTGACAGGTACATTAAGCTGGCTGGACTACAAATGAGTTCCAGCATAGCCGGCTTTTCACATGGGGTCCAGGGATCAGATTAGGTCCTCATGCTTGAAAGGCAAAACATTCTGCCAATGGAGCTCTCCCCCTAGCCCCCGACCGCTGGGTTTCTCTAGTGGCTTCTGTAGTTTGTGCTTCGAGAAGCCCTGGCAGAAGAGAGCGTCGCTGGTGCTGAGCTCTTTCACCTGTCCGTCAGCTCAGTGCGCCACACTTCCCGCCTTCCGTTCATGTTTATCAGACACTGTGGGTTTGCAGCCCGTTTCTCTGTTGCATTTCCTGCTCCGCTTCTGCACAAATGTATGAAGAGACGCTAAAACTAACCGACTGGCAGACCTGATGTGGCAGCGCAGGCTCAGGGTCCCAGTACTGACTGTGAACATACAAGTCCCCTACAGCCTCACCCCAGATTTGAGTGTCGGCAGATCGTCCCCACCACTGGCACAGGTCAGCTTCCCCCAGCCCTTGCCTGGTGGCACAGCCTGTCCCCTCTCATCATGGCCGCCTTGAGGGGCACACATCAGGGGTGCTCCGTCAGCCGGCGCCTGTATTTCATTCCTCTCCCTTGTGAGGGGCTGTTAACCTCACATTTCCTAGCTCTGACTGCCCACAGGCTAGACAGCAGGCACGTCCGTCACCCTGTTTCTGGAGGTGATTCCACAGGATGAATCCATGCTGGCGTAGGGAAAATGTGTGTCTGGAGCACCCAGTAGCACTAGGTGGGAGCACTGTGGGTGACACCTTACGGGTGGACCGTTTTGGGCACAGGGGGCCAGTGGGGAGACCACAGACTGAGGAACATGAGGTAAGCACAGGGATGTGGGGTGATGATCTGAGAGAATGAAATCACCTGCCCGGGGCTACACAAACACTGTGAGGGGCAGCTCTTCCTTGCAGAGGGGCTCCACATAATGACTATTTGTAGGGGAAAGGGGAACAGGACTCACCTCAGGATGTCTCAGCAGCAACCTCAGCAGGTAAGACCCCAAATCAGTGTGACCTGGAGGAACCACCCTTAAGCCTCTACAGTGTGTGTGGCTTCAACTCATATAAACCATGTGACACCTCTCCAAGTGGCATGGGGGTCCCCCAGCACTAAGGGATCGACTCAGGTACCTGTCTCCTTTGGGAAGCTGTAACTGGATACAGGGACACTAGGTAGATATATCTTAACAAGGTAACATCAGGTAGGTGTGGCCAGGAAGCCCTCCCTGTAGGGGGACCCTCCCCAAGCCCAACATCCGGTTTCTCCACTAGGAAACATGGGGTGGACACGATCTGAGGCACATGCTGCAGAGCATGCTACCAGGAATGGACTACACAGTCGCCAGCATGAGAAGCCAACAGGAGTCTGGGGACAAAGACTAAGGGTGAACGACAGGGGAGACTAAGGTCATGGGAACTCCAGTAGTGGTCTGTAGTTGGCCGTCTGGATCTGAGGCTGGTTTCTCCCTGCCACTCAACACTGTACTGGTGTTGGCTTTGCTGGCTGCTTAGCTGGGACACACCTGACTACCATGAGGCTCAAGGAAGCCAGGAGCTTGCACCTCTAGTCTTGGGAGCAACCATGGAAGTCTGCTGGCCCTTGGCCGCCAGAGAGGTCCTGACATGTAACCAGCAGAGCCGCACTTCCCAGAGTGGGTGCTACTTGATAAACAAGGTGGTAACTGGACATAGGTCATCTAACAACTGCATTGCTGTTAGAACCTGGAAGAGACTAGAAATCTCTGATGGTGCGTGTGCACTGTTTCAAGTGACCAAAGAGATGGCAGCCCCTAGAAGAGTGAGCACAGAAAGGGAGACCGTGCCTACACACACAACGTACCCCTGGCCCCAGCACTGTCAGTCACAGAAAGGAGGTCTGGATCTGCCTGTTTGGCCCTGTAATTAGCCAGGTTAAGTGTCCACCAGGCTGGCCCTCAGATGTCCCTGTGGCTAAGAAACTGATGAGATCTCAGCATGTGACCAGTTCAATCTCGGGGTTCTTATGTAGTGTAGAGATGTGAGCATGGTGACCTCTGTGGGACATCAAAGGGGAAAGTCCCTAAGAGACACACAGGACCCCTGTGGCCCTATGGGTGCTCCTGCTGCAGTCACCTGTTGTCTCACAGTCTGAGTCCCCATGGTTGCCTATGCCACATGGACCACTTTAGCCCATAGTCACATGGTCACTTGTCACATGACCAACCTGATCTGTCAGTGAGCAGATTCACACCACCAGAGAGCAGCTGCTCCTCACGGTGGTTTCTGATCATCATCTTGCATTTGGCCACTAGTGGGGTTGAACCACTTACTGTGGGTCTCCACTTAATTGGCCGACAGAGCTGAGACAGAGCCATATCATACCCAGGCTGTGGCCTGTCCCTGAGGCCGGCGAGCCTGAGAGTGGCACACACTTTTTTGTGTACTTCTTGGGAGCCCCAGATCAACTCTTCTACTTCTGGCTTGGAAACATTTTGTTGGAAAACTGGAGACAACAGTTGATCCAATGCCTCAGTGAGCCACGCCAACCCTGCCACCATGCTGACCGTGCCACCACGCCAACTCTGCCACCACGCCAACTCTGCCACCACGCCAACCCTGCCAAGCAGACTCCCAGCTACAGTGACTCAGGGAAAATACACACTTCTTTTGCACAAGGCCAGGGCTCTTGCCATAGGCACGGTGAAGCAATGCCCAACCTCAAGAGGCAGACAGTGATTGAAAGACAGGCAGACCCAGACACACAGAGACTCGCAGGCAGGGTTCACATCACAGGGTATAAGTGGAAGAATAAAGCCAGGTTGTGGGGGTGGGGAATATTTGCTTAGCAGTCCTCGGCACAGAGGGGAGGTGTGGGCAGCTAATATAGAAACCACATAGCGTTCATAGACAGCACATAGATTTTACCTCTGGAGGCTGGCAAGATGGATCAGGGGTAAAAGCACTTGTTGTGCAAGGCTGAAAATCTAAATTCAATCCCCAGAACCCATGTGGGAGAGTGACCTGACTCTAGAGAACTGTCCTCCAACCTCCACATGCACACCAATGCATGTGTGCACCTGCACTACATACATACATCATCAGGAACAGGCAGTAGCAGTAAGAATAAAGCTCACCTTACCTCTGACCCCTCATAGTCAGCCTAGGAATGCCCTAGAGATGCTTGTCATGGCGAGAACCAAACAGAAAAGCAGCCACTGTTCGCCTACCATGGAGGCGCATGCCTAAGAGGCGGCTGACACCGACACACATATACCTGGAAAGATGCACAGTAAACCAGCGCAGAGGACAGGAACTGCCCAGAAGGGCCTGCTACTCACACCTGAGAACCATCAGCAGTAGCCAAACCACATCAGTGACCATCTCCTCCCACAGACACACACACAAGAGCTGCCTTGTGATAGCACGGAGCACGGCTTCCTCTTTAAGAGTTTCTGTTTCAAGAACATCAAAGCATTTGCAGCAGACACTGGCATGTGGACACTGGCATAGCTGGGGCAGCCAGCAGAGTCTCTTCCTGTTCCTCACACTGGCAAAAGTCAGGCTTGCTGGCAGTGTTCACCCACAGCTACCGCGGAGCCTGGGAGAGGAAGCTCACGGGACACACACCAGGTGCCGGAGGTGCCAGGCCAGCTGGCAATCTTGATGGTGTCTGCAGAGACCAAAGCACTCCTCTAGTCTCTCAGCTGCCTGATGCAACCAGGACATCACACTTGCATGGGGTGGGGGACAGGGGACTCAATGGGCAGCAAGCGTCCAGGATGGCCTGCCTTGCCTCAGACAAACAGTTGCAAGCTGGGTAGGCAGGGATGAGGAGCCTGCTGAACTTCTGCTTTCAGGTGTCTCCTGTGAATGTGGGCATGCGAGGGCTGACAGATGGCTCTTCAGAACACTGCACTAGGTCTGGAGGGGGGAGAAGGTCTTGGTAGTGTAAAAAATGCTTGTTGGTGCTGAGGTTTGTTTGCAACATGACACCAATTCCTGAGGGTTTCAAGGATCTCCAAGATGCGGGGTGTTGGGGAAGGGGAAAGGGGTGGAGGGGGGCTGTTGGTACCGAGACCTGGGAGGTCTGTGACGTCATATAGGCGACAATTAGAACAGTGTAACTATAGGCCTGTTGCCAAGGCAACAGCCGCCATATACCCAGAATTCAATGGCCCACCTTTACCTGTAATTTACGTCATCACCAGTATATAACTGGGTAGCGTTTCTCCCCCCCCCTCTCTTTCTTTTCCATCCTTCCCGCCCACTACCCCTTTCCCCATCTTAAATAAAGCCCCACGTGGAACTATTTGGCCTGGTGTATCTCATTGCGGCCCACATCTCCACTGCATCCCCGCTGCCCACGCAGCGGGCAGACAGGTGACCTGTGCTACGGTGTAGGCAGACAACCTGCGTAGAAAAACCAACAGGGGCACACAAATCAACTAGTGGAAGAAAATCTGGCAGAGACGGCTAACTTGCCCCATGATCTCCAAACCTGAATGTCTAAAATGCATCTAGTCCAGTGGCACCAGAAAGGCTGTAAAGAGAAACCTCCACAGTATAGGGAGAAAGAAGGGTAGATTGTGTAACGTGCTTTCTGTAAGATGAAAATATCAAGAGGGACATAGGACATCTAACAGCTGCATCTAACAGCAGTTCCACTGGAAAATTTAGAATAAGTTGGTGAGATAAGATCAGAGATGAAAACTTAACCACCAAAGGAGGACTAACTCTCGGTGTGGGGGTGAGGGAGTGAGGGGGTGGGGGGGGAAGGAGCCAAAAGTGAACAAAGTAGTTACAGTTCTCTATGTGGCCCAGCAGGCAACAATATTTGCACAGACACAATAATGCACAGATTGTGTGCATTGAAAATCAGTAACAATTATATCTGAATCACTCCTGGTCTTTGGGCTAAAATCAAAAGTAAAAACGATGCTTGTGACATAGTTATGGTAAGATGTTGGAAGCAGCAGTAAGGGCATGTGTGTGGGGTTCCTTGTTACTCATGACAGACAGTACATGAGCAACGTCTAAAAGGGACACACCAAGAGTGGTCCATGCAAACACCTTATTAGACATATGGACTCGGACTGGCAAGATGGCTCAGCAGGTAAAGGTGTTTGATGGGTGATTTTAAATATCAACTGGCCACAGCCTAGAATTATCTGTGGAAAGAGCCTCAATCGAGGAACTGCAGAGACTGAGAGGGCCAGCCCCTGGCCATATCTGTAGGGATTATCTTGATGCTTCATTGATGAAGGAAAACCAGTCCATCGTTGGCGGCACCATTCCCTAGGCTGGGGCCCGGAACTTTCTCTACCAAGAGTGAAGAAAACAAGTAAATCTAACTTCTGGGGGTGGGGGCAGAGAAAGCTAGATGAAAGCTATCGATGCATGGATACATTTATTCTCTCTCTGTTCTTGATTGTGGATACGATGTGACAGCTGCTTGAGCTCCTGCCTTGACTTTCCTGAAATGGTGGATCACAACTTGGAGTTGTGGGCTGAATAAACCATCCCCTCTACTGTGTGTGTAGCTTTGGTCAGTAACAGAAATGAAACCAAGATACCATATAGAGGCAGAAAGGAAGAAAGGAAGGAAGGAAGGAAGGAAGGAAGGAAGGAAGGAAGGAAGGAAGGAAGGAAGGAAGGAAGGAAACAAAGAACTCACTCCACAAAGCCATCCTCTGCCCTCTACATGTGCTGCTCACAGTACATGTGTGCTCACACACATCACAGACACACACATACAAATAATAAGTTTTTAAATGAGAAACATGGATGCAAATGCCAGAATAAGTGCTAGCAGCGATGAGGAACTTGACCCGACAGCAGGGTCTGGGCCGAGCAGAGACGAAACAAAGCATGCTGACTTTGTTTGAATCCGCCGTGCGGTCCAAGCGCAGGCCAAATGTTTTTGTTTTTAGCAATTAAAAGAATACTTTTTAGGTCATGGTCCAGAAGCTGATAAGCAGAAGATAATTTATAACGCCCTACACACACGGCATTGTTGTCCGTCTCTTTGGGTGGCACCTGTCCAAAGTGGCATCGGTGCTGAAGGTTACAGAGTGATAGGGACTGTCATCAGGGTGGAACAGGGGCACAGCTAGAGGGCAGTGGTCATCTGCGAGTGCGCTGTTACCATCAGACAGACTGTGCATCAACTAAGCTGTCCGCTCCAGACACTAGACAATAAACCCTTTCCCTATCAGAGCTGGTGCGTGGCAAAGGGCGGGACATTTGCACAGCGTTGCACAAACCCAGCAACATAAAACAACATTTTATTTAAACTCTTTAAAATCTGATAAATAAAGCCAGTTCTTCCTGGACCACAAGAGAGGAGTTTCTGACTGATGTACCTGTGGGGAACAGAAGAGAAACAAGCAAAGCTGACATGGTACTAGAGAGTGAGAGAACATCGGTGTGCCAGCTAGCAAGATGGACAGACAGCTTGGCGGGTGAGGCCACTCAGCAACCACGAGCAGCTTCCGAAGGGACAAACCTGACATCTGACAGATCCTCACTGTAGGAGACGGAGTCCACGTCCGCTGGGCTCAGCTGTCCTGAGAGTGACTGAGGACGGAGACAACTTTCCACCCCAGACACATACCCCATTTCCAAACAATCTGGTGAAAATAAAACTAAGAGGCAAGGCAGATTTCCAGATAAAACCCACCCAGCAGCCCCAGGACTCAAGTGACACAGCTCTTCTTCAAAGTCTCAGAACTCTGTTCACTAAAGGGAACCATGTTTTGGAAGTGGGAGCAAGACTCCGAGTGAGCAACAAGGAAGAAGGAAACCCCACCTCCAGAGTGTGGGCATTACAGGCATGACTCAAAGCCAGGGCTTCCGAATGCTAGGCAATGAGTCGGCTCTCACTCTGCAAACTGTAACAGCCCTCCTGCGCCTCAGTCTCCAGCCTGCGAGGATTAAAGGCCTGAACTATCATACACAGAAACATTCTCTTTCAGATTCAATTAGTGATTTTTTTCACTAGATTTAAATCGGGGGGGGGGGCATTAAGGAGAAGGGGAAGGAAGGGAGGGAAGGGAGAGGTAACGGGGTGGGGTGAGAATATGATCTTATGTCTCCATTTGGGTAAACACTGACCCTAGGCCCCTACCAAATGGTTGACTGAGGCAGTCTCCGCCAACATGCCACACAGTGGCCCTCGCGTGCTGGAACCAGGTTTTTCTGGGCTCCTGTGAAGGATGTGAAGGGACATGGTGCTGGGACAGAGGGCCTGCTGTCATCTTGGTTTGACATTTTCCGGAAATGAGCATCTTCCTCCCCTAGTGACACACCAAGAGGTTAAGTCAACAGAGACAGGCCCCAGGAAGGAGACCTAGGGTTGGCTTGCTGATGGCAGCTCCTGAGCTTAAGGCTGGCCTGGCCATTGAGGCTGCCACTGACTGTGAGGATAACTTAATTAAGGAAACTGCTTTCCTTGAGCAGTGGGGCTGGGAGGAGAGCGGGGGACTGTAAGGGGCAGCACGGGCACGCAGGCCGCTGCAGTGTCGGCTACAGGTCTGGAAACAGTTTCGTGGAACCTGCTGGGCCGGCCACCCTGCTAATCACTTCCTGCAGGCCGCCTCTGCTCCCTCACTAATGGGTCTTAATAAAAACTTCCAATTGGGCCAGTAAACCCCTCATTAAGCTGTTTTTAAAGCATGAATTTAAGAGCGGCAAGGGTGAAGGGTCACATGGAGCATTTAATTCACAACGGCTGGCAGGCAGGCAGCACTGCCATGAAGGGACACTCGAGTGTCCCCGCCTATAAACATCCCACGTGGCCCGGGGCCCGCCAAGGACAGCCGACAGCAGACTGAGCTCTCCACTTGGCATGGCCAAAGCTCCCCAAGTCATTAAGAGCTTTGTCCACTTGGAAAAACTATGGAAAAGATATGGGGGCAAAGAACAGAATTCACAAGATAATCTGTGGGCACGATTCCTGCTGTGCATGCTGTGCTGAGGCCTGGGCCTTCACTGCCTGCATGGGAGCCGTGGTTGTTCCCATGCCAGCCTCCTGCAGAGCCCTGGCCCCTCTCGTGTGACCTACCCACTGGCTTCTTTGGGTCCCATGCTTTAAAGCTGTCCCCACACTCCTGGTTTGTTTATCTAAGGGGTTGTTCACAATCCAAGGCAGATGCCCACATGCCTGAGGGTCTCTGCGCACGGACACTGCCTGGGGAGGCTGACACAGCACAACTGTCCTCAGCTGATGAGGCCGAGGACAAACTAATCACATTAGCACAGCTTCTTACTGAAATGAAGGAATCCAGACTCATCCAAACGCTAAAGTGTCCAATGCTGATCCCAACCGTGGAGTACTGAAGCACAGATGGCACAGGGTCTTCTAGAATCCTTCTCTGAGTCCCAGGAACCTTCACACCCAGGACATCCTTAGACTATTAGATTCGTGCTGCCCTGAGTGGTGGTGGGGGACCTAGGAGACATCAAAGGCCTCTAGTTACCCCAAACCTGAGGCACAGGGATTCTCACAATCCCACACCCACACAGCAGCTGGGTCTCCCTTCCCTACAGTCAGTCACCAGAGATAGTGTGGCGTCTCCAGAAAAATACCAGCATGCCAAGGGGCCCAGGCAGAGAGAGTGGGGAGTGCGGCCTACACTGTCTGAGCATCACTTAGGAGGCAAGGCCTACACCCCATTCACCATATACAAAAGGGTTTTGTGGTCTCAAACACTCCAGAGGCTTCCGGAATGTGCCACATTTCCTGACTGCCTATCAGGACCTTGAGGACCTTACGGTATCTCTCACCCCGGCCTGGCTGGAGGAGGCTGTGCTGCTTGGCTGGAGTCTATCACTGCTGCTTTCTCCAGGCCCTCCCCAGTCCTGTCAGCGGGCAGCTCCCACAGCGTGACAAACACACACCCTTTTCCCCCACGGCAGCCCTTAGAGCCAGAGCAGTCATCCTGTTGCTCCCTGTCCCCCACGGGCCATGTCTAGAAGAAGTCAGTCTGGGACTAACACTGAGGAAACCTTGCAGTTAGACTTAAGCCCCCAGAGACAAGACTGCAGCTCCCCCACTAAACCGTTTCACAGTGCACACAGAGCTTAGCATGGCCTGGAGCCCAGGGTAGACAGCGGCCATGCCAGACACAGTGGCTATGCTAGGGGCAGCGGCTGAACTGAGGATAGCAGTCATCAGGCTGGTGACAGCCGTTACACCGTGTCACACCGCGGACTAAGTGCACTGGGACGGGCTACTGGAGCTTTAGAAAACCGGGTGAAGGACTGCTGGGAAGTACAGTCTCTCTGGGACAAAAGCTTCCTACATCCACGGGGCACAGGAGGAACTCTTTTCCAGCCCAGTCTCTGATCTGCGAGTTGCCAAGGCAAGTCGAGTACAGCGACGACGACAGAACACATGCTCAGTGCCTCAGGCTCCCTGTGACCCAAAGAGCAGAGCTGGTACTGGCCCGCCCCGCCCACTCAGCAACTGCACTGTCAGGAGATGGGAGTGATGGAGAGGAACCCAAATCTGCCACAGCTAAAGGGGGGCTCTGAAAGAGACAGCAAAAAAAAAAATTACTAATAAAAAACTTGAGTTGAGGAACTGTGATTGTCTGAGATGAAGGAAGACACCTGAAATGAGACTTTACTGTTGGGCTGCTTACCCAGAATTCTTCACTGACAGTTGTGATGTATACACAGAGGCCAGTCCCACAACACTGCTCGCCCAAGACCAGAGGTGACTGAGACCCCGTTGCTAGCTGAATGGAAGACGCCCTCCACGAGGCCCTATCTACAGACCCTTCTAGAGCTCATGCCTTTGAGCCTCACAGAGCTTCCGAGCTCTCTAATGATGGCTGGGGGGACTTAAGTATTGTTCAATGGGCATTTGTATTAATTCAGTTTTAACTAATATAATCAATTCATGTTAAGCCGGGTATGGTGGTGCATGCCTGCAACTGGCATTTGGGAGGCTGAAACAGGAGGATAAGGAGTTTGAAAACAATATGGGGTAGGTAGGTAAGACTTCTATCTGGAAACGAACAAATAGCTACAAATACAGATGTGACACACGCGGTGAGCAGCTGCCACACTGCAGGAGGCTCTGGAAGCTCAGCGCATGTCACATCACCACTTGGGGATAAAGGCTTGCTCTCAGAGAGAGAGAGAGAGAGAGAGAGAGAGAGAGAGAGAGAGAGAGAGCTACCAGCAGGCAGCGCCACACTTTGGCTCTTAGTTCACTGAAGCCTCTGTGTAAAACAGAGATGACTGATACAGCCAAGATGACAGGCGGTGCTCACTGGGCAGCAACACAAGGCTGGAGAAGGGGGCACTGAATCCTCTAGAACTGAGGTTATTTATCGTTGTGAGCCCCCAAGTGGGTGCTGGGAACTGAACCCAGGTACTCTATAAAAGCAGCCAATGTTCTTTTTTTCCTTTGTTGTGGGGAGGAGGTGTCAAGACGGGGTCTCTCTGTGTAGCCCTGGCTATCCTGGAACTTGTTCTGTAGACCAGGCTGGCCTTGAACTCACAGATCTGCCTGCCTCTGCCTCCTGAGTGCTAGGATCAAAGGCGTGGGCTACCACCTCTTCCAGGCTGCAGCTCACTCCAGCCCTTCCAGAAAAGTCTTCACCTGGTACATCTGCTGCCCGCCCTGTGCTGCCTACCCAGATGGGCCTTTGTTCTCTGGGACAGCAAGACAGAAGGTTGCAGGACCACAGTGACACCATAAGCTTCCAGGTCCTTGTACCACAAGATAAGATGGAGCCTTTAAGTGCCAGTAGTTAAGGATGCAGACCACAGGTGACTAGGCAGTGGCTTTCCTCTACGTTCCTGAGGCTACCACCTGGAGATCTTCCACTGCGCAAGCCCCGCAGCTCAGCTGTGCATCAGAATCCCAAGCTCTTCTGTATCTCACCCCTCCCCTGCTATGTGCCTAGAACCCTGGGGCTACCCCACCACCCAGATCCCAAGGTGGGGCAGCCACTGCCAAGCACAGGCCTGAAGATGTGTGGAACACTTGTTACTTCTCCTGCCTGCCCTGTGACACAGCCACAGCTCCAGAGTGCTGGCAGTGAGCACCCGGAGTGCCTCAGACCTGATTTTACCAGTAACTGGCGGAACCCTCTGCACCAAAGAGCAGGGATCCCATCCAGATAACGGAGTCAGAGCCTCAAGGTTTCCATGTTCATAACCAGACAAAAAGGTAATCTTGTTGCAATTTCAGATAAGCAATGTTCACTAAGAAAAGAGGGTTTGTTCCCTGAAGCACTGGAGAACACAGGGTTCTCTGGGGGACTTTGATACAGAAAAAAGAAGCAGATACGGACATCCTGGACTATTGTGTCCTGACCAGCCACAGGGACCCTGCTCTCAGCTGTGTGGGAAAGGTTCCGCCAGCACAGCTGAACTGTTTAGCAGATACACAGGTATCTGTCTACTTGGGGAACTAAAAATGAGGGGAAACATTTACAGTGGGAACTAACAATGAGGGGAAACATTTACAGTGGGAACTAACAATGAGGGGAACCATTTACAGTGGGAACTAAAAATGAGGGGAAACATTTACAGTGGGAACTAACAATGAGGGGAAACCTTTACTGTGGCAGCAGACTGATGGCCTCACGTTTGCCAATGGATCTCCTTTTCCAGCACTGCAAGCCACACTCAGTATGTAAGGCTAAGAACATAGGCCAGACAGTCACTTGGGCCTCACAGTGAAGCCACAGAGGATAGGCAGGGTATGGCCCAGATACACGAACAGCTTGGGGAAGCTGCAGTGGGGTCAAAGTGCCTCCTGTGGAGTCCTTGGGGAGAACTGCAGGGCAGTAAAGACGCCCTCCCCCAGCCACTCACTCTCCCCTTATGAAGTCTTTTACTGCAGGACCCTTTAGTTGGGCCAACTTACCTGTAAGTCCCCAGGTTCTTAGCTTCCTGGCCACTTGGGGGCCACCTTGGGACATATGCTAGTGATTGTCAACTGGTGTGGGCTGGGAGCATGCGAACGCCTCTCCAGTCCAGTGCCCTGGCAGTGCTCTCCACACCGCCTGCCCTGGCCCGTGAACACACTTCTGTGCAACTCAGCGGGCCACGGGACTCTCATATGACACACGCTAGGGAGGGGCCTCCGGTACTTTTCCCAAATGCCTTCTCTGGTCATCACCTCAGTAATAAATAGCTACCATTATTCCCTGAAGTTCCCTGAAGCCCTGGAGAAGATAGGGTTCTCTGGGGGACTTTGATACAAGAAACAAAATGCAGATATGCACCTCCTGCTTCACATCCTGAAACACACACAGGACTCTTGTGTCCTGGCCAGCCACACTGACCCTGCTCTCAGGAGTTAGCATTACTTTATTTTAGTTTTTGAGACAGGCTCTCACTATATAGCCTGGGCATACCTGGAGTTCACTATGGAGACCAGGCTGGCCTTGAACTCTGCGTTCTGCCTGCCTCTGCCTTCTGAGTGCTGGGATTAATGGTGTGTACTATCACACCAACTACCTTCTTTTCAAGATTTACTTATTTTTATTTTATGTGTATGTGTGCTTTGCTTGTATGCACATCTATGCACCACACATGCAGTCCCTGCAGAGGCTGGAAGAAGGTGCTGGATCCCCTTGGAACTGGATGTTAGCCTCTGTGTAGGTGCTTGGACCCAAGCTTGGTTCATCTACAAAAGCACTACATGCACTTAACGTCTGAACCACCTCTCCAGCCTAGCATCTCTGTTATTATGCAGTGTAGCTGCTATAGGCACCCCAGTGCCTCACCTGGGAGCCCCCAATCACAACCCACCCTAGCCATTCCCTTCTACCAGAGCCCACACATCAGGACTTACCAGCCTGCTAACAAACTATAGAACCATGCCCACGCCCCGAGAGCCAGCAGTGAGTATTTAAACATGAGATAAGCCCCCATACCCGAAATGCACGGAGATACATACCCCAACACACAAGGCAAGCCCTCACAGAGGTTTTTTCTGCATGATTGTCACTTACCAAAAGAATACCTGAAACACACAAAAAAGGAAGAACATTAAGATGTCAGCTTGGTTTTATATGCTAAACCATTATGCTTACCCACTAAGCAAAACCCACTTGCAAGCTTGGGGCAGTGTGGGGTGCTGGAGGACCGGCCTCCAGGAGGATCAGCTGCTAGGCGCTGAGTGGGTAAAGCTGGGGAGACAGGGCCCACAGGCCAGTAAGAGATACTGTGGAGTGAGCAGATGCAAGATTCTGATTGGCTGCCACTGCAAAGGTGACATCCCAGGATCTGAAGTTCGGGGTGCCTGAGTATCTTGACATAGATCACTGGAAGAGAGACTATGTTGGAGGAATGCAGTAAATTGTGCTGCCGCAGTGTCCTTTACTTTAAAGTCACAGGGGGAAGATGCCTGGGACTCTGACACTGGGACCCATCATGCTGGACAGTGCTGGGGTGCTGGGGTGAATGAGAACAACTCCCAATGTCGCATGCATTTGAATGCTTCGTCACCAGAAGGTGTTGAGGCTGGAAAGGATTTTAAGAATCAGAAGGTGTTAAACCGGGTGTGGTGGTGCCTGACTTAATCATAGCACTTGGGAGGCAGCAGGTGAATCTCTGAATTCAAGGCCATGATTTCCAGTATAGTCAGGGCTACACAGAGAAACCCTGTCTTGACTCTAACCAAACCAAAACAAAACCCACAAAAACCGAGGTGTGGTCTTGTTGGAGGAAGTGTGTCAATGGGGTCATTGGTGGTGAGCTGTGAGGTTTCAAGATCCCATGCCAGGTCAGGCTCTCTCTCCTACCAATCAGAATATAGTACTCGGCTACTGCTCCGGTGCCTGCCTGCTTGCGTGATGATAATGGGTTAGCTCTCTGAAACTGCAAGGCCCCAGTGAAATGCTTGCCTTGGCCACAGTGTCTCTTCCTAGCTATAGAACAATAACTTAGTCACTAGGCAAGCACTCTGCCACTGACCCCCAGAATCTCCACTCCCAATGCCATCTATACCAAACACACACACCTACTACATTGTAAAAGAAAGACACACTGGCACATGCTACATAAGACGGGTCCTAGAACAGCATGCGGGGGGGGGGGGTGAAGACATGCCACATACTAAGGCATTTTGTTCACAGTAAACACCCAGGGCATTTAAGGACCATGGGTGTAAATGTGAAGCTACGGCTGAAAGCCGTTGGGCTACTGGAGGAGTGGGTTGATGGTCTGAGACACAGGCTTGTCTTGTGATGAGAATGTTTAAACTTTATGGCAAGGTTGTGTGGACCCTGAACACACAAAGCCACTGACTTTGTAAAGCTGTTTCGGTTTGTCTCACTCCATTTTGAGACAGTCTGGCTCTGCAGCCTAGGCTGTCCAGCAACTCACTGTGGACCCGGGTTTGTTTTGAACTTGCAGCTGCTCTGCCTGCCCTGTGTGGAGGGATGAAAGGCACAGGCTGCCAAACTCGGCCCGACTCACACACATTAAATAAACGGTTAAATTTCACAGTGTAGGAACTACAGCTCAGTGAAGAAGAAAACCCAAATGCAGTGTGTGCTAATGAAAGGGAAGAGCCTGAGACTTGCCGTGGGGTCTGAACTCACTGAGCAGGCCGACAGCCTGCTGCTTCTGAAACTAAGTCAAGTGATCCCCTGCCTGGCAGAGATGCACGCTGTTCTCAGATAAAACAATAATGCTTGAGGCTTTTTCTTTTAACCACAGATGCTGGAGGCAGTGAGTACATCCTTTGAGCACAGTACCACATGTCCACAAAGGGTATTTAAGCGAACAGCACACTCACTAGCTCCTACTCAAAGCTAACCCCACAAACATGCTATGTGAGTTCTCCAGTGAGTAGCGTCTCTGAACTGAGAACTGGAAGGGCTCATGGGTGGGGCTGGAGACATGGCTCAGTGGTGACAACACCTCCTCTGCAAGCACGAGGACCCAAGTTTGAATCCCTAGGACCTGAGTAAAAGCCAGGTATGGAGGTAAGTGTTTGTAACCAATCACACACACACACACACACACATACACACACACACACACATACACACACACACACACACACTTTCTTAGTTGCTTTTGTGAGGAATTTTGTCACAAGGAGAAAACAATTAATACAGATCCTAACCCCTCCCTGACTTTCCATGTGTACACACTGATATTGCTTGCCACATCCACACATTTCTCCAATATGCCTTCCTGTGGTCCGTAAATCCTTGGTGATCCCATAAACTCCAACACCTCTAGTCCCCCAGGGCCCCATCAGGGCAAGCTTTGAGCCATGGCCCAGTGTAATGTTGAGCAGAACCCGCAAAGACTCTTCTTGGTAAGGGTTGAAGGGTGATGCTTCAAAGTCCTTCTGGCCTCAGTGTACCCACCAGCTACCCAGTGATCTCTGACTCCATCTTCTCGAAACTGATGGCTCAAGCATGTTCTCAAGGGGATACAGGTCTCTACATACAATCACACATGTCATTCCCAAAGAGAAAAGCCACAGTTCGGCTGAATGGTGACAGCGGTCTCTGTCAAGGCCTAAGTGTACCCTCTGTGATGCACCCCTGAACAAGCACACTGTGGCACTTCTGGGGCCAGGAGGTAGGTATGTGTCCAAAGGGCCAGGGGACAGGCTCTACTTACCAGATCTGCCCTACGTTGACCAGGGACATGTAGAGGGCCCAGAGGGCAGCCATGAGGATCATGTTGGCACAGCCGGTCACTAGGACAAAGGACGAGAGGCCCAGCCCAAGGAGAGCAAGGAGGCCCAGGTTGAAGTCCATGTCTGACCAGTCAAGCAGCCACAGGATGGTTGGGGTGTAGGTCCAGGCAGCCCAGCCCGTGCTGCTCTGGAAGTACTTCTGGACATTCTTCAGGTACAGTCTGCAGGGCAGCAGGCCCCGGTCACCGATGAGGGCTTTGTTCTGATTGAATGCCACCAAGAAGGCCACAACTGGAAGACATACAAATGCAGGAGTGGTGAGGAGGGACAGACCACCTCTCCGTGGGCTCAGGGATGCATGGAGGAACTGGGTCCCTGTGGGAAAGGAGATGCTAGAGGCTGGGTGACATGGGGACAGGTGAGGCAGACGAGTGGACATGAATGAGCCCCATAAACACAAGTGGACACGCACAAGATCAGCTTCCATGGACGCAAGCAGACACAGGCAAGAACAGGCCTCCATGGGAACAGGAGGAGAGGCCCTTGGGTTAGGGGGGGTATGAAGAGGTCATGGCCTATGGTCATCTTATGATACACGAGGAGAAGATGGCTCCATGGACAGAAGATAACATGTTCCAGTTTGCTTTCTGTTGCTGTGATGAACACCGCGACTTAAGGTAACTTAAGAAGCAGCTTAAAGGCAGAAATGGCTTATTTCAGCTTACACGTCCAGGTCACAGTCCGTCATTGAGGGAAGTCAGGGCAGGAACTCAAGCAGAAACAGTGAAGCAACACTGCTTAGTGCTCTCTGGCTCACTCAGCCCAGGACCACTTGCCTTGGGGATGGTGCCGCCCACAGTGGGCTGGGCCCTCCCACACCAACTGTCAGTCATCATCGTCATCGATGTCCCACAGACACACCCACAGCTCAGTGTAAAGGGGCAATTCTTCACCCGAGATTCCTTCTTTTCAGGTGACTCTAGGCTAAGTCAAGTTGACAATAAACACTAACCAGGACAGGACACAGACAGGCTACAGCCCTGTGGACACGAGAGGATCCAAGCAGGCGAGGCTCTCCGGGGCAGACATGCTTCCCACCGGAGGCAGCACATGATTTGGCACCGGCGTGGTTTGGCTGGGAAGTGTCCTCAATAGCCTCAGGAGCCCTTGGTTCCTCCTCAGTTGTTGGTGCTACTTAGGGAGGTTTAGGTGTGCAGCCTTGTCAGGGAAAGCAAGTCACTGGGGACAGGCTCTGAAATTAAACGCCTCTCGTCATTCCCAGCTCACTCTCTACCTCTTGCTCCTGCCGCCATGCCTGTCCTATGCTGTGCCGCCATGCCTGTCCTGTCCTGTGCCGCCACGGCTCCCAACCACAATGGACTCCTATCCATCTGGAACTGTAGGCCAAAATAAACTCTTCCTTCTGTAACTTGCCTCGGTCATGGTGTTTCATCACAGCAACAGGAGAGAGAGTAACCCATGAAGTACCTAAACTACAGGCAGCAGCATTCACTGGCTCGGAATCCTGGGGGCTTCTGGGAACCAGCCTGGAGAAGGCATGCTGTATGTACATGCATGGACTATGTCTGCTCTCACATGATGTCTAAGTAAGCAAACTGACAATGCTATGTAAGCCTGTGCCTGGGTCTGCGTGAGCACCTGGCGTTAGCCATCATAGAATGTCCTAGTGGCTTGGCACTGCTCCCTGGGGCCAGCAGCCTGTGCTACTCAGGAGATTGTAACAGGCCAAGCACAGACTCCATTTCTAGGATCTTCCCTTTTACAGGACATTTCCACTTCTTCCAGGTGTCCACGCTGTGTATGCCAAATGCGGGGTGGGGGAGGGGTGGGATACAAAAAAGAGTGATGGAGAGGAACCCAAATCTGCCAGAGCTAAAGGGGGCCTCTGAAAGAGACAGCAAAAAAAAATTTACTAATAAAAAACTTGAGTTGGGGAACTGTGATTGTCTGAGATGAAGGAAGACACCTGAAATGAGACTTTACTGTTGGGTTGCTTACCCAGAATTCTTCACTGACAGTTGTGATGTATACACAGAGGCCAGTCCCACAACACTGCTCGCCCAAGACCAGAGGTGACTGAGACCCCGTTGCTAGCTGAATGGAAGACGCCCTCCACGAGGCCCTATCCACAGACCCTTCTAGAGCTCATGCCTTTGAGCCTCACAGAGCTTCCGAGCTCTCTAATGCGCTGGGGGGGACTTAAGTATTGTTCAATGGGCATTTGTATTAATTCAGTTTTAACTAATATAATCAATTCATGTTAAGCTGGGTATGGTGGTGCATGCCTGCAACTAGCATTTGGGAGGCTGAAATAGGAGGATAAGGAGTTTGAAAACAATATGGGGTAGGTCGGTAAGACTTCTATCTGGAAACGAACAAATAGCTACAAATACAGATGTGACATACGCGGTGAGCAGCTGCCACATTGCAGGAGGCTCTGGAAGCTCAGCACATGTCACATCACCACTTAGGGATAAAGGCTTGCTCTCAGAGAGAGAGAGAGAGAGAGAGAGCTACCAGCAGGCAGCGCCACACTTTGGCTCTTAGTTCACTGAAGCCTCTGTGTAAAACAGGTCACCTTTAGGGAGGGTATGCCAAGACCTTCCAGGTGGAAACATGCCCTTATGAGACCCTGGGTTCTATTTGCACACACAGACACACACAGACACACACACACACACACACAAAGAGAGAGAGAGAAAGAGAGAGAGAGAGAGAGAGAGAGAGAGAGAGAGCTAAAAATGGAGTATCTCTTTTCTTGCCTTTTCAGACAACATGCTATAATGCAGAGCCACCCAAAAAATGTGGACCATTGCTGCTCTTGCTGACTGTGGCCAAGCCTCAGACCTCAGCACTACAGTCCCAAACATCTTTCCCTCAGTGCCAGGTGCAGAGGGTGGTGTCTACCTTCCAAACACAGCATAGGGCAAGAGGAACCTGACATGGGGCCTGTGCTGCCCAGAAGTGGAAAGAGGCTCAGCCCAGGAATACTCAGGCCAAGAGGACAGGCTATCAAGGGCATTTTCTGTTTTCTCTCCTCAGTGAAGAGTTCAACCAGACCATACATAAATGAGGAAAGGTGACCAAGCAAACACAAGGAACATACATGACCAATACTTGGGACATACACCTAAACCGGAGTCAGGGGTTCGAGTCCCCGGAGTAGAACTATCTAGCTCTCACACAGTTTCCTCATCATACTTAGGGAGAGCAATAGGGCTGACAGAACAGGTCCTGCCCCATGCTCCAGACACTGCAATCTCACAGCTGAGGCTTTGAAGTCCTGCGCCATGAGTATTGGCGTCCAGAGCCCAGCCCTTCCCAGGAGCAGCAGTGGACGGATCTCATCAGTGCTCCCCCTCCAGCCTTAACCTCCTGGGTGTTCCTTGGGGTTCAAGAAAGACACTGTCCAGGAGCAAGCCTGGTGCACAAAATACACAGGCCCTGGGCATAGTGCCTAGATGGCGGAGCTAACGCAGATGGCAGAGCTAACGCAGATGGCGGAGCTAACACAGATGACGGAGCTAACACAGGGGCTTGCCACTCATAGCTGCTCGCTCACTAAGCCAAACCCCAATGCATTCTTTCCTAGGTCAGTAACAGTGATGTCACTGGACAGGAGCACAGTGTGACGCACGAACAAGGTGCATGGCAGCTGATACGCTAGTGCCTGCTCAGCAGGGTGAGCGTCCTCAGGGACTGGAGGCCACCTATGGGGTGACAAGCGAATCTTTACTTCAGGCGGCTGGGGCAATCCCTACAGGCAAACTGCTCTCAAGTACTGGCAGGCCTCGGCTTCCGTGGCTTCCCTGTGGTAGCCGCTCTGGGAGATTAAGCAATGCATGGCTGCCCTGTGTGGAGCATGCCCTCGCCATCTGGGTGCACCCTGGACTGCTGTGGACGGAACCACACCACACCAGGTGGAGTACACAGGCCTGCAGCTAACAGGCAGGCTCCGGGGCTGGTTTTGCGGAATCATTGGCAGGCCACACAGCTCTGTTACTCATCCACACAGTTTTCTGACCCACACCTTCCTTAAAGCCATTATTTATCTTTGACAGGGCCTTGCTACTATATAGCAAGCTCAGGCTGGGCTCAAACTCCAGATTCCCGGCCTCTGCCTTTCAAGTGCAGGGATTACAGACAGCAGAGGCCTGCAGCTAACAGGTGCTTAAGGAAAGACCTGTAGCTCCCAGTCTCCTAAGAAGGGGGAACTCTTGAAATACAGTGGACTGTATTTAACCACAAGCATTTCCACTGTAGAAGCACTGCCAGTTCTACCTTCAGGTGAGCCAGCTGGTCAGCCTATCCTCTGAAGGGACCTCAGAGGATCGCTCATAGCCCAGAGCCTTTTAGAGGAAACTACACTTGTGACTGCCGCTTGCCCAGCGGCCATGAACCATGAAACTGTGCCACAGGAAGATGGGAAACCCAAAAAGGTGCCTACCTCAAGTACGCATATGCTAAGGGAGCAAAGCATATTGCACGCACACGCTGAACAGCCACCAGAGACACCTGCCTGAGCTGGGCGCTCACAGCCTGTGGTGTCAAGCTGAAATGCTAGCTCCTATACTGACCAAAGGCGGCATTGCCACCCCCTGGCCCCCAGAGCCTATCTGCAAAGTGTCTCCAGTGCAAAGCCACCAGGTGCCACTGTGCCTTCCAATTCAATCAGTCCTGTAGACTCCCTTCATCTTGCTCTGAGTGTGCCAGTACCAACTTTCCCATGATTCCTTAGTATTGCATTCTTTGTGTTGCTGAAACAACACAAGTCTGGATATTTTTCCCCACCAGCTTTAGAGAGAATGAGTGGAAACTCAGGCAGACAAACACACACGGGACTGTTTGGTTAAGAACTCCAGCTCTCCGATGCACCGGGAAGTGACCTGTCTGTCACACAGAATGCACATGAACCTGGCAGTGGTGGTGCATGCCTTTAATCCCAGCACTTGGGAGGCAGAGGCAGGTGGATTTCTGAGTTCCAGGCAAGCCTGGGCTACAGAGTGAGTTCCAGGACAGCCAGGGCTACACAGAAAAACCCTGTCTTGGAAAAACCGGGGGGAAAAAAAAAGCACATGACCCTGATTCTCCAGAGGAGAGCCACATGGACACAGCCCAAAGCCTGAGATGACTCTTCCTAAAAATACCCAAGGTGCACCATGCACACGCCTGGCCGGGTGACTGGCCTGTCACGCACCCACACTCCAGCCCAGGCCTGCCCTTCCTTACTAAAAGGCTGGGCCATGGCCTCCAGTGTTCACACAGTCACTAGGCCACCCCTAGGTATTAGGAATTAGGGTGAGGATTTGGAACCCACAGCTACTTCCACCAACTAGGTGTCCACAGGTTTTAAGCAAGAGTTCTGTGTTGTGGCCACAGGCAGGGCAGGCACAGTGTGAGTAGGACAGGGGTTCAGCCACAGCTAGGGGTGCAGGCGTCACTACAGTGAGTTGTTCGGAGCTGGCTCTATATGACATCTCCTGGCCCACTATCTCTGTGGGAAGTAATAAGAGGCCAGGAGCCGAGGGGACAGGAAAGAAACATCAGTACCCAGTGTAGGAGTGCAATCCTAGCACTCTGGAGGCAGAGGCAGGCAGATCTCTGTGAGGAGTTCGAGACCAGCCTGGTCTACAGAACAAGTTCCAGGGCAGCCAGGACTATGCAGAGCAACTCTGTTTCAAGAACAAACAACAGAAACCAAACCAACAACAACAATAACAAAAAAAAACCCAAACCAAAAAGAGGTGTGCACGGGGACACCAGCATGACTGCCAGTACCCACTGCTCTGCGTTTACTGAGAAGGCTAAGGACCCTTCGGGCTCAGGTAAGTGCTGTGGACGGTGAAGGTTTGCAGAGCCAGAACCTAAGCAGAACCTGGGAGTCCTTCCGGAGCTGACCTGCTTGAACCTCACTTCTACCCTACCAATGAAATCTGGCTAGTGCCCTTCCAAGCAGGTCAGATTGGAGCTGTTGCACAACCTTTGGGTCCAGTGGGGGGGGAGGGCGCTGAGAGAAGGCAAAAGTGGCAAGGCTAGGTCTAAGTTGCAGGCTAAAGACCCTCACCTCCCCTAGGGCTTCGGGGCAGAATTAGCATCGTCTCGCCACTCCCAGGGAGCACGCAGAGGGAGTGCCTTCGTCTCTTCCACGTGCTAAGTGAAGCTGTGGACAAGCAGGGATTGGGGTGGGGTCCCAGTAACACGCAGAGGGAACTGACATAAGTTTTGGCAGCCACAGAGTGGAAGGTGAGAAGGCGGGGTCCGGAAGCTCATAGAAGGGGCAGAATGGTTGTAGTGCAGGATCCTGGAAGCCTACAGAGGTACAAACGGGAGTCCAGAAGCGAGCAGGGTTTGGGACCAAGTCACAGGATGCCGGCGACAGCCCGCTCCCACCGGACACTCACAGTAAATGAAAGCGAGGGCCCGCAGGAGCACGACTCTGGTCAGCCAGAAGGTGCCCGTGTGCAGCCGGGCTGGAGAATCCGCAGGATCTCTAGCCAGAGAGGATGGTGACGCCGGACTGTGCTCGGCACCTCCGACATTCCGTTTTCTCAGCAACCGCTCGGGCGCAGCCATTACTAGACTCTCTGGGCGCATGCGCACAAAGGGCGGTGCGCGCGGAGGCCACGCCCACATGCCTGAAGGGCCACACATGCTCCCCGGGAGGACACCCGTACCTCTTGCAGCCAAGGCCCACGCGCCACGCCCTCTCTGGGCGGTCCCGCCTAGCGGTGGGCGTCTCCGTGGTGGCTTCTGTTTTTGCAGAGAGTGGAGCACCAGGGGAAGGAGCTGGGACAGCTGTGTCCAGGGTGCGGATCTGCTACTCTGTAGCAGGGAAGGCCAGGCCTGTGGCAGTGGCAGAGCAGAGTTTTCACCCTGAATTCCTCTGCTGCTCGCCGCCCAGGAAGGCACAGATCATGCTATAGGATATTTGGCAGGAAGAAACCCGAAATTTGCCCTGGAACCTTCTGCTTTCTCTTCTACCTAAACCTCCTTGTCTGTGGTCCCCAGAGACACCAGTATACAGGTGGCACTCCTACGAAGATCTGGGACCGTGTTCAAGCTATTTATGGGGCCACTGGGCCATCAAGGACTCAGATCTACCCACCAGTGGCATGCGCAGAATCCCAAGGAGACACATCTTCAACTCTGCTTTTATATTTGATTTTATTTTTAATAGTTCAGACAGGCCTTGAACTATATAGCCCAGAATGAGAGTGAAGAAATTGTCCTCGTGAACTGTCTTCCTCGATGCTGGTATTACATGCCACTTACCTGATTGATAGCAGTTCTGCTTTTTCCTGTTAGGGGCCACTCTGGCACTGCACACTAATGATACTGGAGAGGCACTCTGCAGCAGAGAGGAAAAGTGTCGTCAAGGGGGACCACCAGCCCTATGGGTTATAAGGCTAACTACAGGGCTCTCTGGAACAAGGGTTGTCTTCATATATCTTTCAGAACGTTTTATGTATTAAAGATCTGTGCCTTTGTGAATTATCACTATTTTTTTTCTTTATAACAACTTGTCTTTAACATCTCCTTTTTGCGATTGCTGTTTTGACATAAGTTACCAAATGCTTGCATGGTCAAACAACCTATTAATATTTATACCTCCATACCAGCAGTGAGCCTTTTGTGGGTAAGGACTGGTGTGTAGCTAGCTGCTGGGACTCCTCCCAGCCTCCAGGCTTCCTGATACTGGAGTACTAGCATATAAATACATTCTATAAAGTGCTTTGGGTTTCTTTTTTTTAAGTTTCCTTTTCTTTCTCTTTTTTTCAGAAACACTCCCTTGGGAGCCCAGCTGTGAGTATGCCCTATTACAGATGTTGCACTGGATAATACAAATACTTGCCACCCGCCAGGCCTCCTACAGGCCAGCATCTGCCCAAGGTCTCAAAACTTTAGAGACTGAAGGAACAGTTATACCTGGGTATCCTGCATCCAGATCCTTCAATAGGAACCCTTTCCCCTGCCCCTCCTCACTGGCATATGCCAGGCATGGGATGGGCCAGCAGAGACATTTGGGGAGGGCAGCTCAAGTGTGCACAACTTCCCCCAGATTATTTCTGGAAGCCAGAGCTAGGCAGGGGTTAGAAGGAGAGGAAGGGCTGCTCTGTCATCAGGTGTGACCCTGGGTGCTGTGGCTCAGGTGGGGCCCATCCTCACAAAGGGCCCTTTGTCCTCAGCTTCCCCTTGCCGTGGTAACATTGTCCTCCCTGCAGAAGGGCACAATGGGGCATTGTGAAGAGCATAAAATGGACCTCTTGTTCCAGCATCCAGCGCTCCAGCTGGGGCCGGGACTCAGCTCTAGGCTCCCTCTTGGATTTGCCCACAGTGGCTGAAGCCAGCAGAAGGGTCTGCAGGAAACTTGGGTTCTCGGTGCCTGGAGTTTCTTGTCCCTGGCCTGCCTTCCTGGGATGCCATCTGGAACCCGCTTTCAAGCAGGTCCCATAGGGCAGGGTTGAGCCAAAACGAGGTTTGAGCACTTGCCTGTTTCTGCCCGAGTTTAACATGAAGTACTTTGGGAAGCTGGGTATGATGGTGCATACCTGTGATCCTAGTACTGGCGGTGCTGAGGCAGGAGGATTACAGCAAGTTTGAGCTAGCTGAAACACACTGGAGTATTGCTCACCCATAAAAAGGGATAAACATACTATAGTATGGATGAACCCTAAGACCTCAAGCTGAGATAAGTCTGATACATTGTAGGATACATTTTTTTTTAAAAAGGCACTTCTATTAGGAAAGACAGATTTGTGGTTTCCAGGGTGAGGGAGAAAGAAGGTGATATGGAGACTCGTTCAGAAATGTTTTGAAACTAGATGGATGCATGCCCATGCTGCTCTCTTATATGCTGCAGCATATATATTTGGTCTATGTGAATTGTGAATCCCCGCCCCTCCCCTTTTTTGAGACATCTCACTATGTAGCTCAGGCTGGCCTTGAACTCAAACTCATCCTCTTGCCTTTGTCTTGCAAGTATTAGGATTATAGATGTGTATCACCATGCCTGGCTTTACAACAACGTTAAAAACACGTGTGGACAAAAACTGTGACGGTGTCCCTTAAGTTGAATGTTTCACAGTTATCCAGAAGGAAGGCATCCCTTGTGCTAGTCAGAGTGAGCTGTGGCTTGCACCACATGTGTCTGTGTGTTGACATCTGCCAGCTGAGCTGCTAGGCCTACATTCAGCTGGGGTCCACATAGAAAGCAAAACCTACACGGAGCAAAGCAGCTGGAAGCTCAGATACTGGAGACGGAGGGGGCCCACGGGGAGGTGGGGCTGGGGTTTGCTTCTGTCACCTCAGGGGCCACCAACATGAAGCAGTCTTCCAAATATCACTTTTAGCCAAAACCTACAGAAACAGGCAAGCTGGCAGGCCAGAAGGAACTGAGATGTCTAGAGGCCCTGGGGTTGGTAAAAAGAAGGTAAAGTGGGGAAGGGTCCCAGGAGGGGTTTCCAGCTCAGGGCTCGGCTGGTGTCTCTGGAGGCCTGGGGCTCACCGTTCCTCGTTGGATCCCGTGCCCCAGCTGCCTGAAACCTCCAGCACAGTGGCTAAGACGGGTACGGGGACAGGGCACACTGCCCACTAGCTGGCGGCTCTCCCAGCAGCTGCGGAATGGCTTCACAGAGGAATGAGGCCCCTGTCAGCACCTCGTCCAGCTGTCCCCAGGCACCCCGGCCCAGCAGTCCCCACTGTCTCGGGCCTATTGTCCCTGACATGCAGTTGCAGCTGTCTCTGGCTCCCCAAGAACCCAGCCTGGCCTGAATATAATCGTGCACCCTTCATTTACCCCAATTTTTCATGTCTTGGAGTCTGCTTGTGAAAGGGGGGCAGGATCCACATCTGTTGCTTTTTCCTAGAAGAGTGGTCAGTTGGGCTATTCACCCCCTCCCGCCCTGATGGTCCAGTGGCCAAAACCCATCAGAGCCCAGCAGGTGCGGCGTTGAGCAGGTGCCATGCCATTTGCTGGCTGGATGGAGCGGAGCGGTGACACACAAGCGGCTGTTCTCCTGGCTTCTGCTGCACCCTCAGCTCCCCATGGACCCCCAGGGAAATGAAGCCTTGTGGATCTCAACAGCAGCTGTGACTTGGAGGTAGAATGGAAGTAAGACGTCTGGGGTAGGGTCCTGTAGCAGACCACAGCCGTGAGCTGTGTTCTGAACGGAAAGAATTCTTGGAAAGCCCCATCCTAGCGATCAGAACCCAGAGGCCTATGGGTTGGACTCTGCCCACAGAGCCATACTGTCACTAGGTCAGCCACCAACTGTCCCACCAATGTTGCATAACAAACAGCCCCCAAACAACTGTATATGGCCTGCTGGGATCTAACTGAAACCTTCCTCACCACATTCAAGGAATAAATGCAGGGCAGACACAAGAAAACCATTTATTGGTGCGTTTAATTTGCCCTGAACACTTACAGGTATCTGGAACCATCGAGCATGGCAGAAGAGGTTTGGGCTATAGGGCTGTTTGTTACATTTTTATTCTAAGTCACCCTTTTGCCTTACAGCTTAAGCTGGAAATAGAGTTCTGATTAGTAAAGTTGTAACTGCAGACACCAGGAATGGGCAGGAAGCCTTGCTGGATCTGACGCGTAGAGCTTGGGAGGATGAGCACAGAGATCAATCAGGTGGCCCATGAGTGAGTGAGTCCCCATCAGTGTCTCTCCGGGACACTTTGTCTGAAGGCTGCATGGAGTGGGTTTCCACCCAGGAAAAGCTTCTTGCATGCTCTGAGGACCCTACTGAGGGTGGCTCTGACTTCAAAAACACCAACTGTCGAATGCCGAGGAGGAAGTCCCAAGGCCCACTGCAAACTGTTGGGAGTCAGCTCCACCTAGGGCCCTGATAGGGTGAAGGATGGGGCCCAGCTTGAAATTCAGGAACCCAGAAGCTCCAGAGGCATGCTGGGAGCACACAGTATAACATGGCCTAACACGGGAGTAGGCTGCAGATGTGGTAAGACAGGAAGACTGCTCCTGTAGGCCTGAGAGATGGCGCACGGAGCATCTGAGAGGGGTGGTTACTGACACCAGAAGCTCCCCCATAGATGACAATTCTATTGAGGGACTAGCTCTGATCCCAACTGCCGCTTCCACTTTAGACAGCTCTGACAGCATCCCTGAGGCCACTGGCTTAAGATAGGGGTGGGCGGCTGCCTGCTTGGCCCAGTGCCCCGAGCATGTTACTGGGAGTCCAGACTTCTGGGACTGACAAGTAGACTTTAAAATCACCAACTGTGCAATCCCAAGGAGGACCCACTGCCTCTCGGAACCCAGTGCACAGGGCAGCGGTCTACAGGAGCCCTGCTCTGAGTTCACCCTTCACCACCTCCACATTTGTCTCTTCCAGGCCAACAATTAAAAATCTCCACGGCTGTGCTGGGATGCTCTGCCAACTGCCTGGCATACAGCTCTGGATGCAGGGGAAAAGGGAGAAGCAGGCCAAGACTGAGGGCACAGAAGCTAACCTGAGGCTCACAGACCCACTCCATGACCCTTCCCCAGGCTCCAAGAGCACTGGTCCAGGAATGGGAACCTGAACGAGTTCAGCCAATGATATCTTCACTCTAGAACTGCAAAACCCACATGGTAATGGGGAAGTCCGGGGTTAGGGAAAGGTCATTCGGACTGGGGCAAAACTAGCAGCAGCCAAAGAGGCGGGGTGGGGGTGGGGGCAGGAAGAAAAAGAAAGAGAAGGAGGAACTGGTCCACACCCGGACAAGGTCCGATGGCCCACAAGGTAAAAACTGAGAGGTGGTTTCAATAGGTTCCACTCATGTTTCTAAAGATCTATAGATTCCTGTGCTATTAAACGCCCTGTGCTGTCTGGGGCTGCAGGGCCTTTTGCACATGATGCTGCCCACGGGGACTACTGTTTTCTCCCTTTACAGAAGTAGCAGGCTTCAGATCTCAGCTAAATCATCACATCCTTGAGATTTCTGGGACCATCCTTCTAAAGTCTTCCCTACAGGGTGCATCTTGAGGAAGGAGGTTCCCTCCCTGACACTAGGAACTCCAGGTCAGAGGCTAGGAAGCTGGGTCCTGATGAATTGGTCCTAGAAGGCCCTGGCATGATGCTGCGCTTGATCAGTCCTAGGGAACACATGAGCCCGCCCTGAAGAACTTTCTAGAAGCTGCAGCTTCATGTCTGACCAGGGTCTCTCTGGTGGCTGAGGATGTGACCAATCGGCTTAAAAGGAGTCTAAAGACCTGGAGGGTGGACTGGTCTTTTAAGATGACCCAGCAATGAGTTTGGCATGGGCTTGGAGCACTCACTGTGCACCCACAGGCTGCACTGGGCTCAGTTCTGAGCACAGAGCCTGGGAGAGCTCGGGGCACCCCTTGCATGCCGATGCTTGGACTGAGCAGGGCTGCATCAGCTCCTGACAGCCCATGGTGATCTATACCTGTATTACAAGGGCTGACTACTAGTCCCCCAGGGGTCAGGGCGTCACTATAGCTCAAGTGATAGGAACCAGGATGGTTCACCTCCATTCTTTCAAGGTCCAAGCAGTCTGGGGAGCAGAGAAGTGAGTTTATTCGCTATGGGTGAGAGCCAGGAAGAAGCCGCACTGAATCGATGAAAACTCGGGTTTGTGCTTTCTTAGAAACGTGGAGGTCTCTATGAAGGCCTGCAGGTCTGATAGCATGAGTCCTTGGAGGCACAGAGGATTGGGACCTGAGACCCTAGGGGTCAGGTCCTGAGAGGACTATGATGTGGGCCCAGTCTCCATCCTTTGCTTTGCCACTTCTTTGGCTGGTATGGGCGGTGCACTAGCCAGCAGGGGTCTTTATGCCTCCAAGACACTTTTGTTCCAAGAGGTGGGACCCTGAGTGGAGGGATCCCCAGGGAAAGGACTGCTACTGCAGATGTGCGGGGAAGGGTCTTTCTTGGCAGGTGATGGTTAAAATAAGGCTAGAGTTCAGCAGGCAATGGCAGCGAGCTCTCCATCCACACAACACACACACACACACACACACACACACACACACACACACAGAGACAGAGAGAGAGAGAGAGAGAGAGAGAGACAGAGAGAGAGAGACAGAGAGAGAGTATGTAATTAGAATAAGGTCACCATTAAGGTAGTTTCTCTTAGCTGTCCCCTCAGCAGGAAGCAGGGACTCCTTCAGTCCAGAGCTGTAGATGCCCTAAGGCCACAGCTGCACAGGGCAGGCCTGTTCCAGATCCGCAGGGAAAGTCTGACTGGAGGCTGGGATCCCAGACCTGGAGGCTAGGGCACCACTCACGGCTTGGCTGGAGTTGGGGGGATTATAGAGACCACAGTTCTTCCCTGCAGCCACCTCCACTGGCTTGAGAAACAGGTGGCCTCGTTTAGGGTTACCGAGCTCTTGCGAGCCACAGCTCGATGCCACCCAGACAAACTTAGGGTGGCAGGTATATCGCCTCCATGGAGTTTGGCAGAGACTCCTAGTTGCACTTGGGAGACCTCCAGGCTGGGAGCCAATTCGCGGGGGCGACCTCGGGCGCGGCTCGGAGTCCCGGCTTGCCGCTGGCCTCTGGAGAAACGTCCCCTCTCTGACCCTGAGCACTCTCCGCCTTCTCTCTAAGCGCTGAGGAGAAGTAGCCCAGAGTGGTTTCCGCCTCCGTCAGACCACCCAGGCCCGCCCGCCAGGGCCTCCGCGCCCCCGCTACAGGTCAAACCCGGAAGGACCCGAGCCCCCGCGTCCGGCCCAGCCATCCGCCTGACCGCCCCAGGGATCCAGCAGACGCTGCCAGAGCAGCCCCGCCCAGCGCCCCCGCCCTCCCACCTCTGTTTAGCCCCGGGGTCCTCCAGCTCACCTAGGTTCGCGAGCTACTAGGGTCACCTGGTGGCTCTTGTCATTGCGCCACCCTGCGGGCAGAAACCGAGTTTGGTTGCAATAGCGGATTTGAGTCCCACAATGGAGAGAGGGATGTTGGGCTCAGGAACCTTGCGGATTAGCATCCTCGCCTGCCGCCCGAAAGTCAAGCCGAGCTGCAGAGATCCACGCCCTGGGCAGTCAGTCACCCTAAGCCCTCTGACCCTACCTCAGTGGAGGGATCAGGCTGCGGGGCGCCTGGCCCACGTGGTGCGGAGGGTGGGGCGGGGTCCGCAGGCTTCTTTGGGTTCAGGGCGGGGTATACAAGCTCCGCCTCGGGAAGGACGCGCCTGCCAACCCTGACCAGGAGGGGCGGGGTTTCGGCCGTGGCTTAAAGAAACTTGTTGCGGGTCCCAGAACTGAGACTGAGCTGCAGCGTCGGTGGAGCGGCTGCTGGGCCCCTGCGGTGAGGACAAAGATTGGTTCCTGCGTGGCAACTTTGGATTCCAGAGTGTCCGTCCACAGAGTGACCGGGCGCGACCCCTGCGTCCATCCCCACCGAGTGCCCCTCCGCGCGTGGCCCCGATGCTGGACATGAGTGACGCCCGCGCCCAGCCGCCTTGCAGCCCGTCTGGCACCGCTAGCTCCATGTCACACGTGGAGGATTCAGACTCCGACGCGCCACCGTCGCCCGCGGGATCAGAGGGTCTGGGCCGTGCGGGGGGTGGCGGCCGAGGGGATACTGCTGAGGCAGCGGATGAACGCTTCCCAGCCTGCATCCGTGATGCCGTGTCGCAGGTGCTTAAGGGCTATGACTGGAGTCTGGTACCTATGCCGGTGCGCGGCGGCGGCGGCGGCACGCTCAAGGCCAAGCCCCACGTGAAGCGGCCCATGAATGCCTTCATGGTGTGGGCACAGGCGGCGCGCCGCAAGCTGGCGGACCAGTACCCGCATCTCCATAACGCAGAACTCAGCAAGACCCTGGGCAAGCTGTGGCGGTGAGTGTGGGGACTCTTGACACTCTGGCTGGGAAAAGGAGTGTAGGGGCTGAAGGAGGTGGCGTCCTGCCCAAGCTTGGGCTGTGTTCCTGGGCTGGTTCCAGGGTGGGTCTGGTGGAAAAACACCTTCTGGTCAACAGAGACCAGACACCAGGTGTGGGACTTTGGAGATGGACCCAGGCCAGTGCCTGGAGTGTGACCCTCCAGTCCTTCCTCCTCTCCTAGGATATCCTGCCGAGAACTGCAAAACTGGGGAACCCAGCTTCCAGTGGCCACCAGGGCCTGTAGGCAAATGGGCAGACATCAAGCCACTTTGTCCTGGGCAAAAACTGGGACTCCGGGATACATTAGGAGTCAAAGTCCTCTGTCAGAGACTGTTCCCAGACCACAGCAACCTGGAATTGAGGAAGGAAAGAGCAGGTGAAAGTGACAGAGGCTCGCCAGGCACTTTGGCCTCAGAAAGGCAGGCATCATTGAAGACTGCAGCACAGTTCCACCCTCCGAGCTGCCTCCATTTGAGTTTGAAACAGTGTTAGCGATACAGGGCTGAGCAGGACAGCCAGGTCTCTTACACTCTCAGCTTTGCCGGCAAGTTGAGGTGCAAGGTGGTCGAGAGCTTCACAGGGTGGGTGTGTGCTCAGAGGACAGTCTCCTGGAGTTCTCCATCACTCCTGGAAGCTCGGGACAGCTGGCCCCCAGAAAGCCTCGCCTTTCTTGAAGTATAGTTTTCACTGGGTCCTGTCATCTTTCTTGAGAGATTGAGGGGTGTAAATGGATGGGCAGATAGAGTTTGAAAGGGGGGCTTCAGGAAAGATGGTCTTTCTCGGTCCTTAGGCTATAAGGTGGTGTCCTCACCACACAGGCCTCTTGGGCTCTGCCCAACTGGTGCTGGAATTCTCAGCAGGAGGGCAGGTTACCCCCTGGAGGGTACCCTGAACTCCCCGGCACCCTATCCCACTGTCTGACGCCAGGCAGCTGTGTGTGTGCCGGTGCTGCCTGGGCCCTTGGCAAGCCTGGAACTCCGTGACCATCCTTGCTCTGTTGTGTTTTCTGCAGCTTGCTGAGTGAAAGCGAGAAGCGGCCGTTCGTGGAGGAGGCCGAGAGGCTCCGTGTGCAGCACAAGAAAGACCACCCAGATTACAAATACCAGCCGCGGCGAAGGAAGAGCGTGAAGACCGGCCGGAGCGATTCAGACTCTGGTACTGAGCTGGGCCACCACCCCGGTGGTCCCATGTACAAAGCTGATGCTGTGCTCGGCGACACACACCACCACAGTGACCACCACACAGGTGGGCTCCGGGCCCCTTAGCATGGGCACAGGCAATAGCGGGACTGATCTGGAGTATGGGGAGGTCTTCCCTCCAGGGTTGGCAATCTGCAGAGGGCCAGGTCTTCCCCGGTCCCTTGAAAAGCTTCTGGATGTAGCTATTTCTGATGTACAAAAGGAGGCGGCTGCGTAGCTCCAGCTAGCACTCTGGAGATGTGTATCTTCACCGGGACTCATTCTCAATCTGTCTCCACTCTACAGAAACAACAGCATGGGTCAACAGACCTAGCTTCAGAATCAGGCTGGTGGGTGGGGTCCCAGCAGCTAAGCAGCCACAGTGAAGCTGGAGGCAGGCCGGCCGTGAGCTTCCGTTTACTCGGCTGTGAAGGGGGTAGAACGGGGTTGTGTGGGTTCACCTTGGTCCAGTGCCCAGGGACAAGCATTCCAAGAGTGCCCCATTAATGCTAGTTCTGGTGGGGCTGGCTGGCCACCTTCCATCCCCCCCACCCAGGTCTTCAGGGAGGAGCCTTGGGTCTTCCCATAGCACAGTGCCTAACGGAATTTTCTCAGCCAGAAAGTGAGGGCTAGGTCTGAGTTTGCAGGAATTTCTGGGAAGGTAAGGAAACAAAAAGCCGTTGATTTGTACCTGTGGCAGTTACCAGGGTTCCTGGTGTCACCCACCAGCTCCACCCTGGTCCCACAGAAGGGGCATTCATCCTTGCAATATACTTTCTTCCTCAGGCCAGACCCATGGGCCACCCACCCCACCCACCACCCCCAAGACGGACCTGCACCAGGCCAGCCATGGAAGCAAGCAAGAGCTAAGGCTGGAAGGGCGCCGCCTAGTGGACAGCGGGCGCCAGAACATCGACTTCAGCAATGTGGACATCTCCGAGCTCAGCAGCGAGGTTATCAGTAACATGGATACCTTCGACGTCCACGAGTTTGACCAGTACTTGCCCCTCAATGGCCACTCAGCCCTGCCCACAGAGCCCAGCCAGGCCACCGCCTCTGGCTCTTATGGAGGCGCTTCCTACACCCACTCCGGGGCAACTGGCATAGGGGCATCCCCTGTGTGGGCCCACAAGGGAGCTCCCTCGGCCTCAGCCTCGCCCACAGAGGCAGGACCCCTTCGGCCACATATCAAGACGGAGCAGCTGAGTCCCAGCCACTACAACGACCAGTCACACGGCTCACCTGGCCGTGCCGATTATGGCTCTTACAGCGCCCAGGCCAGTGTTACCACAGCTGCCTCTGCCTCGGCTGCCAGCTCCTTCGCCGGCGCACAATGTGACTACACCGACCTGCAGGCTTCCAACTACTACAGCCCCTACCCTGGCTACCCTCCCAGCCTCTACCAATACCCTTACTTCCATTCATCCCGCCGGCCCTATGCCTCACCACTGCTCAACGGGCTCTCCATGCCACCTGCACACAGCCCCAGCAGCAACTGGGACCAGCCTGTGTACACCACCCTGACCCGGCCCTGAGGCTGCCGCATCCGGGAGGACTCAGTGTCCACGAAGTATAGCCAGGTCTTTGAGTTCTTCCGGAAGTGTACTCGGGAGAGGGTGGAGACAGCCAGCACGGCCTCACTCCGTCAAGTGCTGAATGTGCAGGAAGCCGGGCTTTGTCACCCTGTGTCCCTTTGCTTCTGGATATCCAAACTTCTGCCAGGGGACAGAGCTCTCTTTTCCCCTTCTTCTCTCTCTCTCTCTGAGGTGACTGGTGATTTCCAAAATAGCCATTCTGTTGCTCTCGGTTTGGATAAGTACACACCAGCTCCCAGTAGATAAGAAGACAGCTACGCCTAAGGACAAAGGAGAGAAGGGGCTTCAGGTCCTTACCAGCCTTCCCAAGAACTCCCTGGGACCAAGGAATGCAGTTCCCATGTGAAAGCTTGAAAGCACGTCTGTGGAGGCTCGAGGATACACCCACACCCGGGCATCTCTTGGGACCGATGTGAGATGGAGGGGTTTCTCATTACCACCGTTCTTCCCAGCAAGGTCTGGCTGAGATGAACACTTTCCGTGTTTTTATTTTTATTTTTATTTTTTTTTGTTATTTTTATTTTAAGGCTTAAACATGTTTGTTTTTTGAAAGGTGTTGAAGACGTATTTATGTTCTGTTATTATTTTATCTTTAATTAATGAAGTAATTCGTGCAGAGAGTAGAATTTTTAAGACAAAGTTAAAAATCGGGAAGCTTGCTCTGTGAAGGGCAGGAGGGAGGGGCATCTCCCCGCAGCATCTCTTTGCTCTGTCATTAGATGCCCCTGGAGGCCTCCACCAGGCACAGGAGGAAGTGATTGACCTCTTGGGGGTCTGGTTAGAACAAAAAGCCCAGCACCAGCCTCTGGTCGGGCATTGGAAAGCGGGAGTGTCATCACTGCCCTCGGTGGTGCCAAGCGGTAGAAGGCAGAATTTCCTGCAAGCTGGCAGCTGCAGAACCACGATAATCTTGGCTCTTTGGCACCAGGCGCTACTTACCAAGCTGTGAAAGGAGAGCCTCCCCCACTGACCTGCCTAGGTTCCTAGTTACAGAGTTAACACCTGCTTCACTGCCTGCTTCGCTGTGTGCTGAGTATAACCGGCTACTTCACAGAAACTTGTGCCTTGGAGACTTTGTATATTTACTCACATTTGAGAAGTTTCGCTTCTTTTTAATTTTTCTACTTTTCCTACCTTTTTTTAGAGGGGAAAAAAAATCCTGTCTTTTTTTTTTTTCTTCCTTCAGCATAATTCCTTCCGCGGTTGGGGGTGGGAACCACAGCAAACTCATTTTTATGCAGTCTATTTTTTTTTCCTTTTTGGTGTTGAATTCAGAAAGACATTTGCTGCCCTTTACCTGCTGTGTCTCGTTTCTTTCTGACCAGGCAATGCTAACTTTTGTACAGATCGATTTGATAAAATTTAAAAAAAAAAATGCTTTTTATCTACTCGGAGCATGTTTTGAGTATTACTTCTCTCGAGCCCGGGGGTTCTTGCAGGAAGGTTCCTAGCAGAGGCAGAGGCAGAGGCCACTTTGCTGAGAACCCGCTCCCAGCTGCCTTAAGCAGGCCACTGGGGGAGGGGCCGAGCCAGCCCAGACTTCCCAAGGCAGGGACTTCACCCCACCTTAGGGAGGTAGCCAACCCTGTCACAACCACTTGGTCTGAATGTAAACCCCATACCTTTAGTCTTGTCTGGCTCCCTCATTCTGAGGGTTTGCTCCGAAGCAGACAAATGCAGGTCCAGATGGGCCATTCTAAGCAAGACTTTCCTCCCTGGTATCTGGGTGGTTGAACAGTGTCTCAAACCGAAGGGCATTTTCTCTTCTGGGGGCGGGGTCCTGGCTCAGAGCCAGGCTGGGAGCAGAGAGGAACCATCCCAAAAGAGCCTGGTGCTCAGAGCAAAGTTTCTAGGGAGAAAATGGTTGTGAGGAGAGACAGTAAGCAGGGAACGATTCTGGCCAAGCCACCGGGGTGCGTGTGGTGAGCAGGGGCTGCCAGAGCCGGTTGCACCCTAGCTATGTAGACTTCAGTCTTGGTCTGGGGATAGGGGTAGCCATGTCTCTCTGGACCCCCAATGTATGGGGGGGCGGGGCCAGGTTACTACTACCTCCATTTAAGAAGCTTGACTCTGGGGCCTGCCAGGACCAGCATTCAGAAAAGTCTCTTGGATTTATAAGAGCTCGTAAGGTCTGAGTGAACCAAGCTACCGTGTGTAGGGGGATTCTGGGGATGGTGCTGTGAGAACCAGGTTCATGATGGCTGACGCCTTCACAGCCTGCTGCCCATGTAGACCCGAACCCTGCCAGTCCTGTATCCAGCCAAGGGTTGTCTGAATCCATATGGCCCCCAGAGTTCTCTCATTGACACCCCAGACCAAGGAGAACCCCAGGCGCCCGGCTCGCTGACAAAGCTGTGAGGTCCTGATGCAGGGTTGGGATTAGCTTTAGGACTTGCCAGGTTCCCAAAGGCCGGGTGGCCCTGCCAGTTCTGTTGGGACTTGGCAAGCCTCCTGAGTATTAACTCCTGGGGCCCGGGGCCCTTCTGTCTTGCCAACCAGTCCTGATTCTGGGTGTTGCTTCCTGAGATCCTCTTGTATCCGAGCATCATGAAGTGGGGCACCCGTATCCTGGCCTGTCCCTCAACTTTTTTCCTTTGTCCTCTGGTCTTCGTACCCCCCTGCCTGCTTTCACCTCAACTCCTGGGGCTAGCCCAGCTGGTGCTCCCTGTTTGCAGAGGCAGAGCCTTCCAAGGTCAGGTGTCCTGGGAGGCTCCCAGAGCTGGGAGTCTGGGGCTGGGGCGGACAGCTTGGGGAGGAAGGAGTTCTGTTGTGCTGGTCCATGGAAGAGATTGATGTCTCCTGAGAGCTTCAGTCTAAAAATAGTTCCCTGGCCATCTTTGCCCTGAGTCCAGACTTTGGAGTTCTCCTCTTTTAGAGAGCACCCATCCCATGAGCCCATCCCAGGGGCAAATTGGCAGAAAGTCCCTCCTCTTCATTTCCTTACCCAACACAGTGTTGCCTCTGACCTCAGTGAAATGGAATGCCGTATTCAATAGAAAGGGGGGAATGGTCCTCCCTGCCCCAGCATCCGAGAGACTGGAAAAAGCCTTCTCCATTCCCTGCTGATCTTCTTGGGGTAGTGCCAGCTCTTGGGAGCTGGTATCTGTTTGGTCAAGTTCATGTTCATCCTGGCTATCAGCTCCTGATAGAGGACTTCTGTCCTCCGGGCACTCCTTAATCTTTGCAGATTCTCCCAGGTAGTTAGTTTGGGTATTCAACACTCTGTGTCCTGTGGCCTCAGTTAAGACTCAGCACAGAGACTGGTTTCCAGGGTGCAGAGTCCCGGCCTGGGTTCTACGACCCCACCTTTCCTTCCCAGTGTCCGACCTCATGTCAAGGGACTCCAGCCTTGTCAAGGACTGAACCTCTCTGCCCTCCTCACATTTGCTGGGGCTGCTTACTCTCAGTGGCATTGGGCCCCAGGGTACTCTTGGGGGTGATGTGCCAGCTGCCAGGCACTGGACAGATATGGACACTCATCTGTAGGTTGTGAACCAGCATTGTCTCCAGCCTCCCAGTGTTACTAGGCCCAGTGAGACTCTTAAGACAAGGAGATAAACTGTCCTTGTTGGACACCCAGGCAAAGAACTATCCTGAGGGAGGAGGATTGGGTAGGACAGCATGTTGTCGGTCCTTTTTTATTCTAGTGGCATAAGGTGACCTTCATCACCTAGTAAGGCCAGCTGGTATTGGCTTTGCAGCCCAGGCATTGCCACTGAATGGACTGGTGGCTCCTGGTCACCTTGTCCCCCAGCCAGGAGCCTCTCTCCTAGGTGCCCTGATATTTCCAGGAGTTGCAGTCAAAAAAGGGATTTTAGTCACCTTCTCACCCCAACATGTACCAAATTTTGATTCTTAGGACATTCTGCAACTCAAGGCCATTTGGACTGAAACCTTCGCAACTTTGGGTACATGATGGGTGTCCGGGGGCTGTTGTTTTGCCTGTTTGTGGAGGCATTCAAAACATAGCAATGTGCAACCGAGTGCTTGTCTCTCCTATTCCAACCCCAAGTCCCTCAGACTTCTACAGCTGTAACTGACAATGACTTTTTTTTTTTTTTTTTTTTTTTGAGACAAGGTTTCTTTCTGCCTGGCTCTGGTACTTACTATGGAGACCAGGCTAGCCTCAAACTCAGGCCAGCCTGCCTCTGCCTCCTCAGTGTGTGCCACCACGCCGGGCCAAGGATGCCAGCCTACTCGCTGAGATCAGGACTTGCCTGTGGCTGAGCATACTGTGCAAACACCTAACAGTGACTATCAAAGGGACCGTCCCTCCCTCAAACCTCTTGAGAATCTTTTTGGTCATGTGCAAAATGAGGTGGGTGTTTGAGACAAGAAAATAGAGAAATAAGCAGAGTGTGTGTCCACAGTAGGGACTGAAGGAAGACACACTCTCACCTTTTCCTCTTTGCCCATTCCCAGAACTGAAGCCCAGACACCCCTCAAGATCTTCTCTCCCCCAAATCCCCCTAGCATCCAGGTATATGAACAGCTTCCTGTGGGGAGGTAGGATGGAACAGTGGTTAGAAAAGCTGTTGTTTACCAGATTACCCCCCCCCCCAGGTCTCAGTTTCCCCATGTCCTTGGAATGATGACAACCTCGCTGAAATCCCAGGAGGATAAACTAGCCAAGCCTGGAGTGCTATGACCACTGGCTGATCTCTTGAGTAGCACCTTCCTTTTTTCTTGATCCAGTCCAAGGGCTTATGTCTCTGGATCCTTGTCCAATATCAGATGTCCCTCTCCAAGCTGTTCTGTTCCCCTAGCCCCCTTTTTTCCTTCACCATGAGATAGGGGTTGGAATCTAGGTTTCCCCTACTCTTGGGTTTGTATGTAGGGGAAAGGGCCTAGATTCTCAAATGTACACCTGGGCCCCTAGACCAATCCTGGCAACGTGTTCATCTTTCAGGAGACCTTCCCACACCAGGTTCTTGGACGAGCTCACATCTAGATTTTCTGAGATGTCTAGCCCAGAGGACCTTGTAAAGGGTTAAGGGGCGCAGGCAACCATGCCCACAGCGGGTTGAGCGGCTGGTACCGGGCCAAGAGCTGCGAAGGCACTGCATTTTAATGAATCATTATTGCCGGCAAAGCCTTTGTCTTTCTTTATCCGGTGCACAATAAAAGAATTAATTAGACAGAAAATGGCAGGCCAAGGAACTGACAGGTCATTAAGGGCTGCTGAGTGACCGATGAGACACAGGCCAAGCGGAGTTCCGCCCCGGAATGATAATGGCCAGCCGGGTGCTTTGTATGCAGGACCAGTGGGCCTCGGCGGCCAGCACTGTGGCTGCCATTATGGGCTGGGCAGACCCAGGGCCCGGATGATCTGGACAGCAGGGAGAGGGAGTTGGATGGATGAATCAAACTATGTACTAATTTCTGTGTTTGGAACCAGAAGGGATCTGGGGAGATGGTTCTGTTCTATGACCTTCCTCCTTCCTGGACTAGGGAGTCAGAAGCAATGTGGGCATAGAGATGGTGCTCCCTATATTACAAGAACTAGATGGGGCAGGAGGGGAGAGATGGGACAGAAGAAGAGGGAGGAGCTGGGCTGTGCCCAGGCTTGGCTGCTGCTGGCCTTGTTATTCAAACATCACCGGGAAACACAGACTAGCTCTCACACTCAGAAAAATTGAGTTCCCTGCAGGTTGGTGTCTTTGCCAGTGATCACCAAGTGTCCAGAATGGATGAGTCCAGCTTAAAATAGGAGCAGAGATGCAGGCCAGTTAGAAGCTCACAGCTAGGTCCTATTGCCTGCAACCTCTGGCCTACAGGAGGCTCAGCTGGCCTAGTCTCTGATTCAGTGTCTACCCTCTCAAGCTCCGTGAGAACCACTGGGGCTCCAATTATTGGGTGCATTCTTGTTTGCTTCTCTGACTTGCACGTCTCGGAGAAAGTTGTAAAGGCCCGGACTAGTTCGAAGAAAGACCTTCCCTGCTTGCCTGCTCAGATGATGTCAGAACCTAAACAGGGTAAGTGAGCCTGTTAGTCAGCAGCCATTCCTGGGCTGGATGTTACCGTCAAGCTTTCCTGCACCCAGCCTCTGTCTGAAAGCACGCCTTCCCCAGGTTGCACTGTCTTCTCGCATTAGCAGAGCAGGCAAAAGACCTGCAGTCACCATGGACTTTTATCTATGAAAGTGTAGCTGCCAAGATTCGTCCCTGGAGCAAGATCTTGAACACCAGGAACAACGAGACTGTGTGGGAGGATCTGCCCTGCCTGGAGACCATTCCCAAGTATAGACAGAGGCAGACCCTGGAGGACCCCGGGGGACAGGCAGGAGATAGGGCCTCACTTTGTTCCGCCCCGAAACAGCATCCAGACCTGTTTGCAGGTTAAGGAAACATCCATCTGCCCATCCTCCCTCCACCCACCTCCCCATCCATTCTCATGGCCAGACACTGGGTGCTGCTTGAAATGGTTTCGTTACTTTGGCCATGTGATGTCTGATGAGGAAGTTCATATCCTCTCCCTTGTACAAGGCTGAGGAGGTCCTGGGACCTTGCACATTATCCCCTTGGGGTGGCTGTGGTAACTAGGGTTGATTGTTAACTTGACGAGATCTGGAATCCTCTAGGAGGCAATTGTCCAGACACACCTATGAGAGATATTTAGATTATGTTAGCCTCCAGGCTTGCCTGTGAGGGATTATCATGATTAAGTTAATTGATGGGAGCAGACCCACTCTGAAATGGGTGGCTCTGTGCTTGGGTCCTGGACTGTGTGAAAAGGAGAGAGATCAAGTGGACCCCAGCAGTCATGGTTCCTACCCGCTGCTGTGATTCTCCCAGCTGCCTCGAAGTCCTGCCGCTCCGCCTCCCCTGCCATGATCGCCTTCCCCCAATCTGCAAGCTGAGCAGAATCTTTCTCCCTTAAGTTGCTCCTCCTAGGATATTCTGTAGACCAACTGCAACCTGGCACAGTGCCCCTGCCTGCCTTCTCTCCCAGTTCCTAGGGCCACTCAGTTCATCCAAGAAACGTATTTACTAACAGCAGAAGCAGGGGTGGAGGTAGGCTAGTGCTTGCAGACCCTAGCTTCATCTGCTCCCCAACAGAAAGAGAGGTGTTGAGGAGGTTTAGAGCTTCTCTGAGATGCATGTGAAGTCTGATGACTTAGGCGGCAAGAGGAGTGAGATGCCTGGATTTCCTGCTAACCTCCAAACACAGTTGGCCGTGGAGGAACTACTGGTGGTCTCTTGGGCTTCATCTGTAAAATGGGAATGTCAACACCTGTTCTCCAAGCATGGTGCCCAGGAGGTGTGTGCGACTCAGGGGCTTAGTACAGGATTTACTGAGGAGCAGCAACTCCTTAGACACCACCCAGAGTTTTCATTCAACCTTAGAAACAGAAATTGCACCAGCGTGTGATGAGCAAGGATTTAGGATGCTGTACATTCTACTCCATATGTCTACCCTGCCACAGTCCACCTTCCCATCATCCATCCATCTACCCATTCATTATATGGGTATCTATGTATGTATGTATGTATGTATGTATGTATGTATGTATCTATCTATCTATCCATCCATCCACTTCCCACCATTTACCCCTTCTAATTAATCCATCACTCATCTGCTCACCTATCCCACTATCCATACATCTTTCCATTCACCCAACCAACCTCTTCCTACCATGTCATCCATCCATCCATCTACCCACCCACCCATCCATCTATATTTCCACTATCCATGCATCCACCCACTCTCCCATCCATGCATCCATCTTTCTATGCATGCATACACCCATGTATCTATCCATCCATCCAGACATCTCATGCATACATCCATCCATACATACATCTCATGCATACATCCATCCAACAATACATCCATGCATCCATTCATGCATTTACTCATTATCTGTCCATCTACCCATCCATCTACATCTCCATCATCCATGGATCCATCCATCTATCTACCCAGCCACTCATCCATCCACGTATCTACTCTTCTATGCATGCATGTATCCATCCATTCATCCATGAATCCATCCATCTATTCACCCATCCATCCATCCATGAATCTATCTATCTATCTATCTATCTATCTATCTATCTATCTATCTATCCATTTATCCATCCATCCATTGAATTCTTAGCATTGGAATTTAAAGGAGAAGGGACAGATTCTGTTATGTGCTTTCTCAGTCCAGCAGGAAACAGTCCCATGGGACACCTGCAGGAAACCATAGGAACAAGGCCCTGACATGGTTGGGAGGCTTGAGAAAGTCATAGTTTCCTGAGAGGTTTCCACCGAGTGCTGCCTGTCCCTCATCAGGACCTGTGAGCTCATCACTCAATTTGTGTTGGCCCAAGCAGCCTGCTTCAGCCTGCTCTTTCTCAACAGATTGGACCATGTGAGGTGGGTGGAGCCAACTGGCCCAGCTTCACATGTGACCTTCTCCCAGCACTGGTCCCAGTGAAAAGTTGAGGTGTACAGCTCATACTAATTAGCCTGCATTGATTTTAGCATTGAGAGTCCCATATCCCACAGAATACCTTGGTCCCGGGTAAGACAGGTCAGCAGTTTTCCTGGTGAGCAGGCACAGGAGATTCCACGCTGGCCATGGTTTTTCCAGGACAAACTTGTGCTCTGTGGTATGGATGGAATGGATAGAGAGCGGGTCTTCACAGCAGGAGCATTGTGACTTTGGGTGTCCTTACGAGCTCAGCGAACTCAAGCCATGACTGTGTGTTCTTGTATCTGTGAATCTGCTGGGAATACCAGCCAGATGTTTGGTAATGAATTGTGTGTGAGCATGTTCTCTCTAGCAACAGCAAGTCACTTGGAGGCTCCGTGAGAAAGGCCCAGCAGGGGCAGGCTGAGCAGCAGCAGCAGCAGCAGCACAAAGCTCAGGAGTAACATTGTTCCTTGTCATTGCCAAAAGGATACCCTCAGAAACATGCTTGAAGCCTGTGCAAAGAGCAACTTGCAGGAGTGTGCTGGTTAGGGTTTTCTTTTGTTTTGTCTTTTCTTTTCTTTTCTTTTTTTTCCAACTCAATACAAGCTTGAGTCATCTAGAAAGAGGAAACTTCAATTGAGAAAATACCTCCATCAGGCTGGCTTGTCGTCGGATGTGTGCGGTTGATTAGTGATTGATGTGGAAGGGCCCAGCTTACTGTGGTTGGTGCCACTCCTGGCAGGTGGTCCTGAGTTGAGTTTAGAAAGTAGGCTGAGCAAGCCACGAGGAAGGAGCCAGTGAGCGGCATTTCCTCATGGCCTCTGCTTCAGCTCCTGTCTCCGGGCCCCTGCTTCCAGGTTCCTGCCCTGCTTTCCTTTCATGATGGACTGTAAGATGAAATAAACCCTTTTCTCCCCATGTTGCTTTTGGTCATGGTGTTTATCGCAGTGTTATATAACAAACTAGAACAGGACAAGGAGCAAAGAAGGCCGGGATGGCCGGTGTCTGTCAGCTGGGATGAGGTCCATGCTGGGATCCAGGCGGTTTCTGCATCCCATAATGCATCCCATAATATGTACATGGGATGACCTGCTTAGCTGGCATATTGCCAAGATGTTTAATATAGAACAGTGGTGATGGAGGCAGGTGGATTTCTGAGTTCGAGGCCAGTCTGGTCTACAGAGTGAGTTCCAGGACAGCCAGGACTACACAGAGAAACCCTATCTCGGGGGGGGGGGGGGGGGAGAAAAAGAAAAAGAACAGTGGCCATGGCCATGGTCATGGGCTACCAAGAGATTATGGAGGGTTCTGCCAAACCCCTTTCCTTTATAAAAACATGCCACCTGCCCTTACAGCCACACAGCATGAAATTCAGAATTCAGATCTCTAGGACCTACGTAAAGCCTGGTCTGGTAGAGTGCGTCTCGTGATCTCAGGTCTCAGGGGGAGACCTTGCTTCAAACAAGGCAGAAAATGGGGAGGAACACTTGAGGATGTTCCCATGGGCAAGGAGGAGGGCGAGTAGGCAGGACGTAATGTGGTGAAATCATTTCTAAGCTACCTGATGCTCTAACAATATCACCCTCCCCCCTCTCGTTGAAATGTGTACTTGCGTTCACAAGAAGGTTCTTTGTGGATGTCCTTGGGCTCCTTTCTCCTCCAGCGGGCCTGGGCTGTGTCTCCCTTTTGGTCCCGCCAGGCAGGACCACCTAAAAAGGGACTATGCTGAGGCCCTGAGCATCTCTCTGTCCCTTGAGCCCTGACAGAAAGGCCCGTGTCACCCCTTATGAAAACACCCTTGTTCATGAGGCTCCCTCAGATGCAGACCTCTGAACATGCATGCGGTAGCTGTCCTCACCCTTATCCAGGTGCAAGAGGCAGCTAGGATCTGCGGGTGCTGCAGGGATAGGGCGCTGCAGAGACGGGACACTAAGCAGCCAGAGCAGGAAGCTGCAGGCTAGGGCATTTCCTTTCATTAAACACCATCCCTGCTCCCTCAGCCCCAGGCGAGAATGGATGTCACAGGCAGCCCTCTGCAGGCCCAGGCTGAGCGAGGCTTTCTTTCTTTCTTTTTTTTTTTTCATCTCCTCAGGAATGCATGGGGTGTCGGGGGAGTTAGCGGTTCTGTCGCCAGAGGAAGACAGAAACTGTAACGGCGGCGGCAGAGGTGGGCGTCCTGCGCCCATCTGGCAGAAAAGTCATATTGTGAAGCAGGGACCGAGCCAGCTCTGTCTCCTTTGAAAAGGAGACAAATTACACTTCAATTATTTGATGGGGTCTCGCAGCCCTCGCCCCCGCCTCCCGTTCCGCACACGCTGGAGATTTTGGAGGAGCTGACTCCCCTCAAAGAGGGCGCCCGCCCTGTCACCTGTTCCTCCCATACTCGAGCTAATTCCGCAGGGCCCGTGGGAGGCAGCGGGCGCGCAGATCTCCGTGTGGGCGCTGCCGCTCCCTGCCTCAGTGTCTTTGTGCCTTCTGGTTACAAAACAGGCTGAGCAGGCTCATTTGCATGAAGCCCGAGGAGCCGACTAAGAATCCTCCTTGGTTCTTAGTCTGTGAAGCTGGAGTCTTCAGGCTGTATCCCCCAATCCCTGGGGATCTGTGGGAGCTAGAGTTTAGCTGCAAGGGTGGATGGATGGAGTTCTTTCCTGTGAGCTAGGGCTGGGCATCCACGGAGCAGCTCAGACTCCGTTCCCAGCTGAAGAAGTGGGAAAATCAAGTGACCCTGCTTGAGGCAACCAGAGGGAGACTGTCCACAGCAAAATGAAAAGTCTTGGCTCAAGCACAGCTCTGAGCAAGCAGCTCCATGCAATTGGCTGAGCCTTGACATGTCATGGAGAATGGACAGCACTAGGGAACCGAGCAGAATGTGCTAAGTCCTGAGCTACAGAGCAGGGCTCACTGGGACCTTAGGGTTCAAGTCATGACTCTAGGGGTTCCCTCCTGCCTCCTCCCAGCCCTGTGGGTCCCTGCCAGGAGCACAGAGGAAAACACTGGTGTCTTCCTGGCTCCAGGGTTCAAGACAAGGCCTTGGGACAGAGTGTGGAACACCCTTCTCAGACAACACTTATAAGTAATAAGCCAGATGTGAATCCTGAGGCGAGAGGGCAGAGACAGAGCGAACCGGACATGCGCTGGACTGGGGATTTCAGGTCAGCTCAGCATCCTTCTTTATCCAAGCGTTAGAAAGGCCCAGGATCAAGTATGTCCTCAGCTTCCATCCAGAGGTGGCTCAGTCCTGAGCTTCTCATCTATGAGGGAAATCCATTCCCTGTTCCTAAATGATCTTAATCCTGGGCCATCTGAGATCTGACAGCTGATTCTGGTTCTGTCTGGGGCCAGTGAGGGAAGTACCTTTTTTGGTTGTAGGAAGAGGCCACGGCTCCAGTGTCTCCACCTCAGGATTGGCGCGCCCCAGCCCTGGAGGGAAGCCCAAGAGCAGACCTGCTGAGTCTGGGTGAGGACTGTGCTCTGCCTCAGGCTGGTCTGGAAAATCGAAACCACATTTTCTCTCCTGGAGCTTCCCCAAGGGTTTTAGCCCAGACTCCACAAGCTGCTTTGGACAGATGCTGTTTCTTCTGGAAGGACTTCCCCTTACCCAACATCCTAGTGAGAAAATAGGCTTAGTTAGGAACAGCTTGGGGGGAGAGGGCTGCATACCTCAGCCCCCCACAGATGAAGTGCTTAGGAGCAGGTGGCAGTGCAGGCACAGCCCCTCATACCTGTCAGCCACTGGAGAAGCTTCAGGTTTGCTTTACAGTTCTTTCTTTGTTCAAGGCTGGGTCACTAGGTAATTGTGGTGCACACCTTCAGTGAACTTGGAAGGCAGAAACAGGTAGATCGTTGAGTTCAAGACCAGCCTGGTCTACAGAGCAAGTTCCAGGATAGCCAGGGCCACACAGAGAAACCCTGTCTTGAAAAACAAACAAACAAAAAAATCCCAACAAACAATAAAAGGGGGTCACATGTAGCCTGGGCTGGTCTTGAACTTATTATGTAACCAAGGATCATCTTGGATTTATTTTTGGAGTAAAAGAAAATTGTGTGTGTGTGTGTGTGTGTGTGTGTGTGTGTGCATATGCTCAAGGGTGATGCTATGGAAGAGTGGCCTGACAGAGTACTGGGAACGGAACTCAGATCCTCTGGAAGAACAATAAGTGAGCTTAACCACTGAGCCTTCCTTCCTGCACCCCTTCCTGCACCCCTTCCTGCACCCCTTCCTGCACCCCTTCCTGCACCCCTTCCTGCACCCTTTCCTGGGGGTAATGTTTTTATTTTCTTTAATTTGGTTTTCAAGACAGAGTTTCTCAGTGTAGCCCTAACTGTACTGGAACTCACTCTGTAGACCAGGCTGGCCTTGAACTGAGAGATCCACCTGCCTCTGCCTCCCAAGTGCTGGGATTACAGGCGTGCACTGCCGCCGCTGCCGCCACCCCCACTACCTGGCTCATTGCTCCTCCTCCCTGTATCTTCTAAGCACTGGGATTGCAGGCACACACATCCGTGCTTAGCTTTACATAGTGCTGGGAATTCAACCTAAGTTCGTCCAGCCTTGACAAGGACTCTACCAATTCCTAGCCTCCTCCTTAAAAAATGTCTGAAACAAAACATGGGTTCTATAAACAAAGTTGGCTTTCAACTAGCTCTGAAGCTCAGCCTGGCCTCAAACTTATAGTTTCACTAATTCAGCCTTCCATTTTAGCTATTTGTATGGTGAGGGTTACTTGTCAACCGGGCATTGGCGACTCCATGAGAGGGGCGCCAGGGAAAGCCCCAGGTCTCCAACACACAGCACTATGCTGTTTAAAAGCAGTGAACCCAAACTATTTGTGGCCATAAAGTCTTCAACCCTGATATCTCCGGGACATGAGGAGGGCAGGGATGTGGCTGAGAGGCAACGCCTCCATCTAGGAAGGGCTCAGGCGCATGATCCTAGGAAAGCTGGCCTGTAAAGGGTATGAGGGCCAGTGTCTCCTGAGAATGAGGGCTTTCTGAGCCAAGACCCAGAGACTCCAAGGCAAGTCAGAATGGCTTGGCACCCTCTCCAGGCCCAGACTGTGACCCCCCCCCCACCTGGCCTTATAGCTTGGGAGGTGCCACTCGTTCAGTTCCTGCAGTCTGCTCCCAGGGAAGGTAGGACCTGGAAGGGCGAAGAACACTCTCTTCCTGCCTGGAACCTAGGCCTGGGGGCTCAGCTAGGGTTGGGAAGGCTCTGGACCCATATGTAGTAGTGCAGGTGGCATTCAGCACCAGTGGCTTCTGGGAGGGAGGGCCAGTCTTTCCTGTCTATTCTAATCTCCAGCAGAGGAGCTGAGTGCTATGAGCTTCAGGTTTAAAACAACGTACACACTTTGTACCTCGCTCGGTCTGAGGCCCAGAAGTGCAAAGCCAAGGCAAGGGCAGGACTACACTGCATTCCGTGTTCTCCAGCTCCTTGGGAGCTCCAGGTCCCCATGTTTGTGGTGGTGTCTGTTTGGTCTCTGCCTCCATCTTCACATACTCCTCTGTGTCTTTCTGCTTCCCAAATCTCACTTTATCTTCTCTTATGAGGTCAAAGTCATTGGGTTATGGGCAAAGTCATTATATGTCCCAGATAATGCAGGAACAGCCCATCTAGAGACCCTACTCTAACTGAAACCATAACAAGGTCCTGTTGTGTGTTAGTGGCCAGGTGATGGGCGTAGGGAAGTGACTGGATTGCTAGGGTTCTGACCACATGTGTAGATTAATTCATTGACCCATTTGTCATCTGATGGCTTTACTGGGAAACTAGGCCTGATTGGCAAAGTGGTCCCTAGGGATGTAGCCTTGAGGACTCTATGTTGTCTGTAACCCAATTCCTCTCTTTCTCTGCTACCGTGAGGACAGTAGCTTTGCTCCATGCTCCTCACAGGAATGCCATGCCTCCTCTTAAACCCAGAAGCAATGGATCCGATGACCAAGGACTAACTCTGAAACTGTGAACCAATAACGAACCTTTCAGTTGTTTCCTTCAGATGTTTAATCACAGGAACAAGAAGAAGAAGAAGAAGAAGAAGAAGAAGAAGAAGAAGAAGAAGAAGAAGAAGAAGAAGAACAACAACAACAACAACAACAACAACAACAACAACAACAGCAACAACAACAACAAAGCAGATCCCCTAAGCAGGGATCCAGAGGTGTACGCATGGACACACCTTTGGGACTCTCTTAGCTCTCTTTAGCTACACAATCTTTAGCTCTCTTATGCACACGCAGACTGATCTCCTAGGGAAATGGTCAGGAAGGCAAAGCAAAGCCTCGGGAGCAAGCAGAATAGGCTGACCCCATGTGGCCTCTGAGGGCTGACACTGACCCTGGTTAGTCATGGGGACCCTGACAAACTTCCTACCCATGAACTCCCGAACCCACTTAGATATCTTCTAAAGAGTGTCTCCCTCAGGGCTCCATGTGTCTTTCCACGGCTGGGATTGGGTGGCCATCTGATTGCACCTAGGGTTAAGTGGGTTCAGTCCGGCTGGCATCCCTAGATTGGGTCTCTGCCACCTCTTTGGTTCCACAGGCACCTTAGGAAGCAACGTCATGGTGGATGTATGGCTGAATCCTCTGTTGTCACCCGGGGTTGAGGGGAACAGTTCTCAGGGTGATCAAGATGTGAGGAAGTACCCAGGGTGACAAAGACATACAACTGGGAACCTGTTGATGAAGGCATTCTCCTTCTCTGGGTGTCTGCATCCTTGGAGAAAGGGAACAGGATCCCAAATCATGGAGGCAACTCATTAGAACACACTGTGAGGGGCCAGCCGCTTAGGGTGCAGACACGGACAGCTGAAAAGCCCTTCAGACAAACTTTTCACCTGAGAGTCTCACAGTGAAGGCAACACCTACCAGTCGTCAATGGCTGAACGGACAAGCAGGAAAACTTACTCGGTTGTGAAAAGGAACATGGATAGCATCAACATGCACCGCAACATAGTTCAGCTTCAAGAACACACTGATGCAGGAAACCAGACTATAGGACTAATGCTCTTGTTCACGCTGATGCCCGATGTCCAGGACAGGCTGGTAGGAAGAGGCGGGACCTGGGCAGGGTAATGGTTTTGTGGTGGAACACTTAGTATCTGCACAGCCCAGGGCTCAGTCCCCCGTTCTTGCAAAAACAAACAAACAAACAAACAGATGCAGACAGGCAGATGCAGATCAGAGGTCACTAGTAGTTGGGGATGGACAGCTAAGGGTCATGGGGTATCTTTGAGGTTATGAGAAAGTTCTGTAAGTCGCCTGTGGTGGTGATCATATGACATTGGGAATGGCAGAAATGCTAGTGAATCATTCAGTTTAAGAGGAGGTGTAAGCCTCTAACCCAACATTTGCAAGACTGAAGTAGGACCGGAGGTTCAAGGGCCCCCTGGCAACTCAGTGAGACCCTGCTCAAAATAAAGGCAAGGGGCTAGAGAGCTGACTCAGCGATAAGGTGCGTGCTGCACAAGTGTTGAGATCTGAGTTTGGATTCCTCGCATTGCCCCAAGGCATGGTGATTCGTGTCTGGAATCTTGGTATTGGGGAGCAGGAAACAGTCAGAGCCCTGCAGTTTCCTGACTCACCAGTCTGGTCACCCAGGACACTCCAAGTTCAGTGAAACACTCTGTCTCAGAAAATGAGTTGGATCTGACAAGGTGATTAGTGGCACTTGCCACCAAGCTCAATGACATGAATTTGGTCCCCAGAATCCACATGGTGGAAACGAAGAATCCATTTCCTTGGGTTGCCCTTTGACCTTCATACTCTAAACAGGCATAATGGTCTCTCTCTCATCTCAATGAACTCAAGAAATATTTTTAATTGTAAAAAGGAAAAGACTGAGAGTGATTGAAGAAAGCATCCAGCATCAGCCTGTGGCTTCTCTGTATAAATGCAAACATGCGCATTGACATACATACATGCATATACAGACAAATGTGCACATATACTCAAAAATATGTAGGAAAAAATAAAACAAAGATTAAAAAAAAGAGGGGCTGAGGATATAGCTCAGTTGTAGAGTGCTTCACTAGCATGCACAAGGTCCCAAGTTCAATCCCAGAAAGGGGAAGAGAAGGTGTGTGTGTGTGTGTGTGTGTGTGTGTATGTGTGTGTGTGTCTTGCCTTTCACCTCAATAAAGTTCAAGACCCATCTGACCACTGGTGGTCATAGAGCCACCTGATCTTTCCGAGAGCTCAGGGACAAAGTGGTTACACCAGCATCTTGCTGGGGTGTGGATGAACACATCATCCAGGGCTGGTTCTCACTGGGGTTGGGAGATGCTTGTCTGAGCAGTGGGCGGGGCTCAGTCTTCAGGCAGAAGCAGCAGTTCCCTCACCAGGGCTGGGCCAGGTGGGTGGTGGACAGAAGACTGGAGGGGCTAGGTCTCGGGTGGATCGCTGCCTGAGAACACCCTGAAGATCCCAATGCAGTGGGCCTGTGCCGGCACCAAGAACTATGGATTAAAATATAAGGAGGACATGGGCCTAGGCCCAGGCCCTCTGCTTCTGGCTTATATAACATGGGTCCCTGCCTTGAGTTCTGCACACCCTCATTTGCTTACTTAGCACGACTCTGCCACCTCACCACCACAACCACAACCACCACCACCACAGCCATATACCAGATAAATTTTCCAGATGTTGGGGAAAGTGTTGCCTGGATCCAGAGTCAGGAGGGGCCTGCACTGGCTTACTGGGTCAGGAGCCAAGATCCTACTCTGAGGGGCTCAGGAGACTGTAGGTCACCTTCCTAGGAAAATCCCAGCGTGCCTCATCCTCACTCCCTCTCCCAGGAGCACCTGGATCCAGTACAAGGCAAATACTCCCTCCAGAAAGACCAACCACATAATGGCCTCTTTCAGTGCACAGCTGATGGTGGTCAGGCTTCATTTAATGGGCAGCCAGCCTACGAGGGGCTGTGTTGCTGTTGCTTGTCCAGAAGCAGGCAGACTCCAATTGAGAGCCCAAGGGCCGAGGGCCTCCAGTAAGCCACTGAACCCAGATAGGCCCAGTGGGCGTGGACCTGTGGTTCCCAGGGAGGGTATGACTTCTCTGGCAGGCTTCATGGCAGGGGCACAGTGACACACTCCCCCGAGGCTCCTCAGTAGGGAGCAGAGCTGGGTAGATTGACAGGCAACCATCCCTTAGGCCTGGCCTGAACATTGCCACTGGCTGGAGGCCTTGCTTCTGAGGGCGGTGGTCTTTACTCCCCAGATATGACTTCCTGTCACGGCACTGCTGGTAACAACAAGGCTCCCATGTGAGAAGCATACTCTCCTCTCGACCCACACAAATCCCAACACACCTGACTTTGTAATGGGGACTCCGGCTAGGTCTGTTTTACAGATAGAAAAAGATTGAGGCTCAAAGTTCTCTGGCACTAGAACCTGACAGTGCAGGGTGGGGCGTGTAAAGCCTATTTGGAACTGGCCATGTTGGGGCACTCAGAAAGTTTAACAAGTAGACTGTTGTGAATCAAAGGCCCTGTACTGTATAGCAACACTCTATAACAAATTGATTGGCTTATAAAAAAAATTATCTGAAGCATCTCCCCACTGCTTCTTCCCATGGGCAGGCGGCGGTTCAGGAACTGCTCAGCAGGGTGCATATCTATCTCCCCCCCTTGCCCCACCCAGTCATTGAGGAGTGTTGGCATCACCGGAACCACTCCCATTGCTGCCCGCTTCATGCTGGGCGCCTTCACTAACCAGATCCAAGCAGCCTTCGGGGAGCCGCAGCTTCTAGTGGTGCCTGATCCCAGGGCTGACCACCAGCCCCTCACAGAGGCCTCTTACGTCAACCTGCCCACCACTGCTCTGTGTAACACAGATTCTCCTCGGCACTATATAGATGTTGCCATCCCAGACAACAAGGGAGCTCACACAGTGGGTCTGAGGTCACGGATGCCGGCTCGGGAAGTAGGTGGATGCCAGGCCTCAGAAGTACTCGTGGGTGACACTATCTCCTGTTAGCACCATGGGAGGTTACGCCTGAGCTTTACTTCTTCAGAGACCCAGAGGGGACTGAGAAGGAGGTGCAGACTACTGGTAATAAGAAGGCTGTGACCAAGGAGGAGTTTCAGGGCCAATGGAGTTCACTGCTACTCAGCCAGAGGTGACAGACTGGTCTGAGACACAGGTGCCCGCTGTGTCCATCCAGTGGTTCTCTGTGAAGACTGGCATGCACAACCAACCACTGAGGGCTGCAGCTCCCACAGCGCAGATCACCACGTGGGTTGGAGCCACCCACGTGAGTGGCCCTGAGCTCCACTTTGGGCAGAGGGAATGTAAAGGAGAGAGGAAAATACAGTTCCTAAACACCATCTCTTGAGGTTTTTACTCCAGCATGGTGCCTGGTTTGGTGCTGGGTATACTAATGAGCATTGTGGGTAAAAGATACTGGTGAAACTGAGATAAGTACACAGGTGTGTGTCCTCTACACAGGTGTGGGTCCTGGGTTGTGGTGGTGCTGGTGGGTCTTCCCAGGGTTCTAATGACTTGTTTATATCTTGTGTTGAATACTTCAGCTTGTGAACACGTTTTAGGGGGAGGGATTTTGTATAAAATATAGTACCAGCATGTTAATGTTCTACTTAAGGAAAGAAAAGAAAATGTAGGCATCATCTAGCACTGCAAGCAGACTCAAGACCCCAAGGCTCTGATCTCTGTGGGGTGATTGCCTGACCGACATGGCTGGGTGCTCTTTAGACCTTCATAGTAGAGCCCTGGCCACCCAGAACTCAGAATGCGAGTATACTTGGAGACGAGGCCTTGAGAAAGATGAAGCTCTTCATGAAGCTACCGAGGTGACCTCCACTCAACAGGATCAGTGTCCTCACAGGAAAGGGACACGGGCATGCTCAGGGATGACCCTGTGGGGAGAAGGGCAAGAAGAGAGGCCTGAGGAGGAACTGACTTGCCTACAATTTAATCCCAGACCTCCGGTCCCAGTGAGAGAATGACAGCCTGTGAAAGTCACAACAGGCCCAGAAAATGACACAGAAGCCACTGGAGTACATGCCGGTGGAGGGTCTGCCCACCTGAAGCAGACCCTGGGCCCGGGTTCTGGAGTGTCTCTGCCATTGGGTTTGCTCACTGTTAGCACCCATGGAGACTCAGGTGATAGAGTTTGGTTCGGCTATGTAGCCTCCGCCTGCGTCTAAAAGGTGGACACACACACAGTCTTCCATTCAGACTTCACCGCTGGAACTCTGAGGAAGATGGCCCAGAGGTGGCGTTGCCGCTCGGAGAATTTGGTCTTGCCCAGCCACTGGCTGAACGTCACCCTCCCGGTAGCGCTTGCTCCTGAGGCTTCCCTTTCCTCCAGGCATTAAGAAACATTTCTTTCTTTCTTTCTTTTTTAATTTATTTATTGAAAAGGGAAGTAAAGAGAAGTAAAAACACTTTATGATAAAATTAAAGATTTACATGGAAAATATCTCAGATAAACATGTTAAGATTGACAATGTTCATGGAAAATTAAAGAGTAAAGTGATAGACATGTAAAGCATTGCTAAATTAATTGAAATATGGGATAGAAATATTTTATGATAGAACTGAAGATTTATGTGGAAAGTATTTCTGATAAAATTGTAGAAAGTATAGAAAAATATGTTAGAATTGAAGATTATCATGGAAAATTTTATATAGATATAATAATAGTAGGTATAAAAGTATTCCTGCTGGGCGGTGGTGGCGTACGCCTGTAATCCCAGCACTCTGGGAGGCAGAGGCAGGCGGGTTTCTGAGTTCGAGGCCAGCCTGGTCTACAGAGTGAGTTCCAGGACAGCCAGGGCTACACAGAGAAACCCTGTCTCGGAAAAAACAAATTCAAAAAAAAAAAAAAATTATTCCTAAGTTGATTTAAGTGGAATTATAAACATTTTCTGATAAACTTAAAGATTTACATGGAAAACATTTCTGATAAAATTGAAGAAATATATAGAAAAACATGTTAAAATTACAGATTATCATGGAAATTATATAGATAAAATGATAGGTATAAAGATAATTCTAAGTTGATTGAAGGTGGAATTATAAACATTTTCAGATAACATTGAAGATTTACATGGAAAATATTTCTGGTAAAATTCAAGAAATAAATAGACAAATATGTTAAAATTGACTATTTCATGGAAAATTTTACATATGAAATGGTAGATATAAAAACTCTTTCTAAATTAATTGAAGGTGGAATTAGAAACATTTGTGATAAAATCAAAGATTTACATTGAAAACATTTCTGATAAAATAGAGGAAGTATAAGAAAGACATTAAAATTGAAGATTATCATGAAAAATAATACAGATAAAATAGTAGACATAAAAACATTACTAAATTAATTAAAAGGGGAATTACAAACATTTTCTGATAAAATGGAAGATTTACATGAGAAATATTTTGTTAGTCTATGTCTTTTTATTGGGGAGTTGAGTCCATTGTTAAGAGATATTAAGGAATAGTGATTGTTGCTTCCTGTTATTTTTGATGTTATTTTTATGTTTGTGTGGGTATCTTCTTTTGGATTTGTTAGAAGAAGATTACTTTCTTGCTTTTTCTAGGGTGTAGTTTCCCTCCTTGTGTTGGCATTTTCCATCAATTATTCTTTTTAGGGCTGGATTTGTGGACAGATATTGTGTAAATTTGGTTTTATCATGGAATATCTTGGTTTCTCCATCTATGATGATTGAGAGTTTTGCTGTGTACAGTAGCCTGGGCTGGCATTTGTGTTCTCTTAGGGTCTGTATGGGGTCTGCCCAGGATCTTCTAGCTTTAATCATCTCTGGTGAGAAGTCTGGTGTGATTTTGATAGGTCTGCCTTTATAAGTTCCTTGCCCTTTCCCCCTTACTGCTTTTAATATTCTTTCTTTGTTTAATGAATTTGGTGTTTTGATTATTATGTGCACATACTTAATAATTTTGTTGTAGATATTTACTGGGCCTTTAAGATGTAAATCCTTGCTCTTGTTTATACCTATAATCCTTAGGTTTGGTCTTCTCATTGTGTCCTGGAGTTCCTGGATGTTTTGGGTTACCAGCTTTATGTATTTTGCATTTTCTTTGACTGTTGAGTCAATGTTTTCTATGGTATCTTCAGCACCTGAGGTTCTTTCTTCTATCTCTTGTATTCTGTTGTTGATGCTTGCATCTATGACTCCTGAATTCTTTCCAAGGTTTTATATCTCCAGAGATGTCTCACTTTGTGACTTCTTTATTGTTTCTACTTCCACTTTGAGATCCTGGATGATTTTGTTCAGTTCCTTCACTTGATTGTTTGTGTTTTCCTGTAATTCTTTAAGGGATTTTTGTGTTTCTTCTTTAAGGGCTTCTGCCTGTTGACCTGCTCCCCTGTATTTCTTTAAGGGATTTTTGTGTTTCCTCTTTAAGGGCTTTTACCTGTTGACTGATGTTCTCCTGTATTTCTTTAAGGGAGTTATTTAAGTCTTTCTTGAAGCCCTCTATCAGCATCATGAGATACGATTTTAAATCCACCTCTTGTTTTTCTGGTGTGTTGGGGTATCCGGGACTTGCTGTGATGGGAGAACTGGGTTCTGATGTTGCCATGTGGCCTTGGTTTCTGTTGGTAGGGTTCTTGTCCTTTCCCTTTGCCATCTGGTGCTAGTTGGTATTCTTGTCTCAGGCAGAAGTTTATTCTTCCTGTGGGCCTGTAAGCGTGTGTCCTTACTCCTCTGAGCTCAAAAGTAAAAGCACTTCTGGGAGATCTCTCTCTCTCCTGGCGTGCTATGCACAGAAGGTTGTGGAGTTTCCCAGCTCCCTGGTGCAAATGGATGCAGGAAGACTTCCGTCCCAGCAGCTCCACTGATCTTTCATTTCAAAGCTGGGCGGTGGTGGCACACGCCTTTAATCCCAGTACTTGGGAGACTGAGGCAGGCGGATTTCTGAGTTTGAGGACAGCCAGGGCTCTACAGAGAATCCCTGTCTTGAAAAAATAAATGAATAAATAAATAAATAAATAAATAAAATTCAAGATTAAAAAAAAATTAGTTGTTGTTTTCCTAAAAGTAAAAGTGAACCTAGAGAATTCCCAGTCTGGCACAGAACTGCAGCCCGGAGCAAGGTCAGTCACTGCACCGCCTGAACCACCAGACCCTGGAGACCTGTGCTCAGCCTGGTGAATACCGATTTGGAGGAGTTGGCATCAGCTGCAACCACCTCTGAGTGGAGAGGAGGAAGAGGATGAAGAAGAGAGTGGGTGGAAATGGGGTCAAATGTGATGACAGGGAGGAAGATGGAGCTGAGAGTGGAGCTGGGCTGGAGGGCAGAGATGGGTGAGGGTGGAGGAGATGTGGCTGAAGATGGGGGTGGGGTCACCGGTAGGAAGTAAGTCTAAAGGTGAGGATGGAGCTGAGAGCAGGAGATCTAGCTGTGATGAGCAGATGAGATCCTGAGGGAATCTGCCATGCCAGGCACCCTTTTGTCTCAGCAGTGTAGGAAAGGTAAGACCTTCCCTGGCTCAGGGTCAGGGAAATGGCAAAGACTTCCTCTAGTCCATTGTGTGGGTGGGTGTTGACAGTGTGCAAAAAAGACTAGCAATAGCAGCTTCCTTCTCCTGGACGACTGCAACCTGAGACCTCTCACCAGCCCTGAGAGGGAGCACAGTCCACCCAGTCCAGCCTTCTGTGTGTGTGTGTGTTCTTAGTGTCTGACATTTCTTCATTCCTGAGTCAGGTTTTCAGAACCAAGGGAGCCTTAAATAGCTGAGGGTAGCGCAGGGATGGAGATAGAGATGGGGCATCTGGCAGAGGTACAGCTGGGGGCCGGGGCTGAGTGTGGTTGAAAGCAGACACCTGACGATCAGTAGAGGAAGGGCTCTGGGTAGAAGGCTGGGACCATGGGCAAAGATGGAGCTCTGTGTGGGGATGAGACTGAAGGTGGAGAGGAGGCTTGGATAACAAGAAGGCCTCAGATCAAGGCGATGCTACAGATGGAGAGACTCCTGTCTTCTCACAGTACCCAGTAGTTGCTGGCTTCCCTTTCCCAGTTTGGAATATGAATAGACTTCTGAAGTTATTCCAATTTGTCTTCAGTTTGAAGAAAGCTCTAGTTCCCTCCCCTAGCATTGTGTCCAGGAATGTTTTGAGGTATGCTGGTCAGGTTTTTGTCAACTTGACCCAAGCAAAAGTTACCTGGGAAGCAGTCTGGATTTTCTAGAGCAGTGGCTCTCAACTTTCCTCATGCTGTGACCCTTTAAGACAGCTCCTCATTTTGTGGTTACCCCCAAGTATAAAATTATTTTTGTTGTTACCTCATAACTGTAATTTTGCTACTGTTATAAATCATAATATAAATATTTATTTTCTGATGGCAAAAATCATGCCCCTCCTAGAGCATAGTTACCAGCTGTGGACAATCTGAAGCAGCCCTATGCCCTATACCAGGGATTAAAACAGGAAAAAAAAACATATTCACATAATGTAACATGGTTTTTAAGAAAATTAACTTTTCACAACAAATATGAGCCCTGATTTAGTAAGTCCCAACAACTAAAACTGCCCTCTGTCTAGACTTGGTACTGGCAGGGCTCAGAGCTTTGCTACCCCATCCCAGTGGCTGGGGCTGGGGCGTGTCCTTCCTGATTATCGTCCAATAACTGAACGGGGACTGGTGCTCAGAGGTTCTCCTACCCTGAGCCCTTATTCTCCCATCTATGACATGCCTAAGCCACTTCTTCCTGTGGGATTTTGGGGCGTCACCTCCACCATGCCCAATCTAAGAGCTGGCTGAGGTCCATCCACCCAGCTAAGCCAACTCTGCTCCAGAGCACAAGTACCCAGCAGCCTTTGGGCCAGCATGCTGGAGAAACAATACACACTCACCTTCCCAGTGGGGCAGTGGGAAGGTGGCATGGCCCTGCTCACCAGAGGCCTGGAAACTGGGTGGGAGGGGCTAACAGGGGTTCCTAGGCCAGACACTGTTCTGAGCTGGGTGGTGGACAATGTCCCAAAGCTGAGACACACTCATGCTTTTCAGCCACACAGGGCACTGTAAGCCAAGTGTCAGCTGACCATGATGGATCCATCCATCCCGGGGGAGAGGAGGATGTGTGGTACTCAACCTGGCCTAAGATGATGAGCTCTTTAGAGAGTTATCTTCCCACCCTGTGGGCATGCTGCTGCTCAAGGCAAAGAGCGGGAGATCTAGCTAAACAAAAAGGTTCTCAGGGACAGGATACAAGCATGTTTACCTACAGGCCTGGAACCCTTGCTATAGTTGGTAGTTTATCGCAGACAGCCCATACTTTTCAGAGCATTGTGGTTCATCATGTGGAAGGAGTATGGTCTAGGCCAGCTCTCTGAAAGTTTTGGGAATGTTGAGGATGGTGAGAATGTGACTGGCCAGCCCCAGTAAACCATCGTGATGACCATGAACTGTTTTCTCAGGGAGGCAGCTCTGGGGTGGCACCGGGGCTGTGTGTGTTGGGGCCGGGCCCATTCACTGTGGCAAAATGCTCGCCTCTGAGTCTGCTCAGTGCAAATGGGCAGGCCAGTCACTGGGGCCCACGCTGGCAGAGGACAGTGACCTTCAGAGCCAGCATGGGACAGGAAGCTGCTTATAGCATCTCAAGGTCCCACAGCACCCCAGAAGCTCCCATGAATCCTCATGGACTTCCATAAACCCCGGAGCCCTCTTCAGAGGAGTGTGAGTGGCATAGTCAGAAAACCATTCTCACTGCTCACTCTCCCTCGCCCAATTCCCACAGTGTGAGCAGCCGGGCACAGACAGAAGAGGGCGTGTCTAGGCCTGGCCCAGCTCCTCCCATTCTCCTTGGCTTGGGCCATCTGGTTCCACCCTTTTGTTCTTTACCAAGGTGTTGACCAGGTAGGCTGTATGGAATGGCTTGCTTGACACACCAGAGTCTCATGACCTGAAGTTGGGTGTAGTGATACACATCTATAACCTCTGCACCAAGGAAGCTGAGGCAGGAGGACTATAAATTCAAGGTCAGCCTGGGCTACATAGCAAGACCATATCTCTAAATAAACAAACAAAAATCTGACTCTTCTGCACGATGCTTTGCACCTCCAGACCATGGTCATCTATCCGCTAACCACCAGTGACAGTCCCCAGTAAGACTCAGCAAAGAGTACACAATGACCTTCCCTTGGGATTGAGGCTAAGGCCTCTGAAGGCCCCTTAAAGATGTTGCAGGGCTGGGGAGAAGCCAGACAACAACGGGTCCACTAAGTACCTACTTAGTACTCGGAATCCACAGGACTCGGGATGCTGGGTATGAGGATTAGGTACAAGTCAGCAGGAAGATGGGAGGGTCCCAAAGAAGGAGCAGGGTGCAGGGCCCTTGTTAATGCTAGGATTAGCCCAGCCCTTCCTCTCCACACTGCTGGTGGGACAGCTGGTGTCTGAGAATTGTGGCTACAGAGGTCCCATGGGGCAGAGGAGGCAAAAACAGTACTAGGACCTCAGCCCAGCATGCTCACAGCCCAGGGTGCTCACAGCCCAGGGTGCTCACAGCCCAGGGTGCTCACAGCCCAGGGTGCTCACAGCCCAGGGTGCTCACAGCCCAGGGTGCTCGGACCCCTGGTTTTTTGGGTCCTGCCCTCTTTCAGGATACTAGAGGCCTGGTCTTCAATCTGTGTTCTCAAGCTTCTGGCCTGTCCAGGCACCAGTGGGCTCCCACAGGCATCCCCGTGTTCTTTTATTAACAGAATGCCCAAGGCTTGAGACGGTTAAGTTTTAGTCACGGTGGTTTCAGAATCTGCCTCTCTGGCCTGCAGCATGTCATGGCCTTGAATATCCCCCAAGGACTGACCTCAGTGCTTGGTGAGGACAGCCAGGCCTGGAATGTGTCTCCCACAGGGTCCTCCCTGTGTGTGGGGAGGCTTCACTAGTGTCGAGGGGCAGCGCTCTGGTCCCAACAACCAAAGCACTAATATGGGTTATTCACTTACCACTTGGTGACCCTGGGCTTACCTCAGTTTCTCTGTCTATGAAGGCCCACTTCCCATCCAGATCACAGGAGGATTAACAGAGTCGACACATAGAAAGTCTGAAGTGTGCTCAGGCACAGCATAGGCTCAGCAAACGAGAGCACCATCATAAGACAGGCGTCTACCTTCGCTGCGCCCTGCAGCAGAAGCTGTGGCAACCCTTCTGAGGGGTGGTTCTTCTAGCCCTCTGGCCTCCTTCGTGCCTTTGGCTATTATTTCTTTCCCTGTTTGTTGCGATTGTTTTGGCTTGGATCATTTCTTTGTTTTGGGGTTTGTTTATTTTTGTAGAATGACGTTATCACTTAGTGCTGGCTAGCCTGACACTCACTAAGTAGCCCAGACTTAACCTTGAATTCAGAGCAATCCTCCTGCCTCAGCCTCTGTGTTGTTGAAATCTTTGGTATAGACCACAACACCCAGCTCATAAAATCCCGCTCGTGTTTCCTGTTGAAGCCCAGGCTAGCCTCAAGCTCACCATATAACAAAGGATGACTTTGGACTTGAAGTCCTTTGGTTTCTGCCTCTGAGTACTGGGATTAAAGCCACAGGTTTCTGCCCTGAGCTTAGTAGGAACTGCTGGAGACAGAACCCAAGGCTTCATGCCTGCTAAGCAGGTACTCCGCCAACTGAATTATAGTTCCAGTCTTCCTTAATCTTTTTCATAATTTCTTTTGTTGGACTCAGTTCCCTTTCTCTGCAGTTTTAAAGCACACAGCTCAGTGGTCTTTGGCATGATTTTACTAGAATTGTGCAACCAGTGTCACAGGCAGCTTTAGAACACAGGACCACCTCCTAAAGGGAGCCCCAGCCCGGAGCTGTCCTTCCCTAAGGCACGACCCCAGACACCCATTAATACTTTGTCCTGCCCTTTCTGGTCTTCTCATGAGACTGGAATGATGTGATTTGGCCTCCTGTGCCCAAGCCTCTTCCAAGCATCATGTTTTCCAGATTTCTCATGTGAGCCCGCCCCTCTCACAGGTATCTCTCCAGCCCGTACCTGCTCTGCAGACCCATTTGCTGGTGAATGTTGAAGCTCTCTCAAACACTTCCATCCAGGTTCGGTGTGGGCATTGTGGGCAGATACCTCAGGAAGGATGTCAGTCTGGGGGTGATTCTGCATCCCAGCTGTAGAGAAATGTCAAGTGTGTGAGTGTGCATCTCATTATTTTGCTTTGTCTGAGAGAGGGTCTCATTCTGTAGCCCTCTGGTAAGCTTGGAACTCACTATGTAGGGCAGGCTTGTCTCAAAAGCACAGAGATCCACCTGTGCCAGGTGCCAGAATTAAAGGTATGTACCAACATACCATACTTCGGGGGTTGTTCATTTGTTTGTTTGTTTGTCTGTTTTTCTGGAGACATGCTGTTGTTGTGTAACTCTAGCTGGCCTGTAACTATCCGTGACCCTCCTGCCTCAGCTTCCTATCACATGCTTGACTTATAGGCGTGCCCCTCCCCCTTCCTAGTTTAAGAGGTTCTCTCCCGTTGTGGAGCTCTGTGGCTGTCCTGCCGGCTGACCCTGGCTCCTTATAAGACAGATGACCAGAAAAGCTTCCCCGTTTTGGAAGTTTCGGTGTTTTTTTTTTTTTCCTTTTCATTTCCCTGGGTTCATCATATAAAAGTTGGCTTGGACAATGTACAAAATTTATCTATTTTTTTTCCATCTGTCGCCTGTGTTGTCTGTGGCTCTGTTCTTTTCGGAGGGCCTGAGCGCTTCCTGAGCGGGGCTGGCGTGAACATGGGCTTGTACATGTGCAAATACTGAGGAGGAACCACTGCTCCTGGGCACAGATAGATGGGGCAATGAGGGAAAGTTTCCCGGTGGGAGTGGCTGGGTTTTATGATGCTGGGTGTGGGACCTAGTTCCCTCTGTCTTGTGAAGGCTCCTTGGCATGAAACTGGACCCCAAATCCCATTCATGTTGTAAGGTGTCTCCCCCTCTCTGCCTGCCTGACCTCCAACCTCCTCCCTTCTGAGGCCACCCTTGAGCTGTGAGCAGAGAGGCCACGGGACAGGAATCACGCAGGATAACTAATTTTGACTCACAGAAGCTGTCTTAAATTGGATAGAAATGAGTGAAAATGGAATTAAATAGAAAGCCAAGCCAAGAACAGATGAAGGAAAACTCCCTAAGAGCCGGCCGGCCGCCTGGTTGAACGGGCACTCAAAGGCGGCCGGGTGGGGAGAACACTGGACATTGCTAGGCGATTACATCACAGCCCTGGGCAGCTGCCCACGCCACCCCAGCCAGACTGTGTCCGTCTCGGGGTGGGAAGATAGGATGTGTGCTGCTCTCCCTGTGACTGGTTTATCTGCACAGAGCTCACTCCGTCCTGAGGATTAGTTTGGAAGCAATTAAAATTCTGAGCAAAACGAGCAGAGGCCTGTGGTCAGCAGCGGGCCCTGAAGGGCCTTTAGCAACAGAAATCTCAGCCCAAGGGATTGAGTCGATCATGATCCAGAGAACAAGGAGCAACTCGGCAGGCTGAAGGAGGTCCTGGAGCGAGGCTAGGAGCCGGTATAGGAGAGCACTTGAGAGCCTCTTCTTAGCCCCTTGCTCCCGCTGCCCCCACCCAGGAGGCCTTCTCCATCCACACTCCAAGAAACGGCAAATCCAGGCTCAGTTGGTAAAATGCCTGCACCGCACAAAGACTGAGTCGGTTCCCAGAGTCACGTAAAAGAGTCCAGAGTGGCTGTACATACTTGTAATCCCGGCTTTGGGGAGATAAAGACGAGGGGATTCCCATGGCTTGCTGGCCAGCCAGCCTAGCTTTCTAGGCAACATCCGGAATAGCGAGAGACCCTGTCCAAAAAAAAGGAGTAGAAGGTTCTGATAAACCACACTAAGAGTAATTGTCCTCTGTCCTGAACACACACACACACACACACACATGCACACGCATGCACATGCACACACACACACACACACACACACACCATGACTGCTACCACCTAGACTGAGCCTCATTGGAGTCTCTGCTTCGCAGCTGTGAGACACTGCAGTGACTCGGGTGGACTAACAGGGGACTTGCAGGGGACTAACAGGTGCATGTTATCCCGGGAGTACTTCCAGAGTATTTTCAAGGCCCCATCCTCTGCGAGGCCACTGAGATGCATGTGGTCATCTTTCTGGCACCTGAAGGAACCAAATTTAGTGAAGATGCAGCTGAGGTCAAGGTGGCTCTCAGGAGGCAGAGGACTCACACCCTAAGGCATCCTCGAGGTCCCCTGTAGTCCATGTGCAAACCTTGCCTTGCTGAACTCACTCCACCCTCTCCACATCATCCCTTCTAGCTTCCTCAGGCCCATGGTGTAGACACGGGGGAGGGGTGTGTAGTAGATGGCCTCAGAGCAGACCATCCTTAGGACAGTGGCAGCAAGTCTTGGGTCAGCATCAAGAGGCCCCTCCCAATTCCCTTGCTCCTGTTCCCCTGCCTAGAGTAAATTGGAAACTTAAGGGTTCTTTGCAAAGTCAGTTGTGCTGGATGGTGTTTTTCTGGGGCAAACACATGAAGAAGTGTTTTCCTGAAGCAGACAAAGGCGAAAGGATGTTTTTGCTCACACGTGTATTGGTCTGCCTTACATTGTTTAGTTGGGCTCCATTTGTCCTGACTCCATAGAGAGAAATGCACCAAAAAACTTCTGGTGGTGTGCTGGTGGGTTCTTGCCGCTTCTTCAGACTTGGGATGATTTGCAGAGTGATGTTGGCTGATATAGACTCACATGCTGAGGTAAGACACACGGTTCGGCAAGACCCGTGGAGGACCAGTGAGGTTTGGAGGGAATAACTAGGACTCAACTGACTGTGAGAGGGGCTTGCTTGTATAGCTGGCTTTGCAATGCTTCTTGGCCTTGCGTCTTCATTGATCTTTGGAAAGAACTCCTCCCTTGGCATCCCCAATGGTCCTGGTAGCCTTCTGCTGAGTCCTGCCCAGTCAGCTGAGGCCTGGCTGTTCCTGCTATCCCAAAGCTACTGAACTGGCCTGCTGGTATATCTGTGAAGTGTATGGGAGTGCATCAAGCTGCTGCTGCCGAATTCTGTGAATCGAACTGCTGATTTCCTGACAACACAGATGGGATTTGCTTTCAAAGAATAATTTCTAAACAGGCCCACTTCCCCCGTATCCTAATAACCTTTCTTTTCCACTGCCTCTCTTGGGTAGTGAGATAAAAGGGAGGTTAAAGCGTTTAAGAACCCATATTAAAAGTAGGATACGAGCCGGGCGGTGGTAGCACATGCCTTTAATCCCAGCACTTGGGAGGCAGAGGCAGGCAGATTTCTGAGTTCGAGGCCAGCCTGGTCTACAGAGTAAGTTCCAGGACAGCCAGGGCTACACAGAGAAACCCTGTCTTGAAAAAACAAAAACAAAACAAAAAAAGTAGAATATGAAAAATTAAAGGTATACCAGGGTCTTCCCCTTCCACACTTATTATTCTTCAGATGTGTGGACTCCAAGCAACTGGGAGCCTTCTCTGCTCAGGGGCAAGATCAGGAGTTCCCAGAATTGGCTGCCTGGATAATGGCCCTGGTGTCTGTTCCCTCAGATTACCGAACCCCTCTCGAGCATCCACGAACCTCACGAACTGCAATGACCAGGATGTTTGCTTGGTGGCTCACACACTCAGGTGCACCAGCGTGAGAGCGTAACGGGGATTGTGGGCTGTGCAAAGGTGTGACTTGCACAGGTCCCCCACAGCGCAGGGCTGAGGACATGGCTCTCGGCAGAAAGTTCTCTGAGAAGAGAGGGTTCAGGAGTGTGAGAGAAGGGTCCTCTGTGGAGGGAAAGCCCCGCTGGGAGCACCCCAGGCTCCTCATCTTCCTCTCTGCTCTCCCACCCAGCCAAGGACCTGGAGCTGGGGAGTGGTTTGCTCCACCATAGCACTGAAGAGTCTGTGATGAGCCAGCCTTCCCTCATCCCCATGCCATGCCGCTCCAGGTAGCTACCCAGTGCCAGTGTAGACAGGACCTGGTGATGGGTCCTCCAGGGACCTGTCTGAGCCAATGTCTACACATGGGAATGAATTTGGACACTGACCCTGCATCTCTGATCCAGGGTGGTTCTGGGAAGGACTTTACTGATTTCTTGCTATTTAAAAGCAGGCAAAGTGGCAGGTGGCAGCCAGGCCAGTGCCAGTGTGCAAGCTGATATGCTGTTAGTGTCAGGACTCTTCCCAGAAGCAGCCATTATGACAGGGGGAGGCTACCCAGACGATGTTTTTCCCAAGGTTGGAGAGAGATCCCAGTCAGCCTCAGGTTATCGTCAGATGCAAGGAGTGACTGGCCAAGGGTCATGTGGTGGCCAGAAGCTGGGCCTGGCCCCTTCCTCCTTTGGCTTCACTCACGCATGACCTGGTATCCCTCACACCCTAAAAGAAAACCTGGAATACCTCCCAGACCATCAGGTGTCCAGGGGGTTCCCAAATTTCCTCCTACAGCCTCCGTCTGAGGTCTCATGGACCTCACCCCAATGTGACCCTGCCTGGGGGGTTTCAAGGTATGTGAGCAAACTTCTGCTTCTGAGCGAATTCCCCAGTCGGGGAGGAGCGGGGCTTTCCTGTCAGAATACAGAGTTCACCAGGCTCTGCCCTGAATGACCAGCAGCAGTAGGGACAGTGGGCACTCACATCTCAAAGATGAGGGCAGAGCAGAAAATGACAGGCTAACCCACCAGCAGCTGGGACCCTGGAACTCTGGCGTCCTCTAAGCCTGCCCATCCTGGCATGGGTGCTGGAAGGTGACTCTCAGGGGTTTAAGATTTATGTTGGTGGGTCTTTAATTACATCGCCAATGACAGCCTCCATCATTGGAATGGGAGTGTGGATAGTTCCCTCAAGGATCTGATACCATGTCTACCCACCTTGTGCCATGCTTCAGTCTCTGCCTGCATTGAAGAGGTGACTGCTGGCCCTAGGAACCAGGTCACGCCAGCACTTGCCCAGCATCATAGGGCAGACACGGGAAAGCTTGATTCCAGCTGCTGCCGGCTCTGGGCCTGTGAGGCCCAGGATTTCAGTGTTGGCTAAAGCCAGCCTTTCTTCTCCCAGAAGCTGACTAGGGGTGCAGGTCAGGAGGGTGGGTGTACACTATTCTCTCCCTGCAGTGCTATGTGAGTGGGCCCCCCCAGGGACCAGGCCAGGAGCAGATTCTAGTTCCTGGTTTTCCTGGAAAATTCCCTTGGAATCTACTTGGCCAGAGGCCAAGGCTGCTCAGGGGGCAGCTCCCTCCTTCCCACTTTAAGCAGAAGCACATGTGGCTGGTGGCCGTCCCACCCAATAAAGGCAGAACTCCCTGGGGTGATTCATCTGACCTTCGGAAGCCCTGGGTTCTCTTAGGGACAGGTAGGGATGGGGACACACTCAGAGCTGGCGAGTGACTTTCAAAAGCTAAGCTCTTCTGGGCCAGGCAGCATCTTGTGAGAGATGGGGTGGGGGTGGGTGAGGGTGGGGGTAGGGGTGGCTATGCTCACTGGTTCATACCTCCCGAGAGATGGTCACAGTGCGACTGGGGACACCTAAGAATCCAAACCAAACTCAGAGAGCCTCTGCCCTCTTTTAGCCAGGCCCTGAAGGACAAACAGGAAGCATCAGGAATAGTCTGAACCAATGAGTGCTCTTCTGAAGGTCCTAAGATGCCACCCAGCAGGTATGGCTGGTGGGCGGGGCTGAAACTCCAGCTTTGTGGGGGAATCCACAGAGAACAAGCCACACCTTTCATGCCTTCGCGCCCTGACACTTCCCTTTGCTCTTCTCTCCTCCCAATTCCCATCTTTGGATTTCTCCTCTTGGCCTCAGTTCCCACATCTGGGAAGTGGACACAGCAGCCTCAGCTGTCCTGAAGAGCGGTAAGCTGAGCACCATGTGAGCACCTCACACAGGAACTGGCCAGGCCAGGTGGAGACAGAGATCTCATTACAAACATCTACTCATCCCAAGAAACCCTGGGTCTGAGTCCCAGCCTCCTTCTGCCAAGCTAAGGAGAACCTGGACCATTGGTGGGCCCCTGTACCACAATTTATCTGTCTGTTAAAGGGACAGAAATGCCAGGGTGGTGAATGAAGGGCATTAGCTTTATCACAGAGGTCACAGTAAAATGCTACAATGTCTACCAAGAAAAGCTGTGGAGGTTTAAGAGGCCTCTCTTGAGAAACAAGGCTTCAGGTGCTAGGGCACTTCGGAGCCTTGTGGCCTCTCCTGTCCCATTCCTGATTGCCAGCTAAATAAGTGATGTATTTATTCTTCTGTGCTCTGCAAGCCTGTCCTTTGCCCAGAGGCATCTTCAGTAGCTCTAAATGCCACCTTCTCTAACCCTTCCCACAGGGTCTTTTCTACCAAATGGAAGAGAGCAGCCAGTCAGGATGACATCTGTGATTTAACCATGACAGAAGGGCTCTGCCAGCTCCAGTCCTAGTCTTGGCCTCCAGGCCTGAGTCCTCCATTCCAGCGGACTGAGAAAAATGAGCTTCCTGGGCCTCTTGGTTAAGTGATAACCGCGCTGAGAGCTGGACTTGCCGGAGACGCTGGAGCGGTAACTGCTGCTTTTGCCACTTGGCTCAGACATGGAGGAATCACAGCCCTGCTTTTCCAGGTGGTGTGACCCTGGGCGGTGGCTTCCTCCTCTCTCCTCAGTTTCTCTGGCTGCATGGAGTCTTTACAGTCTAGAGGGCTCAAGACTCCCTATCTGGGACCCTGCTCCAGCCCTGGGGTGGAATTCAGTCAGCTCTATTGGGGTGACACAGTGTTTCTGGCCATGTGTCCTGCTGACTACCATCTTATCCCTTGTTCTTGAAGAGAGGACATCCTGTGTGTAAATAACTTGCCACCCAGCTGAGAACCCCTTAGAGGCCTGAATGCCCCGTCACCTGCTGTCTCCATGGAGATCACCACTGCTAGGCAAAAGGCACCCTGGGAAGAGGGGCTGAGGGCAGGACCAGGTAGCTGTGTCTGGGTGAGTAAGACAGTGGGTAGACTGGTCACTGACACAGCTGATCCACGCTTTGGGCCCCTCTGCAAAGGCAGATCGCAGGGCCAGTGCTTTATACCCTGTGGAAGGATCCAGAAACCCTCCCACCTTTTCCTGGATGTTCTAACTCATTCCACCCAGAAGGCCTGACTTCTGCTTGAACGACCAGAGCTCATCACATTCTCTGTTTCCATACGATCTGTCCGGATGCTGCCTCTGCGGCCACACTCTGCAGCCCAGGGATACAAACACTCAGGGCAGGAGAATATGAAGGCCACAAGCAGGTGGCCAGGGCAAGGTTAAGGAGTTCCCCCTGGGGGGTGTAGCATTCCTCTCTGTAGTGGTAAGAGTGTGCACACTTGGTTGTGGAGAGGTGAAAGTGTCACAAGCCACAGTTGTGCAGCTGGTGAAGGGCTGAATGACAGAGTGTGAGAAATAGGCGCCAGTGATGCTGGAGCCAGGTATGGTGGCTCAGACCTGTAATCCCAGCAGGCTAAGTGGGAGGGAGGATTGCTACGTAATGAGATGCAGGCATACGTAGCCCTCACGGGCTGAGATCCTTGACTCAGTAAGCACAGAGCAGTGAGGGCTTGGGGACACATTGTGTTGACAGTATACCCAGGAACTGTAATGTTCTCTTGTACCTTAGGTGTGGCCTTGGAAACGCAGTGTCTTTGAGGGTAATTATTTAAATAGAGGCCGCAGAGGGTCAGTGGTACTTATCTGAAGATAGCATCGCTATGGAAACTGGAAGGGGACAGATGCAGAAGAGCAGTAAAGATGCTCTGGGGCCTGAGAGGAGCACCCACAGGTCAAGATGGCAGCTCCAGGGCCAGGTCCCAGGGCCTTCCAGGGCAGAGGAGCCCTCTCCGTGCCCTGACCGTGCCACCCAGGCTCTAGGATTAGAGGGCGGACTGTGACCTTTCATAGTCTTTCGTCTCAGGCCCTGGGAAATGGTATACCACTTTGTGGAGGTGGCTGTGCCAGGCCTAAGCTCAGGTTGTCCCATTAGCCACCCTCTTCCTGTGGGAAACCAGCCTTTGCTCCCCGTGTGTGCCAGCACCTCCACTCTGTAAATAATGTCACAGGACCACGTGGAGCAGGCTTCATCCTTTGTCCTGACTGTGAGCAGAAGAGGCTCAGAGAAGTCGTGCCATTGCACAAAGGCACACAGCAGGAGACGTGAACTTGGGGTCTGGACAGATAGCTATCATTTTATATATAATGCACTAGGGACAAAGGATTAGGGTGGGGCAAAAACTTTTTTTTTTTGTTTTTTGTTTTTTGTTTTTTGTTTTTTTTTTTTTTGGATTTGGTTTTTTTTCGAGACAGGGTTTCTCTGTATAGCCCTGTATAGTGTACTGGAACTCACTCTGTAGACCAGGCTGGCCTTGAACTCAGAAATCTGCCTGCCTCTGCCAGAGTGCTGGGATTACAGGCATGCACCACCACTGCCCGGCTCAAAACTCTTATAGTAAGGTGACAGTTTCCCTTTCTGGATGTGTGTGCATATGTGAGTGCATGTGTGAATGAGTGAATGTGTGTGTGTGTGCATAGTATGTGTACATATGTGTGTGTGTGTTTTGTGGATTCAAGTGTGTGTGAATCTGTAGACGCCAGAGATCACGCAGAGTGTCTCTCTTAGGTTCTCTTAGAGCATCTCTCGATGAACCTGGAGCTCACCAACTCAGCAAGTCTAGCTGCAGCAAGCCCCAGGGTCCATCTGTCGCCACCCACCCTGCACAGGGATTACAGGCGTGTGCCACAGCATTCCCGGCTTTCATATGGGTTCTAAAGACCCAAACTTGGGTCCATGTGTCTGTGTGGCAGGCGCTGTGCCAAACGACTGTTCACCCTCGCCTCTCTGGTTATTTTTGGCTTGCTCCAGTGAACACGATACAACTCTATCTACAAGATCAATGTTGTCTTTAACCAGTTGTCTTTTGCTGTTCTTCCTCGGGGCTTTGGGCTTTGAAGGTGATGGTAGGTAGCAATGGCCATGATGGTACCAAGGATAGTGGCTTCTCTCATCAGGCACATGTAAGTTAATATCATGTAACTTTTCCTTGGAGACATAAAGAAATATCTTCTCACCCCAGATAAGGAATTATGAGATCAGAATATGATTCTATTCATGTCCATCTTGCTGAGCCAGTGAGCTTACTGGGGTTAATTACAAGAGTGTTGGTGACCCTAAACAGCTGTGTCACAGAAAAACCAACCCAGCATGGTGACAATTCATGAAAGTTGCATCTCTCTTGACCACACCAGCCCATTTCCTAGACCATGGACAGCCAAGGCAGGAGGGCCTGGTGTCTGGGATCTTAGGTGACGATCTGGGGATGCCTCCTTCTTCCACAAGGGAGCATTAATCGCCCATGACTGTTATTGCAGACCCAGCCGTCACTGTGCAGTTCCACTGTGGCCAAGGTGACCTATAGATCACCTCGGCAACTTGTTCCATGACAGTGATGGTCATGTGACTGGTGGAAAACAGCGCCACTACACAGCCACACACTGTTGGACCATGCTGAACCAAGTGAGACGTGTATTCCTCATGGCAGCCAGTATTATATCAACTGCTAAGTATAATCAATATCACAATTTTGATGTATAATAATCTCTTTGGTATTGGTTTTTGGAGACAGGGTCTCTCTGTATGCTGGAGCTCACCATGTAGGCCAGGTTGGCCCAAAACTCAGAGGTCTGCTGCATCTATCTCCCTCACGCTGGAGTTAAAGATGGGCGCCACCACACTACTCACATGGAATTAACCATGACTTTTTTCTTTTTTTTTTTTTTTTTTTGCAGATTAGCAAGGAGGCCTCCAGGGGTAGGGTCTTCTAAAGATGTCCATCCTAAAAGTCAAAGAGCCCAAACCACCTCAAGAGAGACCAGGGAGCTCAACCTGAGTATATGCCTGTCTGGGTCTGAGAGTCAGATTCTCTGGGGTTCTTGCCCCAGTGATGTTTATAGTGCTGGTGCCTCTGTGTCCTGTTGTTTGGGGATGCTCTCCTCCATAGAGAGCTCTCCCACTTGCTTAGAGTCCCAGACTCTCCTCAGCAGGAGGTTTAAAGAACATAGTGGGGAGACATGGCAGGGACGTGGGAGTTACAGGGATGTGAGGGGGGGGTCCATGGGGAATGGGGGTAACTAAATGCTATTTTGCTCCTGTGCTGTATCAGTGTATTAGAACCTTCCAGAAGGCTCAGTCCAGACACACCCACAGGAAGAGGTTGAAGACCAAGATGGAGGAATGGGGCCATGAGTCCAGGCAGCTCAGCACTGGATGCAAGAGGAAACCAGAACATATTAGTTATTTCTTTCGTTACTGTGACCAAAATAGCCATTTTGTGGGATGCAGTTTGTGGGAAGAAAGGTGTATTGTGGCTCAGTGGGAAACACGCACTGGCAGCTCCTCACCTCTTGGCAGATCAGGAAGCAGAGACCAGACTAAACTAAGGCTTGGCTCTAACTCTCCAAGTGCACCCCAGGTGAGGTACTTCCTCCAGAGGGACCCTGCTTCCCTGAAGCTCTGCCAGCTCCCCAAACAACTGCAACTGAGATCCGGTCCCAAACCATGAGTCCGTGAGGGGCATGATTCACGTTCAAACCATAAAGGCAGCCGAAGTCTTGGAGGGGAACCTGGCTTTGCCCACAGATCTTCGTTCCTGATCAGGGAACAAAGGGAACAGATCTGTACCCGAAGCTTTGGGATCAGTCACAGCAGCAACCCCTACCCCACCCCCGCCCCGCCATGTCTTGTTCCTGCCGCTGGCCCTGTGTACAGACCCAGTCTTGAACAAGGCTACTGCTGGGGTTCACATGGGAATAACACCACCAAGGAATCCTGTGGCCCTCCATGAGCCTCCTGTTTCTGCATTTTTACAAGAGGACACGTGGGATTCGCAGGTTCACTTGGGGGAGCATAAGGGCTCAGGGCTGCTTCAGGACAAGTGATATGTTTGCCACATCCGATGGCCAGCCATTCATGTAGGTCTCAATCTCTGTGCACACATCCACATGTAGAGCTGCCTCCAGGTCCTAGCTCCACCCTGCCTGACGGGCCCAGGCTGGGCCGCTCCTCACAGCCCCTTCAGCTGCTCCCTGGCAGCTGCCAGCTTCGCCTCCTGTTTTAAATTGCAGCCTGGTGGGGTTCCTGTGGCCCCTTGCCCGTGGCTCCCCTCCGGCTTGGCAACTGGGGAGTGCCTGGCCCTCTGAGGTACTCTGGGAGCTTTCTCCAGCAGACATGGGCTGGGTGGAAAATGACCTCAGAGGGCGGGGCAGCAGGGGCAAGCCTTGGGGGACCAGGGGCTCCCGGGGCCAGCAGGTTCCCACGCCTCAGCTGCATCCAGGCACCGTGCCTGGGTCCTTGGTTCTGTGAAGGAGGAGGAAGACCCTCATTCTTAGTCCATTAGCTGCTTTGTGCTGCCCAGCTCCTTCAGGCCCTGTAATTGCAGGCTACTGTGAAGGGGAACAGAGGGCAAGGCTAGGCAGGAACAGATAGTGGGCAATGTTCCCGCAACCCAAGCTTGGATATCATAGGGGGACCTATCTTGCAAGCCACAGGGAATAAGTAGATGCACTTGGGGACCAGCATGGGCCTTGAATGTCATCAGAGCTCAGCAGGAGAGTTGTGGTCACTTAGGCCAATAGGTGGTGGCTATCCAAAGCTGTGACTCTAGCCCAGGGAACTTTGAGATTTTAGGGCAGTGATCCTTATCACAGGCCCAAGAAAGAGCCCTTTCCAGAGCATTTAGACTAGGTACCATCTAAGGACTCATGATAGGCTCACAGAAAAAGCAAGAGATACAGGCTACCGGCAGCTAACAGGCCACTCCCTGGCCAGAGGTCCAGGACATAATAGTGAAGTTCTTTTTGCTGCAGCAAAACACCTCACAGAAGCAACTTAAGAAAGGGAGAATTTATTTTGGCTCCGGTCCGTGGGATACAGTCCAGCACAGCAAGAATATATGTGGCAGAAACTTGCAGTTCAGCTTGTGGCCCCACTAGATCTTAAGGGATCAGGAATCAGAAAATTTGGGGCAAAAGTAAGGCTGGGTTATAAGCCTCAAAGTCTGACACCTTCACCACGCCTCAGGCCTCATGGGTCCATAACTTCCCCAACAGCCCCACCGGCTGGGAGCCAAATGTTTGAACACATGAGTCTAGAGGGAGGGCAGAGGGAATCTCATTTGAACCATGATACCATGGGGCAGGACATGCCCCAGTGGGATCTGGTATACTAGCCCCTCGCTCAGTAGGAGACAGGACATGGAGATGTGATGATCTGACAGGACAGGGGTCATTGGGCCAGAGAATAGACAGAGTCCTTTCTCCACCCAGGCTTCTAGCTGTGGGTACCACTTTGGGCAGGACAAGGAGGGGTGTGGCCAAATTGGTTTTCTGTTGGTGCTAGTCTCAAGGAAAGTTTGCTGAGGCTTGGGTGGAGTTAGCCAGCCTTGCCTCCTGCATAATTATTGTCCCCTAATGTGGTGGTTTGAATATGCTTGGCCATGGGAAGTAGCACTGTTGGGATATGTGGCCTTGTTGGAGGAAGTGCAGCGCTAGGAGTATGGGCTTTGGGGGCCTCTGCTCAGGCTCTACCACGTAAGGAAGAAAGTCTCCCCTAGTTGCCTTCTGATCTCTGTGTAGAACTCTGAGCTCTCTCCAGCACCATGTCTACCTGCAAGCTGCAATGCTTCCTGCCATGATGATAATGGACTTTCCTCTGAAACTGTAAGCCAGCCCCAGTTAAAATGTTTTCCTTTATAAGAGTTGCCTTGGTCATGGTGTCCCTTCACAGCAGTGAAGCCCTAAGACATCTGTATAGATGAGAAAATTGAACCTCAAGAGGCCAAGGAAGGGCTCAAGACAGGTGTCTACCTTCAGAACATCTCTACACACTCATTCACCCACCTTTCTCTTGGGATCATGTGAAAGAAGATTGTCAGTCCCTGTGGTTTCTAGTAGGCTACTGGGTAACAAACCAGCCAAAAAGAGGCCCCTGTGATCCCCTGATTGAGGGGGGTGACTGGATTTATTGCTGAAGGTTCATCTCATTGTTTCTTAGTTCACAGACACATGACTTTGATCCGTTCTCTGTGGCCGTGCCTTTCTCAGCCTTGTGTCTTATACACCACCCATAAGGACTTGATGTCTTTTAACCCAAGGTGATCACTTCTGTCTTACTTTCTATTGAAACTATTTCTATTGCTGTGAACAGACACCATGACCATGGATGGTAGCTCTTATAAAGGAAGACAATTAGGACTGTCTTACAGTTCAGAGGTTTAGTTCATTATCCTCATGGGGGTCGGGGATTACACGCAGGCAGACATGGTGCTGGAGAAGGAGCTGAGAGTTCTACATCTGGGACAGTAGGCAGCAGGAAGAGAGAGTGAGCCACCAGACTCTGAACCCCCAAAGTCTACCTCCAGTGACACAACTTCTGAGCCACCAAACTTCTGAAACCCCAAAGTCTACCTCCAGTGACACAACTACTCCAACAAGGCCACATGTACTCCAGCAATGCCACACCTCTAATAGTGCCACTTCCTGTGGGCCTGGGGCGATCATTTTCATTCAATCCACCACATCGTGTAAAGACATTCAAATCTCACCAGCTCCTGACCCTGTGCCTGTTGATCCCCAGACCGGCCCTGTCACAGGCACTCCAGGGGTGGGACCCACTCTCCATCTTCCAGGTGGGCTAACTCGATTCCCATTGTACTTGGTATCATGGGACAGAGAGTTCAGTCACAACCTCTGAATCCTTGCAAGGAACGGATTAGAGCAAGCTTTTGCGTGACATGTGAAGTGTCCACCCAAAGAACTGCTAAACAAATTCAAAGGACAGGGCCAGGGATTCACAACCACTTTGAGCCTCTTGGGTGACCCTTGCAAGTTAGTGGCTCTCTTACCTCTGGCATCAAGGAGAAGGGAGCTGAGGATTCCGCTTGCCCCTTAGACCCTCCCCCAGGTCCTTTTATCTATCCATCTGTCTTTCATCTTTCATCTATCCACCTGTCTGTATATTTATCCAGCTCTTAAAACGAAAAAAAGTTGCAAATAAATAAAAACACCACACTAAAAAATTAACTAGGCACAAAGTCTATACAACTCAATTTCTATACAATTAGAATAGGCATTTGGAACCAAAGTTGTGAATTTTAACATTAAAATTTGTACTTCCAGTCTCAAACATATTTTGGATGCTTATGCCCCACCAGAAACCCTGAGAACTAGAAAAACACTTAGTTTATATTCTCTTAGACAGTCTCTGTCCATCACCTGCACAGTCCTTCACTCCCTTCACACAGTGTGCTTGGGCTTTCCTGATCTATTTTCTTCATGTCATAATGTACCCACATGCACATTAGCTTATGTGTTTACACATATTATTGGCTAGATTCTACACACATTATTGGCTGTTAACTCTATTCATCTACCCACCCACACATCCACCCACCCATCTGTCTGCACATTTATCTGTCTATTCACCTACCCAAATCCTTACCCCTCTACCCATTCATGCTCTACCCATCTGTCAATCTACCTAGCCATTTTTCTACCCACCCATCCACCTATCTATCCATCCTAGCCGCTCATCAAACCTGCCTGCCAGCCATTGGCCTATCAACATCTCTGATATGCACTAATCTAATCCACGTCCTCATCCACCCATCCATTTATTTGTCCCTTCGTCTATCTCTGTGAACATCTGACTCTGGGAGTGTGGTGAGTGGGAGGGGAGCCCAGCCAGCTCCCCAGCCCCTCACATCCCCCTTTTCTGGTTATTTTCCTTGCTGGCCACCAGGCCAGCAGCCCAGCTTGCAGCTGGAGCTCCGGGTGGGATACTGGGCCGTCTGGCTGCTGTTTCTGCAGCTGAAAAGCATTTCTAGTTACAGCAATATAATTACTCACCCTCCTTCAGATGGGAGTGTGCAGGGAGGCAGATGTCACTGGTCCAAGCTGATCCCTATTACAGAGGACAGGAAAACTGGATATAGCTAGGCCATGAAATCCATATGTCAGGACATAGATAAGGCCCGAGGACACAGTGCCATCCCAAGCAGGAGGGCAGGAGCTGAGAGGGCCAGGTCCTGGGAGTTGGGTGGGCTTGGCTGAGATACTGGCCAGTAGTATAGCCAGACTGACAGATTCCTGGGAACCCAGCCAGGGGGTGCTGGGTTCAGGGTGGGGCTGGCCTAAAATCGCTGGACAGTCAAAAGGAAGGGTGAGCTTCCTATGGAATAGACACACAAACTCTTGTAGAGTCCTGGCCCCAGTAGATGCAAGGCGACGGGGCAGTGGCTGATATGCCGGCCCTGTTTTAACTTTGCTCCTGTGAGCTTGAAGGCAGCTGGACTAGATGGTTGAAGGCCATATTCCATAGACATGACCCTCAGGGTGCCTGGAAAGGCCATTCTGGTGATCCTAAGTTCTAGAGAGATGTGTAAAATTTGGCTAGCCTCAGGCCTGGTCAACTGCAGACATACTGGCCTCCTGGATTCCCATTTCCCTGTAGATTCAGGTTGGGGGGAAAGGTGGAAAGGTGGGTCTCAGTCGACTTGTTTTTACCACTATGGACAGAATCCAGTAAGAGTAGTCAATTCCCTCCCAGAGGACATCATGGAGGCACCCCTGTCAGCCACTAGACCCTGAACATGAGTGGGCCGGGTCATGCCCTCTCCCTGCCTTACCATCAGTCATGTATGTCCCAGCAGTGGCCTGCCAACCTTTGATGCTAGCGTGGGCTCCAGGGAACAACAAAATCCTGTGTGGTGCTGCCTGAGTGGGCACTAGGGGGCAGAGGGAAGCTGGATGGGTCAAGAGGGAACTCCCTAGCCCACCCACCTGCTTATCTTTAACCCCTTAAGGCTAGGAACCCAGAGTCAGGAAGCCTTAGGTCTCAGCCTGGCATCCATGGAAGCTGCAGAACCCGGGAGTCACAATAGCTGCATTTGTTAAGTGCATTGTTCAGCTGAGACCTCCACACAGGGAATCATCTTGGTACCCCTGTAAGAAGAACCATAACCCCTGCCTGCTACAGTTTGAATCTGTGACGCTTCCCCCAAGGCCTGTGTGGTACAGGCTTCTTGGTTTATGAGGAACAATTTGCCTGTGAGGGACTTAATTTTCTTGTGTGTATGTGTGTGTTCGTGTGTGTACAGGCACATGTGTTCGTGTGTTGCAAGTGCACATTTGAAGGAAAGAAGGCAATTTCTATTGTCATTCCCCGGGTTTATCAGCCAGCCAGCCTAGCGGGCACAAAGAGTTTCAGACTAATGAGAGAGCCTGAGTCGATAAACAAGGTGGGCATCTGAAGAACAGCACCCAAGGCTGACCGCTGGCTTCTCTCTGTCTTTATCTCTGTCTCTCTGTCTCTCTCTGTCTCTGTCTCTTCTCTTCTCTCCCTTCCATAAGTAAGTGAATCTTTCCTTAGTTTTGTTACCTGCCTTGTCACAGTGACAAACGGATGACAGACCACAGAGCCTACACATGTTTACAGAGGCTCAAGGGTCTGTTCCCATGGGGCACAGTCCAGTCTCCCAGTGCCATTTCTACCCTGCTCCTGCCACTAGAGTGTGTCATTGCAGGACTCTGGGAAGCTGTGTTTAAACTTGTGCATGTCCCACTCACTCTGTAGGCCCTACAGCTCCTCCTGACTGTCTCAACGGGATCCTAACTCCTTACTTGGAGTCTCTCTGGGTAGGGACACCTATGCCCTGGGCACACAACAGCCAGTTGAGGTATGATGCATATGCCATGGAGTCTGTTCATGTCCGTTTGTCACAGGACCTCTGGACCCTCAGGGCATGCAGACCCTTGAAGGGAAATTAGGACTTGAGGGTCCCGGGAACTTGACTCTGGATTTGTCCACCCCTGTTCCTATACTGGTTTCTGTTTCTGTAGGCCCTTGAGGGAGGAAATGTTAGAGCCACAGGCCTCTTGCACAGGATACCCCATTTCCTTCATAGCCTGTACTAAGGGTCTATATTCCTCTGTCCCTTGTCCTTGGGTCAGTCCTCCTGCAAGGCACAAGGTACCCACCGGAAGCTCTGCCCTCACTGTCTCGGTATGATTATGCTGGCTTTGCCTTGGCAATCTGGTACCCAGAAGCAGCCTGCATGTCAGGACTTAGATCCAGGCTCTCTCTGTGTCTCTCTCCACCCCTGAAGCTAGATTACACCATGACCCGCAGGGGGTCATCATGTCTCCTGGAGCCTGACAGCTCTCCCCATGGGAAGTCAGACCCCCAGAACAACCCCAGCAGTGAGAAGCTCTTCAAAGGGAGGTCTCTCCAGTGGCCTAACTCACTTCACATTGCTTGGTGCGCTGCATTTGCCAGCTCTGTCAGCATGTAATCCCCCTATTTCCTAGGCCCAGCCTTATAATTAGAAAGGCTTTCTCTTCCCTCCCTGCGCCAACCTCAGGCTCCAGCCACGACTTCCGAGAGACATGCCTGCCACCTCCCAGGCTGAGGAACAGAGCCTAGAGCCAGCTTCCTCAAGAAGAACATGGAAACCCAGAGTTGCCCCAAATGAGGAGGGAGCCATGAACAACAAAGAAAGACACAGGCATTGGTGGGAGGGGTGGTTCCCCACCCCAGGAATCCTCATGGGGGGGGGGGGGCCTAAGATCCTGCGGCTCAGAGATGAGATCTGCCTGGAGCCAGCCTCAGTGTGGCCCTCCTCCTCTCCCAGAGTGGCTGATGTGGTCTCTGCCTTGGGGATTTGGGACAATTATGTACAGCGGTTTGTGGGTTTTCTTTGGTAATTGCCAGTTAGCAGCAGCCTGTGACTGCAAGGAGTCTCAGTCAGAGGCAGGGACAGCACCTGGATCTCCTCATTGGAGAGTCACAGGAGGGGCTGGGCTGGGTCCACATGCACAGGTTGGGGAGCAATCAGGACAAAGTGGCTGAGGAAAACCTACCTGGGGACATCTTCATGGGCTCCTGTTTCCTGTCTCTCTCCAATTTGGGGGCAACTATATCTAGATTCTTTGTTGACTTTGCGTCAAACAGGTGCTGGTACACACATCAAAACTTTCACTGTAGGGAGCCAAGGGCAGCTAGAAACCACTTGCAGGCACCCAAATGGTTGCCAACACACCCAGAGCTGTCCCAGCAGGTATATACAAGCACAGAGGGTCTCTGTCCAAGGCCACTGTCTCAGAGCCTGGTCACTCTTTCCATGGCATACCTGACTCTATGCAGACATCTGTTCTCAAACCTTCCCACCTTCTCTACATTGGGTCTGGAGAGAGACAAGGCTTGGGGCAGTCTCTATGAACGATAAGCTGTGTCCAAGAAGTCCAAATGAATCTGAGGGACCTGAGACCACTGGGCACAGTTACTCAAAAGCCAGCGTTCCCAGTCCATATTCAGCGGCCATGGAAGTATAGGCTGTGATTGCTAAGTTCCAGTTGCCAAGGCCTGCAAAGCAGAGCCAGGCTCCCCAAGAGCCAGAGGAGGTTTCCAGAGCTCTTACAGGAAGGTGCTCTTATCTGCACATTGCTACAAGGCACACACGGTGGGGAGCTTGTGAAACATAACAAGGGCATGGTAAGGGGACAGCGCTCACTGAGTGGGCACAGCAGAATCAGCTCCCTGTCCCCATGTGGTCTTACATATCTTTGCATAGTCGTTGTACTTTGTGCATATGCAGTTAAGATGCCAGAGACCCAGGACTCTAACAGAACTAACGTGTGCTCTGCTATCAGCAGAAAGCCCGGGGCATTTTGTGGGATTGCTGCTGTCGCCACTGAGAGCACTCAAGGCCCCTGTCCCTCCCTGCCACAAGGCAGGTGAAAGCCTCACAGTCAATTGAGTAACAGTCATTTATCTCAACGCGTGGGACCCACAGTCCCACACCCCTGGAAAACAGAGACAGTTAAGACATCCCATCTGGGCCTGGAGGCACAGGCCTGTCATCCTAACTACCCAGGAGGATGAGGCAGGAGGAGGCAAAGTTCAAAGCCAGCCTGAGCAACTTAATAAGACTCTGTCTTAAAGTAAAAAGAGAGAGAGAGAGAAAGAGAGAGAGAGTGAGACCAGTAAAAAACTCAGTAGTATATTTGGTTAGCATTGCTGGTTCATCCCCAGTACCCCTAAAAAGATATCCAGTCCCTTTTCATTTCAACAGGTGACCAACCAAACTTCTCCCAAGGGAAGGGCCTCTTTCCTGACTTGGTTTTACCATTCTTGGCCCTGTTACAGCCCAGCACTCTGAGAAATTCAATCTATTTAAGAACTATGGACACCTTTATGATTTCTGGTATTGGCGCAATGTTGAGAAAAATTTCCCCAGCACAGTTTTATTAAAATATCATAATGTTTTGTTTTCTTCGCAGTTAGGTCTCCATGCTCTCGGTAAAGCCCTCCCTCCACCTGGACTCTGCTTCTGTACGGGGCGTGAGGTAGGGATCTAACCATCTTACAAGTCCCTCAGCTCATCCTCTGTACACCAGTTACCAGGGAGCCCCCCTTCCCGCCCTCGGTGCAGGCATGGTCTCTACCAGACTCTGCTCTCTTCCACCGACTCCAGTCAACCTACAGTAATGGATATAATCAGCCTGGTTATGCATGACTCCAAAACAGCTGGTTAATTCACTGAAAAGAATTGTGGACCAGATGTTGGGGGGATCATGTAACCCGAGGGTTGTTTCTCTATTTTCAGTTTTAGGCAAGGATTTCGATGACCGTTTGTCCACTGACTCACCCAGAAAATACGTGTCTGTTGCCTTCTGGGTGTCAGGCACTGGACTGGGTTATGGGGACAGCAGTGAATGGCACTTACAGTTTGTACCTTCTCGAAGTCAGGCATGGACAGAGGCAAGTGCATGCGCCAGGTCATTTCTGGAAAGGACATGTGTCATGAAAGAAGTGTCAGGGTGTGGGTACATGTGGCTGGTCAGGGAGAGCTTAAGGAACCAGCAATGGTTTTCACCCCCAGCCCTGGGTCAGAAACATCTTAGAATATTCAAAGTGGAGAAATTCAAGATAGTGGAAGGATAGATTCTGTGGTAGGACCACTGTCCCCTGGACATCATCAATGGGACTGTAGCAAGGAGTGTGATGGCAGAGTGGGATTGTGGGTGGTGGCTGGGTCCTGAGGCAGAAACTTGGTAAAGCAACATGAACCTTCCATACAACTCAGTGTAGTGGACACTCATCCAAGGGCAGGGTAGAAACTGGGCTGAGTCAAAGGTCAGGGCTCCATCTACCACATCCAGGTCAGCTTCTGCCTCCCTAAGAGGCTCTCAGCAGGCCTCAGCAGCTGCCAGCCCACTCCCCAGCTAGCCGTCTCAACCCTTGATGGCCAGCCCTGGCTCCCCCTACTCAGTCTTTACCCACATGACTGTATGATTTTCTGTGCTACCCTCCTACCCTGGTAAACCCCACCCAACTTCCTGGCCAGGATGCCAGACTCTGAGCCTTGTTAAAAAAAAAAAAATCAGGGTAAGCTGTGTGTGGGTAACTGTGAGCCCATCAAACTCCCAGGATGTTTTTAGTTTTTAAGGCAAGATGCCTCATGACTCAGTTTACCAAATCACACACAGGAAGAGATCACAGGCTGCATGGTTGTCATGAATAGACATAAAACAGGCACAACCTTGGTCCAGGCTCTGTGGCCAGGCAGGGAGATGGTGAAAGAGTGGGCAGAACTCGGCCTTTAGAGATAATGGGGGTGTCCATGGGCCCAGACCCTACCTATCCAGGGTAGAAGGATAGTGAGACTCCAGACACTTAGCTGGGCCCATGCAGGGTAGAGGGCCCAGCAGCTGCCCTTCCAAGGACCCCCGGGGCCTGTTGGGAGGCTGATAATTGGTCTCTGGCTGTGATTTGGGCACAGCCACGGGGGCTGCAGGGGGAGCGCTGTGGGGGAGGTGGCTCCCTCAGCATTAAGCCTGGCTCCACTCAGCCGGCTGTGGAATTCCTCCTCTGATCCGGCTCCAGATTGGCCCAGAAAGAAATTGGGGGAGAATTGATTGGTGCCATGTTATACAAGCACGTCCCTCCTGACAGACGCCAGGCGACTGTGGTGTGGAGCCCTGGCCCAGCCCCATTCTTCCCCCTGGGATTCTCTGGCTCCAAGGCTCAGAACCCCCCTTTCCTCCCCCATCCCATGTACCCCTGGCCTGCCTGCCAGGCGCCTGGAAGGGGAGTTGGGATGCCCATTGGGCCATGTTCATTGTGTGGGGCTGGGGATTTATCCTATCTACTGACTGCCTTATAGATCCAGGACTCAGAGCTGCAGAACCCTGGTCCTAAGCATGCACAAAATAGAGATGTTCACACAGGACAGTATCACAGACCCAGGGTGTAGTCAGGAACCTGTCTCCTACCCTGAAGAACAGAGGTCAGCAACACTGGGTTCGGGGACCTCCAGGCCTCAGTCACTTGTTTTGCTTCTACCATGGTTGGGGTTAGGGAAATTTGAAGCAGAACAAGTAAACTTCCCAAAGGAGGTATCAGGAGATGAGCTGAAGAGTTAGGGCCTTGTGCCAGGGTGCCAAGCCAGGTACCACCATCCCTGTTGAGTGGGCAGCCCTGGACTGGGTCTGAAGGAAGGAGACCTCATGGGCACAGAGCCCAAATCTTTTCAGTAAATGAGCCATCTCCCCATCATCAAGAGCCCTGGGCTCATGCTCTTCATCACGCAGAAAGGCCTTCTAATATTCCAGCAGGCTGGAATCGTATATGGAAGCCCTTTCCGGAGCTACCAGGCCCAGAGTGGTCTCCTTGGTTGGGCTCAGGCCCAAGAACAGGCAGAGTCAGGCAGAGGGCTGTGGAAAGGCCCATCCACAGTGCCAGGGAGGGAAAGCACCCAGTGGGTTTGGCTTCCAAAGACTGGGTTCACAGTGTCTCAAGCAAGCCTGCCCCAGTGGCATCAAAGGCGGCACATAGGCGGAGCCTCAGAAAGGATAGGCCGAGGGTCTGGTCCAGGACCAGACACACACAGGCCCCCGGGCATCAATGGGTTCTGAGCTCCAGTTTTCTTGGCTGCTAAAGCAGCCAGCTGGGCTCTGCTCAGCCTGCAAGGCCATTGTGTGGAGCCCCCCTGGGGCTGGGGGACGCTGCCTGTGGACACTGGCCACCTGCCGTGGGGCCTCTGAGGACCTAGGACTCACCCTCCCATCCTGTTGTTTTGTGTTTGGGACAGCTCTGGGCTGCCAACCAGCATTAACATCCATGGCCCTCTCCAGTCTCAGGGAGCATCAAGTCAGAACAAGCAGAATTTGGACACACGTTTTGCTGTGGAGCCAGGAGTTTGTGACCATCCTCTGTGCATTCCCAGTGTAAATGGCTAGTGACCTAGACCCCTTGCCTGAGGGACATTCAAGCTAGGCCCCAGCACTACAAAATTATAGTGCTGACCAGCTTGAAGGGTGTTCACTTTCTGCCAGGGTTAGTGACAGGGTGATCTGATCCCAGCACCCAAAGGCAGCTGTAAAGTAACCCAGCATCAGCTGTCAAAGGCTTAGCATCTAGCCGTCCAGCCCCAGTCGCCTGCCTCCAGTTGCTCCACCTTTACTCCAGTGGGGAGAGTTGTCATTATACACATGTCCCTGCCAACAAGGTGGGACAACTCAGAGAAGCCAAACTGGGCTCTCCACCGTCACTGGAGTAGCAGGCTAGCCCACAGGCTCCCTGGAGAGTAGCCTTTTGCAAGCTTACCTTTGTCAGTTGCTGGAAGATGGGCCATGAGGTGGAGCTATCAAGGAGAGGGCACCTTAGAGAGGGTGAGGTGGCCCGTAAAGGTAGGCAGGGGGTAGTGGGGACACTTTTCAGCCAAGTTGACTCTGACTCTAAGGATAAAGGCTAACTTGCCCTTGGGCTAGCTCCTGTCATTAGAACATTCTTTTTTGTTCCAGATAGTACTACAAAGGCACAGATAGATGTAGGTGGCCCTGTGGTAAGGAGTGTTAGTCTAGGGCATCCTGTCTCTTGTCCTAACCAGCATTCCCTGGCCTGCAGTGGTCTATCACCTCCAAGAAGCTGCTTAAACCCCTGCAGCAAAACTGGCCCCCGTTCCTCAGACCCATTGCTCTGGTGCCCACAACCTGGGCGCAGTTAGCATGTGGCCTTGGGCTGCTTCACACGTGCTGCCCCAGCTCAGCATGGTAGAGCAGGCGATGGGGCAGAAAAACAGGCATCTTTGGTCTGCGCGCCTGGCTGTGTGTTGGTTGTACCCTGACCTGGCCCGGCTTACCCATGCCCCCACCCTGCTGGGCCCGTCGTGCCCTCCTCCGCTCGCGCGGCTGGCGGCAGGGCCTCCCCGTGTGGGATCGGGCAGCCACCTGCTGCCCACAGCCGCAGCCGCACAATGAAGCCCTTGTGAGTAACGGGCAGCGGGCAGTGCCTCCCAGCCCACCCCAGGCTCAGAGCCCCGTTGTGTGGGGAGGCTGCTCTGCATGGGCAGCAGGGATCCAGCCAGGCTGGCCCTACCCATCCTGGACCACAGTGTTCTTGCCTCTCCCTAGCATTCTATTGGTCCTGACTTTCTCCTGGTGGTCTGCCTGAGAGGACTGTACCACAGGCTAACCTCAGGAATCTCCAACAGCCAGGAACTGGGAGCTGCTGGGTCATCCACCCTAGCTTCACCTTGGCCCTAAAATTCTGCCTCCTCAGAGCCTGGCAGGAAACAAGTAGCAGTTAATGAAGCCACCCCAAGCAATGCAGAGGACTCATTCTGTTGGAAAGGGGGACCCCGCAGGGTACCGCCTGAGGGGAAACCATCAGACACAGGAGAGCTGGCAGTGCTCCCATGTGTGGGGCATGGGGAGGTCTGAGAGTCTCCAGTCCTCAGTGTGGTTCAGGAATCCATAATGGGTTATACAGGTCCCGGGCAGAACTCTCAGGAAAAAAACAAACAAACAAAAATCCAGTCATCCCACTGGGCAGATGCAACAAGCCTATTGGGTAGGCAGTTGACAGTCAGGTTCTGTCTCCGAGCATCTGACTCTCGGATGTGTAGTGGGGGGGGGAGGGGAAGAACTGTGCTTTAAGGTGTATAAGGAAATGTTATCACCGTGTCCCTCTCCCCCCAACCCATGGGATGTGACCTATGGTCCCAATGGTCAACAAGAGCTGTCCCTGAGCTGGACAAAAGAGGGACAGGACAGTGCATGTAGGAAGTCCAGAGAAGCTAAGATGATGGAGGGATGGGTGGAAGAGCTCAGACCTGGATCCAGCCAAGCCTAACACCTTTCCCTCCCTCAAGACCTCGTCCTGATTACTGAAGTCTGGGAGGCTACCCTTCCTGTTGTCCGCCTCAGAGGACTTCAGGGTTTGAAGCAGACCCTGCGGGGCTGGAGAGATGGCTCAGTGGTTAAGAGCACTGACTGCTCTTCTAAAGGTCCTGAGTTCAAATCCCAGAAACCCCATGGTGGCTCACAGCCATCCATAATGAAATCTGATACCCTCTTCTGATGCATCTAAAGACAGCTACAGTGTACTTAGATATAACAATAAATAAATCAAAGAAGAAGAAAGGAAGTAGTAGTAGTAGTAGTAGAAGAAGAAGAAGAAGACGACGAAGAAGAAGACGACCCCACGTAGGGCAGAGACTGTTCAGGGACAGCTCACTGAAGCTGGGCATGTGGGACTTAAGGGTGTCCTCACTCTCCCTAGCCTAGCAGCCATGGCAGGACTCTTCAACTCCATTGTGAGATCACCTAAGCATCCCTTTGCCCATGGGGCCTACAGACTGTGTCAGGAGACAGAGTGGAGGCTGCCAGGACTGTGGAAGAGGTTGCTCTGCAGCCTACAGGGGTCTCTGAGCAGGGTTCTATGCTTGGCAGCCTAGGCTTACTCGTGGGCACTAGCCCTGGGGCACACAGGTCATCTGGTCAACCCCGGCTAGGGCTTGAAATCCTTGAGAGGGCTCCAGGGCCAAAACCCTGCCTCTCTGTCTACTCTAGTGCGAATTTCCAGGGTTTAATTTTTGAGCCATTTCTTAACTTCTTAGGAAGCCACATAGAGAGGAATGGCCTAACTTCATGGTGAGCCCTGGAAGGAGGCATAGCTCAGGTCCTCCCCTAGAGCTGCTCTGTGGAAAGCCGCAGCCCCCCTCCCCTCCCTGCGGTGTGAAGCCTTGTCTCCTATCTTCTCAGTTGTGTAGGTCAGATCTCCGAATTTAGAAGGTCTGGTCTCTCCCCCTCCTCTGCCCCCACCCCAGAAACTGCCTCTGCTTCATCCTGCCCTGGAAGAACTGTTCCCCACAGGCATGCTTCAGCCCGGCTGTTGCAGGCTGCAAGCTCGGGGGGTCCCCTGGGCTTGTGCAAAGCTGAGGATTTCCTCTGGATCCTGGGGCCACAGCTGTGCTCACATGTGTGGGGGAGGGGGGAACTAGTTGGAGGGAACCGATAAGGGTTGCAGAAGGCAGCTGCTGTGTCACACTGGGTGGTTGTAGTGGTCGTTCAAGGCATGGCCTGTCACCAGGAGTCAGGCTAGGGGGTAACACTTCCCCAGGGGACAGAAAGGTCATGTGTCTCCTGAACATGTGTGGGACTGTTCCCTGTCTGGAGGAGAAGGGCACTTTGCACGACACTTTCTGATTCCTCCCTGGGTCCTGGACACATGGAGTCTTAGGGTTTCTATTGCTAGGATGAGACGCCATGACTAAGAGCAATTTGGGGGAGAAAGGCTTTTTGTCAGTGTCCAACTCTCAGGCCACACTCCATCACTGAGGGAGGTCAGAGCAGAAATTCAGCACAGGAACTGAAAGGGAGACCAGGGAGAAGAGCTGCTTACTGGCCTGTTCCCCATGGCTTGCTCAACTTGCTTCCTTAAAGGAAGCATCCAGGACCACCTGCTGAGCGGTGGTACTGCCCCCAGTGGGCTGGACCTTAGTCAGTTATAAACTAAGAGAATGCCCTATAGATTTGTCTACAAGCCAATCTTAAGCATGCATTTTCTCAATAATATTTCCTCTTCTCAGAGAAGTCTAGGTTTGTGTCAAGTTGATAAAAGCCAACCTGCACCCGGAGTGAGGAGTCAGAGCTGATATTAAAGGTCACACCCATCATCAGTCCAGCCTTCCTCCCAGGCACAAAGTGCTATAGTGCTTACACACACTAGTCTGAGTGTCTGAGACAGGCTACAGCAGCTGTGGTCAACTGCCTAAGGGTGCCAGGCAGCCCTCTGTGCAGGCATCTTGCAGATGCCTTGAGGAGAGGGGAACATAGAGACAAGGGCCACATGTACCTTGATGGGATGGGTGGAGCTCTGCACATCTGGCTCCTGCCAACCTTACCTGTCAGCTGTGAGGATCCTGGGAGCAGAGAGGCCGGGCAGCCTTGGGAGCAAGGCAGGACTGGAAAGAGTGAGTTATCATGTGTCCTCGTGGATCATCACACTGTGGGATGACTGAGACATGACAGGAGGGTCACAGAGAGGTCATTAACTTAGAGGGTCCTCATCGGGAGGGTTGGGTGGAGAGAATAGAGCTATGTAGGCGTCCATGGTCAGGTGGAGCTTGAACAAAGCTACACAAGAGAAGAGAAGGAGGTGCTCTCACTCGCCTCTGACCATCAAGACAACCACCTGCCTGCAGTGTGCACACAGACCAGTGGGCAAGTCCACTGGCCCTGAAGGAACTGAGCCTGGTCCAACCTCAGGGGTCAGACAGAAGAGCTACAGGTAGAGGATGGGGCAAAAGCTTGAGTCACCTGCCCACCAAGGTTAAGATGGCCTCCAGTGGCAGGAAGTGGGCGAGTGCCTTCTACCCCAGAGTGCTTGACCTGAAGATGGAGGATCTCATTACTCTGCCTAGCCTATCACACCAACTCCAGGGTACTAGGGATGGAACTCCTTCGTGACCCTAAGCCTCACACCACAGCCCACATGGGCCCATGACACTTCAAGCTGTAACCCCATCCTATCCAGCTCCCTGAGATTGTGAAGATCCCTTCCCTGGGAAGAAATAATCAGTCTCAACCCCCTCCTCATAAGGTCCCAATAACAATACCTTTGATCTTACCACATTCCCACTAAGACATTGAAGAACCAATGAGTTTTCTAGTCTTGCTTATAGAGGATTACCTACAACAGTTGGGGGTAATCCCAAAGCTACCACAGTGAGAAGTTTCCACCTAGTATGGATGATAGCTTCCCTATGGCTACATAGATGATACACTCTTTAATGATACTCCTCTAGTCTATAGAGCCCCTCCCAAGACCTCATGTTCAATTAGGACAGAATTGAACACAAATGGCTTGGATGAGTGGCAGGAATCTCAGGTGAGGGTCCAGTGACCTTTCTCACTTGCCTCTTGTTTTGAGGGGACTTGACAGTCAACACACCTACCTTTGTGGATCTCCTACAAGCAGGCAGAGCTGATCTCATGAACATGGTGACTGGTTTTGCTCAGATGACTGAAGTAGAAATTTGGGGTTGTGTGATGTGATACAGACTCACATGATGTTTTGCTAAGGCAAGACCCATGAGAGGACATGTGATATTTAGAGAGGGTGCAAGTAGGACTCAACAGACAGTGACAGGGAGGCACAGGAGGAAGTCCTGACATTCCAGCTGGGCCTAGTCATTTCCGCTGAGTTGTACTGATTCAGCTGAGGCCTGGTGGTTTCTGCTGGATTGTGCTGCCATTGCTGATTCGTGATTGGTGACACTTTTGAACTGGACTGTTGGCATCCTGACACTACTGAACTGGACTGCTGATATCCTGACAAACAGAGATTGGAATCACCTCAAAGAACTGCTTCTAAACAGGTCCACATCCCCTTGTCCTATTTACCATCTTTGTTCTACTACCTTTAGATGGTGTGCTAGAAGTACGTTAAAGTAGGTTTTGAAAAAAAAATCTAAGCCTACAGATGACCATGTTTACACACCAGAGGTCTCAAATTCCACTGATGGAGGTGGCCAGGTTGGAGGGCATGCAGGAGGTGGGGCAAACGGTGAACAGTAGGCCCTACTCTGTGCCAACAAGTTTTATGGACCATCTGCGAGCCTTTGGCCGGGCGCTTGGCTACTTAGCCTCAGTTCCTTCTGATGAAGTAAGGCAAGGATGTCAGATTAAGGCGTGGGGAGCAGGAGGCCAGCTGCGGGGAGGGGGGGAGATGTACTAGAAGCCGCCTCCTTAGTACCTCATCCTACCACGGTGATAAGGGGTATATCAAGCTCAGGCATAACTATATTCTGTTTGTGGCATATAATTAGTGCCAGATATGTGCTTATTCCTCTGGGGAGTCTTAGCTGGTATCCTGAGAGGTGGGTCTTCCTCTGGCCCTGTGAGGGACTCAAGGCCTGTGTAGGGCCCAAACTTTTCTCTTGGATGTGCTTATGTGCAGACCCAGAATAATCCCATCGATGGAGCCCCGTGTAGATGCAGCCATAGGCAGCTGGGGTCAGTGGAGAGGCATGGTAGACCAATTGAGCTGAAATGAAGGTCTTAATGGCAAAACCACATATTTCAAGAGAAAACATGATCCGTGGCCAGTCCAGAACAGACACATGAGGGTCTGGAAAAGAGAAGCCCCAAGGACCAACGACCTCAGGAGCTGCCGAGAACCTGCTGCTGAGGTATTAAACGTCTGCCCTGGGGAAGAGATACGATAAACATCCATCCAGCGTGTCTCTCAGAAGCGAAGACTCCTGTGATGAGAAATCCAGACTCAGTCAAGGCCCAAATCACACTCTCAGATGTTGGAAGAGCCTGAGGAAGAAATAACAGAGAAGGTCACCTGCCTGCAACCCTGACCGCCTCATACCTGGGAGAAGTTCACCAAGGTATCTATCCCTGGAGTAGAGGATACTGATGGATCTGGGGCTGAAGCTGACTGGAAGGAGGAGGCAGTGACATGGCCACTCTGTCTGGCCCAGACCTCCATCATGTGGGTCAGAACAGGGCCAGACCGGGGGAGTTGGTAATGTCTCCTCTCCTCCTTTCTTTCCTGCTTCTCTTTCCCTCTCTCTCTCTCTCTCTCTCTCTCTCTCTCTCTCTCTCTCTCTCTCTCTCTCTCTCTCTCTCTCTCTGGTCTGGCATTCTTGCTCCTCCTGCCTCAGTCCCCCAGGGGCTAGAATTACAAGTGTGGGCCACCTACCTGGCCTTTCCTCTTCCTTTAAGGTCACACCTAAGGAGTCCCAAGGTCTTGGGGACTAAGCCACTGGGCAACTCACCTGAACATCTCTGGGTGTGCCAGGACTCTGTTCTTCAGCTGGGTGGAAGAATCTTCTGTCACCTGGTTCTTCCTGCCTGTTAGCCAGCTGAGATACACTCCTGAACTCATCTGAGGCAGGCATCACTCATCAAGGCCTGCACACTCACAACGTGTAACACGACAACTTGTAACGTCCCTCCCCTTCCTGAACAGCATGGCATTCTGTGTTCTGGCTTGAACAACGCTACACACATGCATGTGTACTTACACAGTCCTGCATTCACTCACTCACACACCTGTTTGTGCCCGACTAGCCAACGGGAGCCTCTCCCCTAGCATTTCCCCATCCTATATCTGCTTCCAGGTGCTTTTACCCTGACCCAACTCTGCTCTGTCCACAAGTCCCTCAAGGTGCCATAGTCCCGTCCCTATTGGTTCCCATTGCGGGTTTTGGATGTTAGCAGTGCTAAGGCCAAGTCTGTCAGGCTTTTGTCAGGGCAAAGAAGCAGGACACAGCCAAGGCTCATGCTCCTCTAGGCCCCGACTTTCCTGGCTCAAGGACAGTGGAAGCTCCTGTTTGGGTAGAGCCTCAGGAGTCAAGATGGCTGTCAGAAGCCATTTCCAGAGGAAAGGTCACAGGGAATAGGCAGAGGCCATAAGCCACTACGGAGAGGTGGTTGACAGAACATCTGAAGTGGACTTACAAGGTCCTGGGGACTGTGAGACCAGATCTGCCCCAGATCTCTACCTTGTCTATGCCAGCACAGCCTTGCAAGGGTCCTGGGGCTGCCTTGCTTGGGCAGCACAATAGAAGGAGCATGTCCCTCCCAGGTCTGGAGGGCACTCACCCAAACCCAAGCTTCAATGGAACTGACCCCCGCCAGCCTGGAGAGGAGTGTCCCAGCATCTCAGTGTATGGCCTGTGGCCATGTTGCTCCAGTCTCTCCTTCTGTTGTCCTTAGGGAAGTTTATAACTGGACTTGGAACCACCTGATCCTACACGATCTCTGCTCAGCTTGTAACACCTGCAAACATCCCATTTCCAATGAATGGTTCCAATGGAACGGAATGTATGGGATGTTTTAGCCTAGTGCAAGCACCAGAAGGAGGAGGGCAGCATGCCAGGACTCCCGGCTTCTCTGTACAGGGGTCTCCATCCATAACCTCCTCCGTTCCCGTTGGAGCATGCCTGGGTCCAGCAAGGGAGCTGTCTCCATCTTTAGAAGAACTGTGTTAGGCAGTGATGGTGGAGCCTGGCAGGAACTGGGAGGTCAGAGAGGACAGCAGCATGGTGAGTAGGTCAGGCCACTAGGAGAGGCTCAGGAGGCAAGGGAAGGATGCGGAGGCCAGGAAGCTGAGGTGGGAGGTCAGAGAAAGGAGAGGCCAGGGAAGGATTTCATTGCTTAGAGCATGGAGGTGAGAAAGACTCCGGATAGGTCCCAGTTTGGAGCCTTAGGCCAGGGAAATCTTTTGTGGACTAAGGCCAGTCAGGGCTGGACACAGGTTTAGCCATCCCAAGGGCAGGATGGGTTACTGGGAACATGGTGGGGAGGGGAGGGGGGAATAGTAGTTTTTAGATGAGAATCGCAGGTGGTGTGAATGGTCCTTCACCTGGCCGTAGCTGGGTATGTGGAGTGGGCACTAGCCACAGGCTGGAGGGCCAGGGAGGACAGTGACCTCAAGCATCAGGGACTGGGCCCCCATTGGATCTGGACATCAAAGGGACATTCTCTTGTGCCCAGCCACACGCTGCTGCCATGTGAGCCCTTGGCTGTTGGTCATCATCCCAGTGGCCCTAGCAGACGCTACTCCACAGATACTGTGCTCCCCTCAGGCCTGATCCCAAGCCCATGCTGGCCCAGGACCCCCAGGGCCGAGTGGATAAAGTTCAGGGCTCTGCACCCCTGGGATCCATCTTTGGCTGGCTGGACTGGGGTAGGGGCCACACCTGCTCTGAGTTGGGATGAGGGGGGATCTTCCGGGCCTGCAGCTGTTGGCCCCGAGGACAGACAAGGCCTCCTCTGCAACAGCTGGGCCGGAGGCTCGGGAGCCAGGAGAGCCCAAAGCCCAGGCAGCCCCCACGGGGGATCGGTTACAGCGGCTGCAGATGCTGGGGGAGGTGAGGAGGAAAGGAACAGAGACTGCAGGCTGCCTCCCCCCCCCAGACTACCCTCTTCATACCAGGCTCCCCACACCTCCCACACTCCATGTGACCCAGGGACCCCAGTCAAAGCCCTTTTGGGGGCGCCTTCTATGAGATGACACCCCAACTATACAGTGAAGCCATGGCACACTGGCCTGCTTAGGAAGTCCCTCCTCTAGCCTCTGGGCAACAGGCAACAGCAGCTGCTGTTTTCCCAATTGAACCTTGCCTATGGCCCAGCAGGTGTGTGCGGGACGGAGGGGGAAGAGACTTCACGGTGGGTGAACGTTCAGGGATATCCTAGTGTGCACCATGCTGTTATCTGTGGACATCTTGGTGGGTCCACCCCAGAGTCAAAGATCCACTAACACCCGGTAGGCACTCAGCAAAGGCTTTTGGAAGGAAGGACTATCAGCATGGTAAAGGGATGACCATGCAGTGTTATCTTCTGCATTGTGAGGCATGGAAAGGAGCAGGAGTGTCACTCCACTGGGGTCCTGGGAAGGTAGTAGGTATCACCTCCTTGTCCTCTCTGACCCTGACTCTGCCTGGCATCTAGCAAAGCAAGGAGCAGGGCCAGAGCCAGGCCAGCGGCAGCAGCAGCAGCAGCAGTGGCGGCATGAATTAGCAAGCTCAGCAGTTCAGGCGCTGGGATCTGGCCAAGTGGCTCCCACTAAAACACAGCCTCACCTTTCCATCCACTGAAGGCACGCCCCAAGTCACACTTCACGTAAGACCCCAAGGTCCTGGAATGGACAAGCTGGGAGTAGACGACCCAGGCCCTTCCAGATGTTACTTGATACAACTGCAAAGTCTCTTCCCTCCTAACAGACCCTGTGTGAAGCCCCACAAGGGGTTGGAGGAGGCAAGCCTAGCACCCCAGGATCCCGGATGCTATCTGGTTGCCCTCCTGGCCACGGTCCCTGACAGCCGTTTCAGTGAGGGACAAGCCCAACTCGTGAGCCAAGGGCATATTGGCCTGGCTACTGAAGGGCCAAGTGCTGGTTTGCCGGGATTTGGGGATTTTGAACCATCTGCTGTGGCAGGTGTGGTCAGTCTGACTAGCAGAGTCCATGGGCTGCCTGGAGGGTGGCCAGCCAACTGCTGGGGGGCTGGGTTTGCTGGTCGGCTGGGTTTGCTGGTCTGGCCACTTGCCTGGGGCAGCAGAGCCAGAAGAGAGAGGACGGAGCACAGAGAGGCAGAGATCTCTGTCCCCTGCCTGGAATGGCTCAGATTCCCAAATGGGCACTGTGGGCAGCTGGGCAGCAAGGCCAAGGTCTCCTTAGGGATCTGGGACTAGGCCTGAGGTGGGGATTTCAAGCACAGCATGGGAAACCCTAGCTATAAGGCAGTAGGCATCATGATGAGGACCCCACCCCTGATCTCTGGGACTGATGAGATCATTGCAATTGCTTTTATGAACATTACAATGTGCTTTTATGAACTGTGTGAGCGCCCTCCACTGGCCAATGTTGTCCTGTTCTCAATGAGCAAATAAACCCTTGGTGTCAGCCTCTGGGGGAGATGGCACACAGGAGTGCTAGAGGTAACTCTGAACATCCCTTCACTGGGCTGGAGGTTTAGGGGTGCTTCGGTGGTGCAGGGGCAGAGAGAAGGCTGCTTGGAGTAGGGTCCCCAGGAGAAGGTCTGAGAAGGTTGTGAATGTCGCTGAGGGAACCTAAACCATGCTAAACAGGTCTGGAGCATCATGTTCAACTCTATGAGAGCAAGTGGAGCGTCCTAAGGATACCCTCACAAGGACAAAGTGTGACGTCACACTCCTGGGCTTACGCCAGGCTTTGCTCTGGGGGCTGACCAATACACCCTGAGTCAGACAGGCCCTCCCATCACTCCAGGTTGCCCTACCATGCCAGAAATAGCAAAGGCAATGAGAGCTAGGGCTGAGGCAGGGCCAAGGCCTTGCAAGGTGATGTCAGAGAAAAGGGAAACTGAGGAAGGAGGCTGCTGGGACAGGCTGATACTAAAGGAGTAGAGGTAGACCCCTCAGGAGGCCCAAGACTCCAGGCTGCCTGTGAAGCTAAGCTCAGACAAGGTACAAGGGGCTAGCCTTTCCCCCAAAGCCAATCTGAGGTGGTACTGCTAAGGTGGGTCCTCAAGGATTGTGCAGAGGAGTCCTCGCCAGCCACTGGCCCCACCCCTCCTGCCTGAGCACAGAGGAACCAAGGCTGAAGATGCTGATCTGAGGTGCAGGCTTGCCTCGGAGAGCTTCTCAAGGCACACCGAAGGATTGAAGAGCTCTGATAGATCCTATGGCCATTGCCCCGGGGACCTTCTGAAACAGCATGTGTTATGGAAGATGTCAAGGCTGAGGGCGCCTGAGGCGGGTGTGGAGGTGCTGAGTGACCAGACAAGACTGCACAGCAAGAGCTGCTGGAAAACCACTCCCTAGCCTGTGGGTCTGGGTCACTGGCCTGGAAGTTGGTGCCCTTGAACTAGTTCAGGAAGGATCTGGAAGGGAAGTAATCTCCCAGACTGGCCCTGAATTGTCCTAAAGACAGCTGCATGCATTGACCACTAGGACCACAAGATGGCACCAACGGCCAGCTGGTGGGGGCTTCTGTGCTAGAACCCTGAGAGCTCCTCCGTTGGGGGCTAGACTTTAATCCTACCTTGCAGCCTAGGCTCCTCCCTCTTGACCTCAGGGGGACTGACACAGCTGAGGGAGCCAATGGGAAGCTTTGTAGCTCAGGTGCCTCCAGTATGAGCTCATTTCTCTAAATGAAGGTAGAGGGAACTGTAGTCCTTGCTGCAGTAGCGTCTGTGTTTTGGCTGAGGCCCTCTCTTCCACCTACTTTCCCCCAAGACCACTGGCTTTGCTGCCCAGGCAGGGTCTAAAAAAGAGCTCAGGGCTGGAAGGGCAGGAACTCGGGTATCACCCAGTCTGGGGTCTAGGGCAGATGGGAGTCCCAGTAAACAGACCTGAAGGGAGGGCTTGAATAAACTGGGCATCCTGGTGCACACCCGGAACCTCAGTACTCAGAAGATGGGAAGCAGAAGGATCCAGAGTCAAGGCCATCTTTAGCTGTACGGTGAATTCAAGGCACATGAGACTCTACCTCAAAAGAAAAGAAAAAAGAAAAAGAAAAGAGAAAAGAAAAAAAAAATCAGAAAAGCAGGCAAGGGCGAGCAGAATCTCTGGAGACAGCACTGATAAAGAACCCATATCCTCTCTCTCCCAAGCCAGTAGAGCCTGTAATTTGTCCTTGTCTGATGTTATAATTTGTCTCTTCAGGCGATTATCACAATGTCAACCTGACATGGGTTGCAGTGAGAATCCACTCACAGGCCTCAGAGCTCACAGGGCTTCCAACATTTCCCCTTTACCTGCTTGGTTTAGAGGGGGCAGAGATCAAGACTCAGCCCTAAGAAGGGGAAATGTGTCTATCCTCCCTCCCCTTACCCCACTCACCCCACTTTCTTATTCCTACTTCTGGAAGGGACAGTTGGCCCTATCCCTTTTTCCATTGCTTCAGGGGGCCCTCACTGGGAGCCTCAAGCCCGTGTCTCCCTGAAGGAGCCTCTTTCTGCATTTCATAGAGCAGGGGAGCCTGGCAGCAGGACTAGGACATCTGATGCCACCAACCCTCTCCCTGCTTAATTCTTCATTCACCCTCATCACCCTAGGCCCCAGTTAGCCAATGTCACCAGCAGGAACACTCTATAGCTCAGCCTCAGTCTCTCTCCAGCTGTGCCCTGTGCCATCTGCCAGATGACCTATTGCCCAACATCCTTATTCTCTGGCCACACCCACGGGCTATTTAGACCGAGCTTCCATCTATGTTCCTTGTCATAAAGGTTTCGTCCGCTGGTTTTTCACATCTGTTGGGCTTTTGTATGTGACGGTGTTGGTTTCTATCTCCACGACTACCCCTGTAATCATCTTCCTCTGCTGAGTGTCTTCTATTATCACTGTAGTTGACACACTCCTGTGTCTGCAGTCAATCCACTCTCTGTGAACTCATTGGGGTCACTTCCACCGAGCCCCACCGCTTTTCTATACAGTGTCACATTTACAGTGCTAGATCCTGTTAGCCTCTGTGTCCTGAAACCACAACCTACCGGTAATCACGCAGTATGCAGACCCTTAGCAGTGTCCCCGACTCAAAAGGTGGTGGACTTCCAGGTGTAGTCCCAGGCCACTGCATCCTCACCAGAATTCCAAACCCAGTGTTCTCAGATATATGGCTGAAGATCTGGATTTTACCTGGTATGTTCAGTCACGTGAGATGTCACCCACTCCTCACAGGTGCTGAAGTAGAATGATTTGCAAAGGGTTCAGTGGACAGCTTGCCACAAATGTTGTTCTCTTCTTCATCAGTGTTACTTGAGCCTACGTCCCTGGATGTCCAGAGATGTTGGGTTCAGATGAAATGGGAACAGACTTCAAAGATCAGGTCCTGGCATCTGGCTTTAAAGAGCACACCTTTTGGCCGATGGCCACGGATCACTGCCCAGGCCAGGCTGGCTGGGTTCCAGGCCTTCTGACAAGCAGAGAGATTATTGGCAAGGATGCATAACAACCAAGCCTCAGCTTCCTATAGGAAGCCAGCGGATGTTGCTCGGGGCATAGGAGATGACCGTCCCCATTAACACCCTTTCTCAGTACAAAGCCCAGCCGATGCCCTAAGTGATTCCCCCCAGTGAGGTCCTGAAACAGAAAAGGGTTGAGCATTATAGTCAATTCTGTGTGTGTGTGTGTGTGTGTGTGTGTGTGTGTGAACAGAAGCATACCCCAGCCTGTAATAGAATCCACCTTGTACAGTGGGCAGTGAATCCCCAGGACACTGCCCATACTATATTTGGTTCAACACACACACACACACAGAGAGAGAGACACACACACACACACACACACACACACACACACACACATGCACGCACACGCACACGCACGCACACACATAATGGTCACAAAGGGCAGCTTTTCTTTCTTTCTCTCTTTTTTTCTCTCTTGCATGTGAATATATATATTCACATAGGCATAGATTCACACGTGTGTAGAGACTGGATACTGGCACCCAATGTTTTCCTTCGTCATGGTCTCCCTTCTGTACAGAGGCAGGGTCTCTCACTTGCACCTAGAGCTTGCTGATTTGGGTGCTTAGCCTAGCAGCCAGCTCGATCCCACTTCTGCTAACTGTGTGTCGAGTCCTTTTACCTGCTGAGTCATCTCCCCAGCCCCCATGACAGCTGTTTTAAAAACTATTTTATCATTTGAGGATTTCATATAGAATATTTTTATCATATTCATTTCCCTAACTCCTCCCAGATCCACTCCACCTCCTTACCCACCAACTTTACTTCCCCCCCCCCCAAGACAAGGGTTTCTCTGTGTAGCCCTGGCTGTCCTGGAACTCACTCTGTAGACCACACTGGCCTTGAACTCAGAAATCCGCCTGCCTCTGCCTTCCAAGCTGGGACTAAAGGCGTGCACCACCACTGCTGGACCCAACTTCATTTTTAACCCTTCAAGTCCAATTTTTGTGCAGCCTAATGCTCTGAGGCTTGTGGCCATCTCCTGGCCAATGAAGGGTTCTGTTATTAAGGAGAACTCACTTTTCCTCTTCCGGGACCTATCAAAGGCAACGACTCCTCAGCAAGCGATGCAGTTTCACGGCACATCCCCTCACACTGAGATTTAACCTGGCTGGAGCTTGTGGGGGTCCTGTGCATGCGTGCCATCACAGCCCTGTGAGTTCACACGTGCCACGCCTGTTGCATGCAGGGAATACTGTTTTCTTTGTAGTCACCTGCCTCCTCTGCGTCTTTTAATATGTCAGCTTCATAGTCCTCTAGGATCCCTGAGCCTTGGGACAGGTGCATAATATAGATAGCTGAGGGTTATATATATAGAGAGAGAGAGACAGAAGGACAGAGAGAGACAGAGAGACACACAGAGAGAGAACAAATGGTGTTAAAGATGTATGGATGTAATCCATTATTCACTGCCAGTGGGAGTGTAGCCACCATGGTAATCAGTGTGGAGGTTCCTCAAAAAGCTAAAAGCAGACCTTCCACATGCAACAGCTGTAACACTCTTGGGGCAAATACAAGGGTTTCGTATCTTATTACAGAGATACTTGCTCTTATCTGGGCTTATCACTGCTTTAGTCACAATAGCCAGGAAATAGAAATAGCTAGATTTCGTCCTAAATAGAATAGATCTGGTCAATCACCAGATGACCAGATATGGAAACTTGGGACATTTACACGATGGAATATTCTTCAGCGGTTAAGAAGAGTTAAGTTATAAGCGGACAGAGGTCGGAGCAATCACACCGAGTAAAGTAACCGAGACTCTGAAACACAAATGTCACAGGTTTTCTTTTACATGTGGACACTAGCTTTGAACCTTTACATAGGAGTGACTTATTTGGAATACTTGTAGAGGTCAGGAGAGTAGTAAGGAGCCACCAGACGAAGGTAGCTTACCAGACAGAAAGGTGGAGTGTGAGACAGGAAGGGAGGAAACCATCTAACAGCAGGAGGGGTGAGCTGAGGTATAGGAAGCAGGAAGGAGGGAATGTGGGGACAGCGATGGACACTAAAATATTTAAAAAGTTGTGTGGAAACCTCCTACCGCAGATGCTTCTTAAAATCTATACATAAGCACGCATAACAAGAGTTTAAATGGAGTTCCTCTAAAAAGGGGCTGTGTCCCTCCCAGTAATGTCAGGACAGCAGATAAAAAAAAACTAGCACCAATAACTAGTTCCCTCTTTCAGAGCTGTTGGCCAGTGGGGTCCCACAGATGCCCAAGCGTTACAGGCGGCTGCCTCTGCTCTGGGTTGCCACCCAGAACTTGATGGTAAGACCCTGTTGCTGAAGACAGCACACCCTTGAGCCACAGAAAAGAGAAGTAGAGCTGGTGGGAGTTCCACCTCTGCTGGCCAGTGTTCATAGCACTGCAAGGTGTCATGGATTCTACCAGAGGAGAAAAATAATTATCAGTCTTGCCCAACTGCAAACCCTGAGCGGTACACTAGCAATTGGCTTGTATGACAGGCCCACAGTGCCACAGCAGCATGGGTGATCGGGAATAGCCAGATACTTCCTGCCTGGATTTAAGCCCCACTCCGCAAGATCCAATCCATACTTGTCACCATTGCTGGGGCCAAGAATCTGTGGCTAACTAGGTCTTAGGTCCTAGGGAAGAACCTACCACTACTATTCTGCTAAAGGGGCATAGTATTAAACCAGATGGTGGCTCCTAAAGACCTCCAGACATCACTCTGACACATGCCAAGCTAACGAGTTGCTCCTTAAGCTGAGAAAACTTCCCAGCTGCCCATGGGCACAGCTCAGGGCAGACAAGAAGCAGAAAATGCCATCAGGCGTGTTCCAACACAAGACTGGGTTTGAACCAAATAAACAAGAGAGAGTCTCAAGGAGTGTTCCTCTAGGGAGTCCCCAGGCAGCTTCCCAAGAGGTCCAGAAATCCCACAGGTAAGGTGAACAGCATTCCTCCCAGAATCTGTCCCTACTAGACACCTGGTTCCCCCTCCTCTCAGGGCCATGGCATGGAGCAGGAGTGGGGCAGTTAGGAGCTATGTCCAATGATTCATGTATGTGAAAATGTGAAAATTAGGGGCTGAAACGTTGGTTCAGTGGTCAAGAGCACTGGCTGCCTTTCCAGAGGACCTAGGTTCAATTCCCAGCACCCACACAGGAGCTCACAGCCATCTATAATTTAAATGCTAGGGAATCTGACACCCTCTTCTGGCTTCTGAGGGCACCAGGCATGCAAGTGATGTCTACATGCCAGGGGGCGGGGGCAGGGGCGGGGGACATAAAATAAAATGTGACCATTAAAGCCACAAGCTGGGGTGCGGGGGCGGGGGGGTTGTGCGGGACATAAAATAAAATGTGACAGTTAAAGCCACAATTCTGTATGCTAACCAAAATAATGAACAATAACAACAGTAAACACCAAATTGCAATGGAGAGAACTGGTCAGGTAGGTGCAGACTTGGGGGGCAGCTGGTTCCGGTCTGGGTGACGTCAGGGCATCTAGGCTGATGCCCTATGTTTTTCCAGATGCCACTGCCCCTGTAGCTCATGAAGCCAAGGAGCTAGCACTGTGCTCTGCACATCCATGTGCTGCTTAATGACTCGCTCTCCGATGAAGAACTCTGTCCCCAGCGCCATTAGGCTTTCGGATTGAAATGAAATTAAGTAAGTTGATGAATTGCTGGATCCTAATGTATTAGAAAGACAGAGGCCTGCTTGCATCCGGCAAATGAAATGGACCTTTAGAAATTGATTTGGTGGTTGATTGATGTGAACAAATCAAGGGAAACATGCTTGCTTGATCTGTCTGGGGCTCATAAATTCGTGAGTTAAACAAGCTTTGAATGAGTCGACATCTAAATGTGCCCTGGACACGGAATGCAAGGCTTCGAAGGGTTCTACTGTCAGGAGGAAGAAGTAAGGCAGGGAACGAACCCCTCCTTTGCCCTACAGAGTACAGCCTGAGAAGCTGAAAGCCATGGAGGACCTGGCTTGGCCATAAGAACATCTGGCCACATCCCCTACGTTCTCCAAAGGAAGGCTGGAGTCTCGGCAAGCATGGGCTTGCAGATGGGGAGCAGCCCCTCCCAGTCACTTTGGGCAGCTACGGCTGTCTTCTCTGGCCACAGACCTACACTAATCAGTCTTCATTCCACATCACTGAAGAGGAAAGTGACTTCTTAGACAGCACTCCAATTAGGAACAGGGCCATGTGTGTGCTCGTCAGGGGTGGGGTCCAAACCTCTAATCCCCTAGAAAAGGCCATGCTTGGAAAAGCAGATCCTGTTGGCCTGGGTGGCAGGTTAAAGAGAGCGGGGCGCGGGGCGCCTTCCTGTGGCATGCTGTCTGCACCCTGTAACCACAGTCTCAGTAGCTCCCCATGAACCACTGATCTCTGAGTGGTGCACAGACAGGCAGTTTGTGGTCTGGGTCGGAAATGGACTGCCGCAGCCAGGCCCTGATGGACAATCTCCTGACTATGGGTGGACAGATGATTCTAGGGAGGTCTGGCTGCCTTCCAGGCCACCAGGGCTAACCCAGGCCCTGCTCTGGCAGCAGTTGTCAGGGAGGCTAGGGTGCTGGTTCACTATTGCATCATACCCTGTTGAGGGGTTCCACCAACATCGTCTGGGGTGGACCTCTCCCCTCTGGTAGCTCGATACTGGTCCTTCAGTCCAAGATTAGAAAACTGGGACCTAGAGAGGCAAATGGGACAGTAGGCAGGGCTTGCAGTGTGGGTAGCGCCTCTTCAAAAGCTGTGGGTGGGATGGGCTTACTCCTACCTTGCATTTTGAAGACCAGTAGCCTGGGAGTCTGCATTTAAGATGTCCCATTTTAACAGAGAGAAGTGGCACCTACTGGAGTCTGTGTGACCACAGCCAGGAGGGGCTTAGCTGTCCCTTCCTGGTTATGGATTCCCAGGGTAGGGCTTAGAACAGGCCACTTTACCTTGTCTGTTTAGTCCCTGGCTGGGCATCATATTCTACCCTGTCTGCCTGGACCTCACTCATACATCTTCACTGAGACCATGTGCTGACCAGTCCCCTAGTTAAAATCTGTAGACTCTATTATGCCCTCTATATCTGGTGACACATCCACATTCTTTACTGAGACGTTCTTGCAGCCCTAATGAGACAGTCCACAGCTGCACCCATGTGACCATCAGCTCCTGCTGGGAGCCTGGCAGGCAATGTCCCGGAGCCTGAGTGGGTGGCAACCCACTGTGCTGGCCCCACAGGAAGCTGATCTTTCCCCCCTGTGTGGGCCCCACGGCTCACCCCAGCAGCAGAGGCCAGGAAGAGGGCTAGCCAGTGTGTATTGGACTACTGCTGTGTACCAGACTCCTAAACATAAGTAGAGAAGCCAGGATGGTGTGGGGGCAGCTGAGTCTTCCCAAAGGAAGGCTCACTGATGCTAATAAGGGATTTCCTTAAAAGGAAAATTGGGTGTGCATTGGGCATGGGGTACGGCTGAGTCGAGACTTGGCAATCAGAGGTAGCGAGAGAAGCCCAGAGTGTCTGGATAGAGTTAGCCTCCATTGCTCTTGAATAACCAGAGCCTTGTGGCATCCAGGCCTCTCCTAGTCAGGGAAAGAGCTTGCAATCACTGAGCAGCCTCTGACAAGGTGTCATAGGTGTGGGTCCCAGAAGGAGTAGAGGTCCCCACAAATGGTGCTTGGGACCATCTCTGGGGAGATCATGAGGCCACTGTCCCGTTGCCATGACTCTAGGCAGCTGTTAATCCTCCCCCTGGGCTGGACCTCTCAGCAGTGTCCCAAGCGGGCCTCACCTTATTTGATCCTCCTTGGCAGAGTGGCCTGAGGGAAGGTGTTCCTGCCCAGAGCAAAGGTCACCAAAGTGGCAGTCACGGGCCTCCAATCACCAGGCCACCTCTCTGTTATCATGGCCTCTCAGAGGACCTAGATAGCCCCAGCATCCTGGATGATTCGAGAGCTATCTCCTTCTGTTGCCAACCACTCCTGACAGTAGAGTTCTAGAGCCTTTTGGGGAAAGCGGGAGCATGACAGTGCTCTGCTCTGTCATGGCTTAAAGTGGCAGGGAGGGGGCTGGGATCAGAGTTGAGGAAAAAGGCAAGGAGACTGGGGAGCAGAGACCACAGATGCCAGGGCTCGGAGCACCCACTCCCGTGAGAGTTGTATTACACAGGCACAGGGAAACCCAAGTGTTGCCTTAGAGGTGAGGCGGGCAAATGCAGAAGGGCCCTGACCCAGCCTCTCTGGCTTCCCCAGAACCCAGCCTAGGAAGGTAGACAAAAGATTCTCCATAAGATGTGAGGAGGGGGTGGCTGGGACCTTTGAGTGTTGCCCTGTCGATCAGACTGCTTTGTATCTGCAGCCTGGAGGTCTGGGAGTCCTGGGGCTGCCCAGTGACAGAGAACCTTAGGATGGTCAGTTCAAATTGTTCCACCAGCAGACTTGTCCCCAGCACAAGGTTTCAGCAGAGGAGAACAGAGCTTATTGGAAACCTCAGCCAGTGTGGCTCCTTGCCTGGGCCTCCACTTCTCCAGCTGCACAATAGGGAGGCTGGGCAAAGGCATCCTGGGCACAGCAAGGACTCGTGATGCCCAAACTCCTGCTCTCTCTCTCTCTCTATTTACTGTGTACGGAAAGCCCAAGTGATGTGTGCCGGAGTCGGCACCGTCGCTGAGAAAGGTTGATTTGTTCTTTGCTCCTGGGGCCCCTGCTGCTCATGCACTGCTCATGCCTAGCCTGGCCTGTGGGATGGAAGGTGGCTGACATTAGCACCTGCAGAGAGTGCTGGACAAGGCCAGGCAGCCAAGAAGGGCACCACTCAGGGCAGAGCCAGCAGGCAGATCGGGGAACCGGCCCCTCGAATCAGTGGGGACCAAGAGGCACCGAGCTCTTTGTGTATGGGAGACACAAGAGATAGCTGAAAACAAAACCTAGACCCTCAGGCTGGGTTCTTCTGCTGAGCATGTCTGGATATTACATTCCTTTAAGGAGATCAACCCACTGGGATCCCAGGGCCCATCCTTTCCCCCATCCCCGTGGACCCTTGGGTGTCTATATTAAGACCCCATATGGACAAGCAGACCACTGATGGCCAGCAACCTGGCTTTGTGTCTGGTGGAGAGGGACCTGATTGTCTCCAGAACCTTAGGCCAACAAGACAGGGCAGAGTTTGCACCCTGGGCCAATGTGACAGACAGACACCCGTGGGAACTGGCCTACTCTAGGCAAGTGGCTTCCCCAGCCTGCTTCTATAGGGTTGACCTGAATCCCATAAGGTAAGGAGTGAGTCTGCCCACACACCCCTCCGTGGCCAGCCTACAGAGTTAGTCCTCACATGACTCTAAGAGAGAGGTCCACTCTGGCCTGGCCTGTGTCCCACTAGTGCCATCCCTAGGGTGGCTCTATGGCCAAAGGCAACCCTATGCTCAGCCTGCAGCACCTCCGGTTCAGATGGCAGTCAGAGACCAACTCTGTCACTCCTTATCCCACATCCCATAAGAGGAAATTTCTCTGAGAAGGAGCTGACCTCGCTGGGGCTAAGCAAGGTCCTGAGGGTGTGTGTGCTGGCCTTTTGGGTGTGGGTAGCCTCGGTCTTTGCCACCTCAGAGACCAGGGAGCTGGAGATGTGGGACCCTGCCCATCACTAAGTGCACTCTGTTGGTGATAAAGTCTGAGGTGTGGTCAGGTGGGGATCAGCCTGCATGGGGTTCTGGTGGAAGGATTAGGCTCTGGAGAAAGGCGTGTAGCTTGTCTTTGTTGTCCCTGTTGGAGGAGCCTAGACAATGTGCTATCTGGAAGCAGCAACCTCTGGAGGCCTCCTTTGCTGGTCTCTGGCCAGACTTACCTGGCTACTCTGTCCATCTCCTGATCTTGGACATGGCCACACTAAGCAGTGTGCGTGAATGAGGGGGCTGGTGACAGGCAGCAGTTGGGAGGAGAAGCACAAATGGGGACAGGGCTGGAATGGAGTAAAACCAGACCAAGGAGTCACATCGGAGCCAGCACCTGTGTTCGGCACCCGTGGACGGCTCCCTCGGGGCCAGCACCCATAGACGGTTCCCTCGCTCAGCCCCAGAGCGTCTCTCTGGCCTAGGGCCTTTAATCCACTGATCTCTGCCCAAGCCTCTTCCTCAGTAGATCACCCTGCATTGAAGACAGTTCCCAGCCTCATGCTTGTCTTTATTACAACCTAAACATTTCTTATTTTTGCTATTTTATTTATGTGTATGATGTTGTACCTGCATGTGTGACTGTGTACTACATGTGTGCCTGGTACTTCCAGAGGCCAGAGAGGACACTGAATTCCCTAAAACTGGAGTTACAGACTGTTTTGAGCTCTCATGTGGGTGCTAGGGATGGAGTCTTGGTCCTGTACTCAATGCTCTTAACTGCTGAGCCATCTCTCCAGTCCCTAGAATATTCTATATTAAATTTTTGTTATTGATTATTATTCTCCGGTACACACTGAACTTGTGTGACAGACACTGTGTCCCCAGGGGTACCTGCCTCACTGGGAATGCTCAGAAATGGTCTCCTACCTAAACACAGAGAGGGTTTAGAAGGTCCGGTGATGAGTGCCCAGGTTAACTCCTTAGCTAGAGGGCTCCAGACACTTCATGCACCCCAGCCTGTCTCCTCATCCCACATAGTCACCAGAAAACCTCCCACACCACCTCGAACATCTGGCTCCCTGCTCGTGCCATGCCTGTTTCTAGCAGAGACCCTGGGTATCCAGGGTGGCTCAGTTGCCTTGATGTGCCCTGTAAGGCACCAGAGGAAGCAGCCATCAGCCCCTGGAGGTAATGGGCTAGCAGCTGCTGTCCGAAGCCAGAGAAGAGGCCCCAGTCTGCAGAATAGTGGGGGTGTCCTTGGGGCAGGATCTGGACAGCCTACTCAGGAAGCTGTCACTTAGGAGATGGAGCCCAGGACTAAGGAAAGGTTGAACTCTTCCTAAAGGTCGAGTCCAAGTCTGCCTGGGGAGGAGTACCATGGGGAGCTGGAGCACAGGCCATTGCTAAGAGACTGAGCTCTCTCCGTTACAAACCTGATCCAAGTTCCAAGGAGAAACCATAGAATGGCAGAGAGAGAGAAAGAGAGAGAGCGAGAGACAGATACAGAGAGACAGATAGACAGAGAGAGACAGACAGACACAGACACAGAGAGACAGAGGGGGGGAGAGAGAGAGAGCTCAGGCACCACCTACCTGATCAGCTGAAGCATCTCCATTTGAGGACAAGCAGTATGTAGCTGACACCCACAGCCTTTGACCAGGTCCTGATGTCAACTGATGTGTGTCAGCTGTTCTTGGTGGTACTGCAGGATTTCAGATCAGGTTAAAGAACTAAATTGTGTGCCAGCTCTGGGCCAGAGAGCTGTTGGGATAGCCTCGTGCCTAGCTCCAGAGGAGGCAGGCACTAAACTCTTGTTAGAGTCTGCAATTCTTCAGTGAGCAGCTTCCCAAAGCCTGGGGGGCCTGGTGGGAAGTACAGATTGTCAGGCTCACCCCCCACACCCCCACACCCCCGCCTGTTCAGGGATCACAATGTGCCTTGAGGATTCCCACTGCCTCCCCTCTGTTCTTGGTGCTCTATAGATGCCTCTATAGGCCACAGGACTTCTCTCAGGAGTGAGGCCTCAGACTCTCCAGGCACTAGAGGGACTCCCTTCAGCCTTAAGCTTCCAGTCAGAGCTCAAACTGGTGGCTGGGAAAAGGATGGAACGGGGGCGTGGTCTAAGTCACTGTCGACCTTACAAGGGCTGCACAAAGTTCTCAGAGACTGGTAGACTTAGGTGACTTGGGGCATCAGGTAGCTAGACAAGAGTCCACCCAGGCAACCTGATTCCACTGTCCCGACCCCCGAATCCTCCCGGAAACCCCCTTTCTCTACCTGCCCATGGGAGCTCGCCCTTTCTACCCTGCCTCACCACCCCACCCCATCTGAGGCTCTCGCCCCGCCCGGCTTCGCCCCGCCCCCTCTATCTCCTCCACCCACTCCCTCCCCCTAGTCTGAGAGCGGGCACCGACTTCGTACAGCAACCGAGGAAGCGCTCTGCTCTTTGAGCCCGAGGGCGCTGCCTACCCGCGAAGTACCGCTGCCTCGTCCGCCCCGGCGTGGGTACTCTGTCCTGCACAGGTCTGTCGCTTCTTCCCGCTGTCTCTGCGCGCAGCCCAGGCCTGGGGTCCCGCCCTTCGGCCCCTGCCTGGAGCTCCCAAGCTCCTCTGGGCATCTGCAGGGCTCACCTGCCTCTGCCCCAGCCCCTCTCGCGTCTGCTCCCCAACCTCGGAGCTGCATCCCTCTGCCTCTGTTTCAGAGATTCGGAGGCCTCCTGGTATGCCTGGGTCAGGTCAGAAGCCACAAGGGACCCAGACGTCTCCCTCTGCCTATGCGTCCCCTGGTCTCTCCGTGGCGCGCGCGCCCAGTGCTAGGGAGGGGTGCGAACTGGGTGAGCCCAGAGGCCTCAGGAGCCATGGTCTCGGAGGGAAGGTGGGAGGACGCAAAGGGAATATCAGGCAGGCTAGGAGGTCTGCAGCTGGACGCCCGCCGAGGGTGGGGGACGGTCGAGGAGGGATCTGTATATGGGTCCGCCGGCTGCCGGCTGCCGGCAGAGTGGTGTCAACTATGGGGCTGCCTCCTGGCAGGTATACATTATGGGATCTGAGGTCCCCGGGGATTGTTTGCCCCAGAACAGGAAATCCGAGTACACCCCTTCCCTCTGGGAATCGAGTCCCCACATGGCCATGGCGGGGCACTTGTGTCTGGGAGTCCCCCAGTCCTCCAGTCATAACGCCCCCTTATGTAGGATGGAGAACGTCCTGGAACTTTCTTTGATGTTCCCGTCCCTGCCGCCAGTTGTGTGACTTAGGGTTATGAGAGCCAGAACCCTGGCGCCCGAAGTCAGATGTTGGGACTGTTGCCGAGCAACAGAATGCGTTGCAGGGTCAGGTGGGATGCACCGGAGCCTCCAGGAGCACCAAAGACAAACCATCAGCGGACATTGGCTTCTCCGTAATGGAAAGGCTCAGATTTCTGAGGAAATGGGCTGGAAATGGAAATTGCCTTCTTCAGGGCTGGGAGACCCACTTGAGCCCTTTCGAGGGGTTGTGCAGTCCTGCACCCCCCCTCCCCCGTTGGTCCACCCAGCAGGCCTACCTGCCTAACTTTCCCTCTGCTTTGGCCCAGGTTGCCTCCAGAAGTGTTTAGAAGTGGAGTGTATTTGGGAAACGGCAGCAAAGGGGGGGGGCATTAATTGCTGTGGGTGGGGATGGGGTGGGGGGTTGGCTCCAGTCCCACCCTCAGCAGAGCAGGAGAGGGGCAGAAACCTATAGGATGGAAGATCTGATACTTGCATCTCCAGGCAAGTAAGGGTCCAGTTGTACACCAAGGTTTCAAAGATCACAGGGCAGGTACTAGGGTGAGGTGGGCATGGCCAGCATCTGCTGGGGAAGTGACATCAATGGGGGTTGGCTAAGCAGGTCTTTGGTTGGACTCTGATGTGAAACCCCCTCCTTCACCCCTCCCTCCCACAACTGAAATGGCCTGAGGGGCAATTTGACCCCCCACCAACACGTAATTCTGTGAATAAAAAAAATGTTCTTTTAAAAAATGGTTCTTGCAGAATTATATCCCAAGAGACAGGCACAGCTCTAGGGTCTATTTTGTTCTTTGTAGCTCTGAGACTGGTTGGGAGTTGTAGTGTTTGCACACGCAGCGAGGGCTGGTGGCCTGCTAAGCCACTCCTGGGCTCTGGGTAGCAGTGAGAAGGGTGTGGGCCAGAGAGTCGCCTCAGAGGAGCCAAGAGAAACAAAGAGCTTAGGGTGTGTTCAAGACCTGCTACCCCAAGCCGGAGCCTCTTCAGGAGGCCCTGAGCCCATCAGCCCTCCACCCCCCCACACACAGTGGACATCCCCTCTCCAGGGGCTGAGAATCAGCCTCATTCAGTTCGGCTCCCTTGCTTGGAGAGAGGTGACCCACAAGTCTCTGCAGCAGTTCCATGCACGCTGGTCTCTTGAATCGACTTGTCAGTGCTCCTGGCTGGCTCTAAACCATGGTCCTTTTTAGGAGAGGTCTCCACAGCTGTCCATGGCACGTGTAAGTATAACTTTTAAAGTGCCGTAAAGATCCTTTTTAAGACCAGCCCCTGGGAGCCAATCAGTGGCTCCACCTTCCGGCCTCCGAGGAAGCTCCTCTGATACTGTCTTTTTAAGTTATTTATCTATATGTGTATGAGTATATTGTCTTCATGTATATCTATGTATCACATGCATGATGTGCTGTGCATGCAGAGGCCAGAAGAGGGCCTAGATCCCCTGGGACCTGACTTATAGACAGTTGTGAGCTGTCATGTAAGTGCTGGGAATTGAACTTGGGTTCCTCTGGAAGGGCAACCAATGCTCTCAAACACTGAGCCATCTCTTCAACTCTTCCCTTTCTTTCTTTCTTTTTTTTAAAGATTTATTTATTTATTGTATGTAAGTAAACTGTAGCTGTCTTCAGACACACCAGAAGAAGGTATCTGATCTCATTACAAATGGTTGTGAGCCATCATGTGGTTGCTGGGATTTGAACTCAGGACCTCCAGAAGAGCAGTCGGTGCTCTTAAACACTGAGCAGTCTCTCCAGCCCCAGTCCTTCCCTTTCTTAACACCATGTCTAATGTATTCTCAGCCTTTCACAGGTGCTGCAGTTGCAGGCCTATGCTAGCACATTGTCCTATGCATTGCTAGGGACTGAACCATGCACCAATGACTCTACACCCCTAGGCCTGCCCTCGGCCGTTTTACTAAAGAAGGGTTATCATGCACCTCCTAACTTTACTGATGGAACAGAACTGTCATTCTCGCGGTTTGTAGTGTTTCCATGATGTGTCCTGTTGCTATTCTTCGGGATTTTTTTCTTTATGCGATGCCCTGCAGCTCAGAGATGATGCTGGCGTATTGTGATTGAATCCTATTAGAGACATGGTTGGCTAGGAGGAAGCATCTGGCATTCTCTCTGTGAAATGAGGTCTCATCCTTCCCCATTATCCTTGTGGTCCCTGCTTGGTCTTCCTGTCTCTTCGATGTATGCATCTTCTCAGCACCCCTCCACATATTTTATTGCACCAAATCTCTCCTCAACACTATCTAGATATCCAGATTAGAATTAGTCTTGGGTTTTGTGGGCTTCTTTTTTTTTTCCCTAGTTGTTTATTTAAATGACTCTATTTGCCATGTTAAATTTTTTTTGTTTTATTTTTTGATTATGTGTGGTTGTGTGCATGTGAGTGCATATGTTCATGGCGGCCAGAGGTTTCAGATCCCCTGGAGCTGGAGTTACGGGCAGTTGTGAGCTGCCTAACAAAAGTCGTAAGTGCTGAGAATCAAAATTGGGTCCTCTGCAAAAACAGTCTGCACTCTTGCCAGATGAGACACCTCTCCTGGCACTAAATGACCGCACTTTCCACGCCCAAGGTCTGTGACTTAAGGTTTGTGCATGGGCGGGGTGGGAGCTGTTCTGTTCACCCCTCACTCCTCCTTAGATCCCACCCATACTTTACTCAAAGGTCTCACACTTACTGAAACATGTCCACCGGCATGCTAACTAAGTCAGCTTATTTTATTTCACCATTTCTTGGCCAATCCGCTGCCGGTCCCTTTCCCCTTGGCTTTCGTGGTCATATTCCTCAGCATCCACGAACCTTGAGAACGCTGGTGGTGCATTGGCTTCCTGGGGGAGAAGCCTCTTCATTTCCTCGCTGCTGCTGCTGCTGCTGCTGCTGCTGCTGCTGCTGCTGCTGCTGCTGCTGCTGCTGCTGCCTGCAGGATCCCCCTCCCTGGCCTGCCTTTCCATGTGCATCATGTGCTTGTTTCTGCTTGATCCTGGTCACCCTGGGACCAGGTCCTGCCCTGACAGCTCGTGAAGCATCTCATGTCTGCTTTGGCTCAGGTCACTGCAGATCAGCTGAGCAGGCCTGGGTTCCCGAGGGCAGCCTAGCTTAGGCTGAGGACTCCTGCCTCTCTCCACAACCTGCCCCTGACCTGTGTCCTTCCAGCACTTCAGTTCCATGATGGTTCCACCATCGGCACCGGACCTGCCCATCTCCTTCTTCCCGAGTGATGGAGGTGTTTATTTCCTTGTGGGCATCTTGGTTTTGATGAAAGACTTCAAGCACAGAGAAACACAAAGCAAGCGAGAGAGTGTGAGCACCTGCCACTCATCTGTCAGGCTGTCCTCCCACGCCCGCCTCTCTACCTTCTCCACAAAGCACCCACCCTGCATTCTGACTCTGCTTCCCAGGGCTCTCAGTCCGCTGCCCCCTGGCTGTGCCCCTCCTGTGCTATGCCCGTAGCCTGGTGTCTTCCCATTGGCTGTCATGTCTGTTCCGTGTGTTTGCCTGCTTTAGGCACCTTCCAGTTACGCACTAAACACTAAGCCTAGGGCTCAAGGACATCTGCCATTGCTGAGCAGGAGACAGACCTTTGGTCTGGGCAGGCAGCACATATCAATCCAGTCTCCTCAGGGGTGAGAAGTGGGCCATCCACTATGCCATAACCTCTGGAGTCAGTGCTACTTCTGAGAGCCTCAGGCTTTACATGGGGTAGAAACCATCTGTGGAGGGAAGTCCCCGTCCCAGAGAGTCCAGCCTTGGACTTACTGGCAGAACAGATTTGGGAAGCTACATGTGTTGGTATGGTGGACTTAGCATGGCCATGGCATCTCTCCCTCTCTGTTCTTCTCTGTCAGCTACTCCTCCTCATAGTCTGGGGACCCCTGGGGAGGTGATGCCTTCTGAGCTCACATCACTCCTGAAATGCTGCCCTTAGGGCTCTGAGAGATTTTGGAGAGAGTGCTGGATAGCAGAGCAGAGGCCAAGCCAGGGAAATCCCCGGTCGTGGGTCAGAGGGCAGCCACTGTGGTATATGTATTGACAGATAATGCCCCTTTTGGATCACCAAGCCACCCATCCTCTTGTCCCCACACTGGCTTCTTCTTCCTCTCTAGCTTGTTTTCCAAACAATTTGCTTAATGTGATTCCCGGCCAAGTTGAACGTGACTAATGATGTTTACCCATCACCGTCGGGCAGGCGGAACTGGGGACGGCGACAGGAAGAAATGCCTGAATGTGCCCACTAGTGACACCCTCTTCTCTTGCAGAGACACACGTGGTCTGGCACCCGGCCTGAAGCTGACAGCATGGAGCCCCTCTCTCTGGCTTCCACCCCTAGCTGGAATGCCTCAGCTGCTTCCAGCGGTAACCATAACTGGTCACTGGTGGTCCCAGTATCACCAATGGGAGCCCGGGCAGTACTAGTGCCTGTGCTCTACTTGTTAGTATGCACCGTGGGACTGGGTGGAAACACGCTGGTCATCTATGTGGTACTGCGGTACGCCAAGATGAAGACAGTTACTAATGTGTACATCCTGAACCTGGCCGTGGCTGATGTCTTGTTTATGTTGGGGCTTCCTTTCCTGGCTACGCAGAATGCAGTCTCCTACTGGCCCTTTGGCTCTTTCCTGTGCCGCCTGGTCATGACGCTGGACGGCATCAACCAGTTCACCAGTATCTTCTGCCTGATGGTCATGAGCGTTGACCGCTACCTGGCCGTGGTCCACCCTCTCCGCTCAGCCCGGTGGCGTCGCCCACGGGTAGCCAAACTGGCCAGTGCTGCCGTCTGGGTCTTCTCACTGCTCATGTCGCTACCGCTCTTGGTCTTCGCGGATGTCCAGGAGGGCTGGGGCACCTGCAACCTGAGCTGGCCGGAGCCTGTGGGACTGTGGGGTGCAGCCTTCATCACGTACACCTCCGTGCTGGGCTTCTTTGGACCCCTTCTGGTCATCTGCTTGTGCTACCTGCTCATCGTCGTGAAGGTGAAGGCTGCGGGCATGCGCGTAGGCTCCTCGCGGCGGAGGCGCTCAGAACGCAAGGTGACTCGCATGGTGGTGGTAGTGGTGCTGGTGTTCGTGGGCTGCTGGCTGCCTTTCTTCATTGTCAACATCGTCAACCTGGCCTTCACGCTGCCTGAGGAACCCATCTCTGCTGGCCTCTATTTCTTTGTGGTGGTCCTGTCTTATGCCAATAGCTGTGCCAACCCCCTGCTCTACGGCTTTCTCTCTGATAACTTCCGCCAGAGCTTCCGGAAGGTTCTGTGCCTACGTAGAGGGTACGGTATGGAGGATGCAGACGCCATAGAGCCACGGCCAGACAAGAGTGGGCGGCCACAGGCCACACTGCCCACGCGCAGCTGTGAGGCCAACGGGCTCATGCAGACCAGCAGGCTTTGAATGTCCCAATAACACTTGGGGCGGTCCTGCCAAACCTCTGTGGTGTTGTCTTCTGGGATGTGAGAGTTTGCTGAGATGCACTTCCCACCCCCACCCCAAGGCCTACAAGTTGGACTCCTCTTGGTGGCAGTATGAAGACAGCTGTCTGCGGCTAAGCCATGGGTAGACACAGCACAGCCAGTGTCCTGTGGTGACCGGCCATCTCTCTCACCAAAACATTCTACCAGACCAGGGTCTGGAAGTTGGGAGACCATGTGACAGGCTCAGTAGGGAGAATGGGCTGGATCTTGCTCCTGGAAATATTCAGGCACCTTCACCCCTACTGTGGCATAATTCTTGTCAGCCTCTCAAGCCAAGAAGCAATTTTCCAGCAGGTGGCCAAGAGGCGATTCTCTTGTAGACTATTGGTGTGTGCTGGTGACTACCTACCCTGAAGTGCTGTCCTGCTGGCCCTCAGCCACTATTCCATGTTCTGGTCAGTGTGGAAGACAAATGAAAGGTATCCACGCGTGTCCGGCCCCAGCCTCTGCGATCCTGCAGCTGCGTGTACTTTGAGGCAACTGTGGTAACAAAACTGTGCTGTCCCTGGGGCACAGAGATGAAACCCTGGGCCTCTAGTCTGGCTGCTCCCCCATCTTTCTCCAGCATGAGGAAAGGGAGGCCTCAGCCTTTACGATGGGAGTGGGTAGCTGAGGCAGACACATGGTGAAGACTGGGAAGAGGATGGACACACTGGGATCTGGTCTCTTCAGAGGGGCTCAGTTAGGGCAGCCCTGGGAAAAGGCCAGAAGGAGGCTGCCCTGGGGCTTAGAGATTATGGGGACACACAGGGGACTTAACAGCACCCCCAAATTTCTTTAAGGCAGGTTGCTGGGGCTCTGTCCCTGGAGAAGGAGCAGGGTGAACAGGTAGCAGGCAGAAACTGCGCCCAGCACAAACAGCAGGGCCTGGAAAGACCTACCGTGTAAGAGAGTGCAAATGCCAACCAGTGCCAGCGAGGGCCAAGCCTCTGGGGAATCTGTGACCCTGCCTCAGCCGCTTCCAGCAACTTCTCCAGACCCAGAATGTGCTCAAAGCTCCCACGTCCACATTTTGCCATGGTGTCCCCAGGGCTGGAGAAAGAAGTTAATCCTACTATTTATTCTTCTGCTCTGGGCTGCCCTGACTGGCATGCCTGGCTCCCTGGGAGAGAGTGCAGAGGCCAGGCCAGCAGGACCGGGCAGAGGGAAGGCTGTGGGGGCTGCTGTGCCTCAAATGTGACCCCTCCCCAGGCAGACGCCAGCCCTGTAAGCTCATCCCTCATAGTGAGGGCACTTGTGTTCGACAACCTGCCTCTGAATAAATGAGAAAATAAACTGTCAGGCTCTTTTCCAAAGCAAATATTGTCTGTGGAACCAAGTGAAGCCAGCTTAAAGCAGAGAGTCCCACAAGGTGCAGCGTCACCAGCTCCCCGAGAACTGAGCCCAGGTGAGGCGGGTGAAGGGCAACTCCAGCTGGTGGTTCCATCCTCAGTTCTCAGGAGCTGGTGGCAGAATCCACCCTACTGTGTCAGCATCCCAAAGAGGAGTGTGTCCAGAGGAAACCGAGGCCACTTTACCCCCCTGTCTCTGGCTACCGTCAGGCCTCCTGGGACAGTGTTACAAACATCCAGGCCAAAGGGCCCAGGAGAATTAGCAGAGGGCTCATATCTCTTCCAACAGTTTTGACAAAGGGGGTTCCTCAGGGGTACAGATGTGACAGTCAGCCAGCATCCTCCTACGGGGAGCTAAGGGACCAACATGCCCCACAAAGTCGTACCTAGGGATGGATGGAGGGTGCTTCTTAGATTATCCTTGGTCCTAGAAGTTTCTCCTATACCTCTACACACCCTGCTTCCCATCTTGCCAACCTGAAGCCCCATATGGCAGACAGCAGCATCCAGAACTCAGCCCAAAGAGAGCCTGTACCCCAGTCCATCCTCACACCCCAACAGGGCTGCAGTGTGGCCACACTCTTGTGACCTTTTCTCATTCCCCTGCCCTGGTTAAGTGTGTATCATCCCTGCCCCCGAGACCCAAACTAGTGGTACACAACTCCCCTTCCCAAGCCTCCCTGATGTCTCTGCCAGACTGACCCCACGAGCCAGAACAGTCAGCCCTCTGCTCCCCGAAGCAAGGTTGAGTGTTCTGACAGAGAGAACCATGGGTATGAGGTCTCAGAAGTCAAGAACACAGGCGAGCTCACGGTCTTGCCAGAATTGGCAGGGGTGTCAGGTACAGGTTGCAGCAGGAAAGGGGAATACGTGCAGCTCCAACTCTGCCTCAAGGGCCTTCATCATGGACCACCTGCAAGTGAGGATGCGCTTCGATGACACTGGAGGAGGCAGGAGCCAGGGTGTGCATAGTGCACAGAAGCTAGGCTACCAGGAACGGGTGATGTTGGCAAGCTGGGTGAGGAGGCTGGAGCTTCCAAGAGGGTGCCTGGTAAGTGGGGGAAGTAACACCAGACTGGTTCCTGACTAGGGTGCAAGGTAGGGAAATACCCAGGACTGAGAAATATGGGGAATATTCTGGAAGGTTCTATGCAGCTCAACCTTAGCTGGTATGGATAGGCAGAGGAGACAAGGCCCCAGCAGGAGACAGGACCCAGAGGCACCTGCATTAAAGGCTTGAAGGGTCCTGCCATGGGCCCTGGACACTGTGAGGGCTGAGATGCCCTCCGCTGGAGCCACGGAGGCTTGTAGGGGTGGCACAAAGCAAACATCCTGGGGCCACTGTGGTGATCTGCTGAGCTATTTTATGGCTCTGTCTGCATCCGTGGGTTTTATTGGACACTGGGTTCTAGTGACAGAGCGACCTTGCCCAGGAAATCCAGCCTGTGGGGCAGGGCCGAGGATGGAGGGGGGACAGGAGATGTCTGTTTGCCTGGCTGGGTGGGGTGCAGGCTGGAAATGGTGCTAACAATGAAACAGTCCCCTTGATAGAGCCATGCCACTGCGGCTCCTCTACCCACGCTCTCTCAGCAGGGGTAATGTCAGGGTTCCCAGGGGAGTGAGGTGGGCTGTCCCTATCAGCGGCCACTTTCAGGTGTCCTAGGGAAGAAGGACGGGTCAGTGAGTAAAGATGCCAGACTGCCACTGGCCCAGGTGCCTGGGGACACTATTGCCTCCTGCCAAGGAGGAGGCACTGAAAGTTCTCAAGGGAACAGGGCTGGTAACGGCCGTTCAGTGTCTTCTGCTCCCTCCCACTTCAGGGCCTGTCTTCCATGTTTTCTGGGATCCCATCCTCTATAATGGAAACAGGGGCTTCTCCATGGGAGTGACAACAGAAAGGACATGTAGTGCTTCTGGCAACAGTGGGAGCTTGTGTATGCTGAGATGGAAGACAGGGACAGAGTCATCAGGCCCAGAAGAGAATACAAGAGAGAGGTCCCGAGCAGGAACAGCCAAGGACGGTGGCCTCTACCCTCTCTCCTTCCTGATCCCCCCTGGGCTCTCCACACTCAGGCACAGCCAAAAGTGTCCATCACCATCCAGAGTGAGTCCAGGCCAGTGGGAAGGGCGAGCCTGGGCAGGCAAGCTGGAGATATGTGACCTCTCACTCTGATCACTGGAGGGGACACCTGTCCGTCTGGCCCCTCATTCTCCTCCCTCCCAGGAAGCCTAAAGCTTCTGGGAAGGATCCAGTGGTCAAGCCTATTACCTCAGAAGTCTGTGTCCTCACTCCTAATTCATCCCCAGAAAGCTACCTCCAAAATCATACAGTCTGTTCATTCTCCCTCATCAATGCTATTTTACACAGAAAAATATGTATTTTTCTACACAGTATTTGTAGCAGTACTGCCCATGATATTGAGCAGCTAGAGATCCCTCAGATGAACGGATGAGCTCTACCCATACAGTGGAATATTACTCAGCCATAAAAAGAAAAGAAACTCTGACTCCCGTGACAATGAGGGTGAAACTTAGAAACACGGCAGTCTAGCCAGGCAGGGTGACTCAACCCGTGATTCCAGCACATGGGAGGCTGAGGCAGGAAGATCAAAAATTTTAATTTATTCTTCTTATTTGCCTGTCTGTCTGTCTCTGTGCCTGTCCTTCCCTCATTTCCTCCCCACCTGTGTGTGTGTGTGTGTGTCTGTGTGTGTGTGTGAGTGTGTGTGTGTGTGTGTGTGTGTGTGTGTGTGCAGGCACTGGCACACGTCACATGTGTGCAGATGGCAGTGGATACAAGAGATCATCCGAGCTGGAGGTGGAGCTGGAGCTGGTGGTCACAGGCCCCTGACATGGGCTTTGGGATTAGAACTCGGGTCCTGTGCAAGAACAGCAAGCTCTCCTAACCACTAAGTCATCTCCCCAGCTGTGAGAATCACACTTTTGAGACCAATCTCAGATACAGAAAGAGACGCTGTCTCCAAAAGGAAAGATGAAACGGAGGGGAAAAGGAAGAGGGGGAGGAGGTGGAGATAGGAGGATGCTCTGAGATTCGGCTTAAGATGCCTGGGAGGGGCAGGCAAAGCCACGAGGCCAAGAATGGAGTCCTGCCACTAGGGCCCACCGGGAGACTGGGTGGCCACCCATGAACACAGGCTCCTTGATGGGCTGAAGGGAGGCAGAGGCTTTCCAAGTGGTGAGTCAAATGCTTCTCAGCTGATTGCCACCAAGTAGGAACTGTCGTGTTGTGTGAGTTTCGGCTAATGATTCAGGATTTTGTTTTGATGGGAATCCACCTAGCTGGAAGTCGAACATAAGACAGGAGCATCACCAGAATGTCTGTGCACCTGGATTCTCTTCCTCCCTCCCTCCCTAGCTGGCTCCAAACTCACAGAAATCGCCTCTGCCTCTGCCTCTGCCCCTGCCCCTGCCCCTGCCCCTGCCCCTGCCCCTGCCCCTGCCCCTGCCTCTGCCTCTGCCTCTGCCTCCCAAGTACTGGCTTTAAAGATGTTCGCCGACACATCACACCTAGCTATTACTCTTCTTAGAAGATTGATTTTGCTTATTTTTAATTCTGTGTAGGTATATGTATGTGCACGTGGATGAATGCTCAGGAGTTGCAGGTGCCCACGGAGGCCAGAGATGCCAGCTTCCCTGGAGCTGGAGTCGCAGGTGGTTGTGGGTTACCAACAGTGGGTTTGAGAGTCAGAGTCTGAAAGAGCAGCAAGCACCCTTAACCGCTGCGCCGTGCCACCGTCCCCTCTGTATTTTTCTAAGTTTTATCACATGGAGTGGGGCCAACACGGTCCTGATTAAGTCTGGATCTGCACAGCTGGCGGCCCGGGCTGCTGCCATAAATTCCCTCTAACTGTAACCTCTAATTGCTCGGGGCCCTGGCCAGGGTGCCATTGATTTTCCACTTCGGGCTCTTTGGCAGGGTGTGCTTATCACTCTTCCAGGGGCGGCCGTGTCCCACAGGCTTTTATCACTGTGCAGAAAATCGAATCCTGACTCTCACACCCCCTTCCAGCTCTGGGCATCTTTTCAAGATAAATGAGCTGGGAGGGAGAGGAAGACACTGTGTAAGAGGGGAGGGGGAGGGGGGAGAGGGGTAGGGGAGGGGGAGGGGGAGGGGGAGGGGGAGGTGCAGGCACATCCCTGAGAGTGTGAGCCAACCCCTAGTCCTGTGTTACCCTGAGAACTTGCATACACACACACACACACACACACACACACACACACACACACACACACATTAGAGTTTATCAGTCATCTTTTGTTGCCTTCTGAGAGCAGAGGCCTTCCTCTTCTATTCAGCCCTGCCCACATTAGGGCAGGATTTGTATCAACCCATGGTGACATCGCCTCTCTATGAGCCCAGTTCTGTCCCTCCAAATGGGCCACCTAGAAGCAGGCCTGCCTGTGGCTTTCCTGTCTCTCCAGCCTGGGCTTCATAGGTGGAGGAGTCTTTCCTGCATCCATCTACAAATGGAAGGAAGCATCTGCTCTATGGATCTGAGGGGCCGTGTCAGGGCTGAGTGAAGGTACTGTTGTCTGGGAGTCCCTTGCAAAGGCTCCAAAGACAGCGGTCTAAGGACACGCATCCTCTGGCCCTCGTCACCACTCCATAGACCCTGGCTGCTCTTTCAACACGCCCTTCATCTCAACAGCAAGAGGCCAGATGTTTGCACCAAGGCCAGGTGCCAAGCCCTCTGCCCATCTAAGTCACCTGGAAGCTTCTGGCCCTGGCTTCCGAGCAGCCTTGAAGTATCAGCTGTGTTCACACTATAATGCTGTCAAAGGATAATGGGGCTCCCTGGGTTTGCAGAACAGGCCTTTTTATGGAGGCCCCAACAGGTACCCCACTGCACATGTGAACTGGACAGAATGCAGGCTTTGTACGGATATAGCCAGGATGAACCTCGTTCTTCAGAACAAGGTAGAGAGAGAGAGAGAGAGAGAGAGAGAGAGAGAGAGAGCACTGTGCCCAGCACTGGAGTCCAGCAGGCTCCTGGGAGTGCTGACCATTTGCCCTGGTGCTTCAGGTCGGAAAACAGCCTAAGGATGCACAGCCAGGTCCCTGCCTCAGTTTCTCTGCTATCCAGGGCGGGCCTCAGCATCTGAGGAGAGGAGAGGACACTAGGACCTGGGAGGACTCCACCTTGGGCATCCTCCTTCCTGTGTGAGTACCTTTATCTCTACAGGGAACCCTTTCTGTACTGCATTCCCCACCAGCACTTGAGGGCAGCTCCTGACATACCTCCTCGTTGCCCAGCACCCTGGGTGTGTCCACCTAGTCTAGCTTAAGTATACACAAGCCAAGGGTCAAAGTATAACTTGAGTTTCATCAGCTTTAGCATCCTGAGTGGGACTGGTTTCTGAGAGGAGGACAGCCCTGGACACCTGTCCCATCCCCTGGGATCTCTCTGGAACCTTATGCTTAAGTGTTTGCAGGCCTGTCTTGCTCTTGGTGGCCTCCTAAGTCAGGGTAATCTTTCTTTTCAAGAGCTGAATAGGACATCCTATGTCCACTTAGAGTGAACATCTCTGAATAAGGAAATGGGAGGTTCTCAAGAGTTAGGCTGGGACAGCCCTGGGACCGTCTAAGGGAGACAGTCAAGAGAGACTGGCCTTGTGTGCAGCCATGGGATGGAACCTTGCCCCTCCCTTCCTCTGACCCCTCAGCTGACCAGCCCTGAGTTCTGTATGGTCCAGGGATTAATCTTCAATAGCCACACTTGCCATTTTGAATTAGTTTATTGAATACATAGCAAGCCAAATAAAGTAATAACTACACAGGTGGTGGTAGCGCACACCTTTAATCCCAACACTTGGGAGGCAGAGGCAGGCAAATTTCTGAGTTGAAGGCCAGCCTGGTCTACAGAGTGAGTTCCAGGATAGCCAGGGCTATACAGAGAAACGTTGACTCAAATAAAGCAAAAGGAAAAAGATAAGAATAAGTAGAAAAAGACATATATAGATAGTAGCAAAACATCATCAGCTTGGGTGCTTGAAACATTCAGCAGAAATTGAGTTATTTAAGAGAGCTAATTGGGGTTCCCAATAGAGAATATCCTAGCCGGAGCAGAGTGTCTGTCCCCTCAGATAAGGCTTCCATATAAGAGGAAAAATAGCAAAAAACAACGCTCAGGACATGCAAACATGAAGCCGACACCAAGTGGGGAAGCTGAGGCAGTCAGCTGGAGTTCCTGGTTGAGCTTTGTCTCTGTGGATGATCTTCCCCCGACTGAACTCCCCAGGGCTAAATGTCTGTCTTCAGGTCTCACCACTGTGTCTTAGCACAAACACCAGTAAGAGCTGCCCCGCCCGCTACCTTCTCAGGGCCTGGGTTTTCTCTCTGGGACTGCTTCGCTCTGTCTTCTTCCCTGTCACAGCTCATTCCCCAGACAAGGGGACATGGAGGACACAGCTCATTCCCCAAGGGGACGTGGAGGACACTTTGAGACACAAACAAGGGTCCGAAATGAGAGTCAGGGCCATGCGGCTTCCACAGCCAGCTTGTTGGTGCGGTTGTACTACAGGTGACAATTTACTGATATGGTGTCCTTATTATCTCACCTGTTGCCCATCCTGGGACCGGCCTGTCATTTTAGGTAGGCAGGCGGAGATAGCTCCTGGCAGGGTTTTTGATCTTTACTCACTGTGGTAATCCTGAGGGATCATGGTGACACTTGTCTATTGGTCACTAGGGATGTAGGAAGGAATACGGTCAGGGCTTATAGGGAAAAGGCCTCCTAGGCAAGACCTGAGAGACTGTAGACACCCGGTGCCCAATGACTGTCCAGCACCAATCACAGCACAGGGAGAGAAGAGTCCTTGGACCACCAGTTGACACCGTCTGCCATGCCTCCGTGCCCCCGACTGCAGCTGTGTAGGTTCCTAGACCCTAGCCAACTTGGTCAGCCTGGAGTGCCAAATGAAACTCTTAGAGATGCCCTAGGAGGAGGCCAGGTGTGAAGAGAGGAGCCGGGAAGAGGAGCAAAAGCTCGCAGGGCCTGCTGGGATTGACTAAGGACAGCTACAGGAGATGGACAGCCTCAGTCACTCCAACCTGAGGGCAGGCAGAGGTTGAGACATGTCTTGCCACAGCCACACAGGTTTTACACAGAGGAAGAGGGCTACAGTCAGACAAGGTGACTTTTACATGTCTAAGGACAAAGTGACTCCCTGGAGTCTAATCTTAAGGTTTGGGGCCAATGTCTGAACCTTCCTCCATACCCACCCCCTTCCAGATGGGAGACTTCATGAGCCCCCTACCCCTCAGTGTTCAGCTCTAGGTTCACCCCAAGATTGATGTGTGACTCCTACTGCCTCATGCCAAATCCCCGCCACTATCTTTGCCACCTCCTGTCTCCTCAACCTTCCACGGTCAGTCTCAGGGTCCCCTCCATGAGCCTTTTGGCCTCCCTCCCCTGCCCATCCCAATACATGCCTTAGACAGGAATATGGGCAGGTCCTGGCACAGCCCATCATAGGCAGAGCCACGCTCCTCTCCTAGGCGGCACCTGGCATCCCCACATTCCTGTCATATGAACTTTTTATAGAGAGGTGAAAAGATTTATCTTTTTGTGCCCCTGATAGGGCAACAATCACAGACCAAACAAACAATCCTATTCAAGTTAGACCAAAGGGTTCAACTGGAGTACTCACTGAAGCACGGACAACTCGTGGGCAGCTATGTCACTTGAGAAAATGTCTCGCTCAGCCATTGACAAGTGCCTATATATCCTTAGGGAGAGGCGGGGCCGAAGTGTACCACTACTAACTATTAACTGCCCATAAAAATCTAAGAAGAAAGATGGAGCTTTGTAAGTCCTGACCCCCAGTATCTATCTGCAATCCTGAGGGAGGGGCAGGACCTTATTGCCCCCCTTTCCAGCAACAGTTAACTCCCCGTAATCCTGAGAGAGGGGTACAGCTTTGTGAGCCCCTCTCCCTTCCCTGAGGCACAGGCCTTGGACAGCTCTTGAGTGCTCAAGTGGACTACAGCAGTGACTTTCTTTCTCAAAGAACAGTCACCCACAACAGAACTATGAGAGGCTTTCAGCCACCAGCCACACGCCCAGTGCCACAGCTCTTTGCACTACGCACATTCACCTGCCACTGTCCCCCTAAGAATAGGCCTGCCTCACACAATCCCGAGAGCTGGCATTCGCATACTGGCTCTGGAGTGCCAGGTACGGAATGGGTGCCATCGTGAACCACAATGAAGGCAGGCGGCTGCTGCAGAACTGGGGATGCCTCTGTAGAACGCAGTTGGTGAGGTGTGCACTCTTGTGCCTCTGTAGAACGCAGTTGGTGAGGCATGCACTCTTGTGCCTCTGTAGAACGCAGTTGGTGAGGTGTGCACTCTTGGAGCTCTCAGAGCTCCAAGTCCTGGTGTCCCTTGTAACCATGTAACACAACAGATACTTCAGGCAGAAGCGACTCACTGCCAGGCAGAGGGGAACCTGACCAACTTGCCCAGAGTGGTGCCCGACACTCCCATCCCCAGATCACCTACCACCTCCTGTCACTCTCTCAGAGCAATGCTGCCCTCTGGTCAGCTCTGGATACGGCTCTTTCCCCATTGCCTTTCGTGTTGCCTGGCGCCTGTGGCTTCCTCAGTCTATACAAGACCAATAGGTTAAGGCTGGCTCCACAGAGCTGGCCAGAAGGCTGCGAGAGGCACTTCATCCACCACCCAGCCTGCCATAGCCCACCTGCATCAAGCTCTTCACGGTCCTCCTTTGCGCCCTGTGGTGTACAGTACCTCAGACTGCCCACCATCTCCTCTGCTACAGGAAACCGGGCTTGCTACTTGTCTCAGGTAGTGAGTTCCTCAAGACTGGGCTCCGGGAGGAAGCTGGCACAGGGGACCCAGGCTGGGGCCACCACTCTGCACCCAGCAAGCTGGGCCACTGACTCACTGTGTGGGCAGGAGCTCTGCAGAGGAGCACTCAGTCTTTCTGTGCGATATCCTTCTCCCCCCCCCCCCATAATGATACCCCGATCATCTCGGCAGAGGTTTGAACCCCTGAACTGCCCTAGTAGGAGTGACTTCCAACACTCCCTGGTGATCCTAGGTGGGGCCCGCATTGGCCCTGAACACAGCACACATTACCCCAAGGGCCGAGTGTCCCTGAGACAAGCTGCTTGTTGGGGCAGGCGCACAGCTAGTGTGCAGGGGTAGCCCAGGCTCATCCCGGCTCTTGGCATAGCTGGAGTCTAGCCACATTCCCAGCTCCCCTTCAGACCATCTACCCGGCTGGCCAGGAGAGAGGGCAGGAAGTGAAGAAGAGGCCCTGAGTGCGCAGCTTTGAGGACTGTGGAGAGCTAGCCCCGGGGAGCCCAGGCTGGGAGACCGAGAACAGCCCTGGCTGCTGCTACTGACGCCAGTTCGCACCAGCTCAGCACCCAGGGGACACAGAGCCCCCCTCCCCCGGGGACAGTTGCTGTCACCCATTGTCGGTTGTGGTGACTCAGACAGAGGGGGTGGGGGAGTGCAGGGGGAGGTGTGAAGACGGACGAGTGACTGAATCACCTTCGTCAGGCCCTGTAGCCCTCCTTCCTGAAGCGTTTCTGCTTGACCCGGCTGATGAAGGCAGTAAAGAATTCTCCCCGAGAGAAGCAAGTAGCTAGTTCCAGGGCTGGGGCCTCTCTGAGGTCTCCTGGGTAAGATGACACCCTAGGTCTGAGCACATTGGTCTCTGAAATAAATGGGCTTTCGTGTCAACTCAGCAGGACCAGGTGCAAGCCCTGTAGCAGAAAAGCCAGTGACATCAGTGAGGGATACTACTGGCCACAGTCAGTTCTAGCCCCCAGAGTCCCTCTCCCTGTGACACCCTCAGTGGTCCCTAAGAAGATATGCCCTCTGATGGGGTAACCTGGGACTCTCCCGGTGGGTAAGGTGTGTAGGTGAAGAGCCTTTCCAGGAGCGAAGGCTAGGGAGCAGTCTGGGGTTTTCAAGTGTGTATCTGCTGGGGTGGGGGTGGGGGGGCAGGGTTGTCTCTCTGGCAGCCAGGGGACTGGCCAGGCAGACTTATGTGTCTATGGATGCTGGGCAGAGGGGTCAGCCTCCAGAGTGACTCAGTGGACAGGACAGCGAGTCTCGGGCCAGAAATAGCTCCGCTGGCTGAGAGCAGCCACCAGCATCACCGTGACGACAGGGTGTCATGGCCCCCAGCGGTAGATGTCCTGGTGTGCCATGGAAAAACTATTCATACCCTTTGCTCTCCCTTGCCCCCCCCCGGCCCCCCGAGCCTGCAAAGGCATGCTCTTTATGGGCGGGCGGTATAGCGGTGTAGTGCTGGGAACTTGGAAGCTTGTGCTAGTGGTGGGGCGCAGCTGGGATGCCCAGGTATTGGGGACTCAGAAACCAACACTCTATGAGTCACACCCTTCCCCGCCCTTCCCTCTCCTGCCTTCCCTTCCCCTCCTCAAACCTCCCCCACTCGTCCCCACCCTCCCGCATCGAGGTGATCAGTAGTCCAGGAAGGTGCTGGGGTAACTTAGCAGAGATAACTGGGAAGTTTGTCCAGGCTCCCAGTTCAGGGCATGGACTACGTGTAGGATATGTGACCCGGGGAGGGGTCTGAGGCCACATGCACAAAGACAGATCCTGCAGCAGGCTGTCGAGGCCAGCCAGTTCAAGGAAGAATGGGTCATAGAGCCATCGTTAGGGCCGTAGGATCAATTCTTGGTCTCCAAGAAAGTGACCACGTGGTCCAGACAGGTGGCTCAACAGGCAAGGAGACCTGGTTGGAGGGGAGCTGAGGGGGAACGCAGGTAAGCCAGGGCAGCCTGTATCCAGGCTGAGCCAGTCAGTGCTCTAGATGGAACACAGGGATGACTCTGAGACACTGGGGTCCTTTGGTGATAACGGGGGCCAGGGAAGCTGGACATGGTCCTCACTTTCCACGTCTTCTCAAATGGGTCAGTGCCCACCTGCTATGGAATCCTCTCCTTCAGCCACAACAGTTCTTAGCATCGTCAACAGAGAGGTTGTGAGCACTTACGTGTGACCGTCATGATCGGAGCCACTGACTTCCCCCACCACAGTGGGGGAGGGTTCCACACCTCACCAGCCATCTCAGCGCCCCTTCCAACCCTCCACGGCAGCTGTGCACGGTCTCCATGGCTCAGATGTCTGAGTATGTAGAAAATCAGCATTACCTCAGGGATGGGGTGGTGTGAGGTGACATCCGCGCTGGGGTGAGAGGGCCCAGTGATGCAGCTGTTGGGGTGAGGGTGTGCCCAGGTAGCTGTAAGTAACCCCTCACCCATGTTCTGTAGGTAAAGCCATTTAACAATAGACTCACTGTGTCAACAAGCCAGAACTGAGTGGAATGCACTTTGGTCAGTTGTTGGTGCCTTATATGGGGGGACATCGGAACAGCGGTGGGGAGAGAAAGTCCCCGTGTTTCCTCCGTACGCCCAGGAAAAGTCCAAGCAACATCACACTCATCCCATAGATGTCCCTGGACAGCACAGCCCTAGAGAGAGCACCTGTGCTTCTTCTTTCAACTTTAAACCATGGACGGGGGTGGGGGGCAGAGGGTATTACACGTCAGTCTCCTAGGTTGAGCATGACCACTGCCATCTTGAATCGGAGTAGCTGTGATCACTCGGCCTGAGACTCTTGAGATCCAGCCTACGGACTCACTCTCCAGGAGGGGGGAGTCTCAGAGATCCTCAGGGAGCACTTCCATCCTCCAGAGGAGGCAGAGGTTGGCTGGGGTGGTATTGGGAGGACCTTTAGTTTTGTTGTGAATTATCCATGCTGCTGGTGGGACCCTTGAGTGGTGCAGTTGCCTATAAGCTGCTCAAGGAAACTGCAAATGGTATAGCTGCCTTAATTCACCGGCTCACTAACCTGGGCACGGCCAGATCCCTCTCTTTTTGGTGTGTCGGTGCCTGCACCTATCTGGAGTGACTAAAGTCTCCCCCTTGAAAGGTCATGTGGCAGAAGGTCCAGAGGACGTCCCAGGGCAGACACCGACCCTCCTGTTTACTGCAGTAGCTTGAATCCTTACTCTGTCATCTCTCTCTGCCTGGGACATGGAGTCAGAGGGGTTCTCCTGAAGCAAGCTACAGGGATCACCAGCAATGATGTGTCTGGATGGTCTCACGGTGGCAGCAGCTTCCTTGTTACCTTGTAGTCACCAACTTCACCTGAAGAAATCAGACCCTGGGGACAAGGCTCACCTGCCATGCCCAGCTGTTTGGGGTGTGAACACGAGGGTCCTCCACGCCTTGCTCTCTCCAGTTATAAAATGGCAGGGCCCACCACGGTGGGGCAACACTTAAACACTTAAAAGAGCGCCCAGCTGCCCTCCACCCCACCGACTGACTACCATCCTTGGGAAGTCAGAGGCGGCCTGCTCTGCTGATGGGCTGTAGCAAACAGAAAGGCCTCAGTGGGGACTGAGAGGCCGGCTCGGCCAGGAAGCTCCTGGATTGATCCTCTTCTTGGGTGGTTTCCACTTCCCTGGGAGAGGCCTTGTGGCTGCTGAGGATGGGGGAAGGGAAAGGAGGTTTTGAGTGTGCACAAGTGGGTGCAGCAAGGCCACTGCTACGCTGGCTGCAGTGAGGCATGTCTACGCAGACCTGGGACAACCCGCTATACCACTCCAAGGCAGGGAGTGGGGGTTCTGCAGCCCCCACCCACCACACCCCAGCTCAGCAGCTCCCGGGGAACTTGAGAACCCTTCAGCCTCTGCTCCTAGCCTCCCACCTATAAGGTATCGGGGTGCAGGCCTACAGGTGTCATGTACCCCTGAACCCATGAACTACCCTGCGCTGGGCCCTGTCGTGACAGTACCCGGGGCACATTTTTAACAGCACCCTAAAGAGTGTGAGCAGCTTTCCGGCTGTCGCTGTGGTGACCAACAACTATGACAAGTGGCATGGTTTCCGTGGTGACATGTCCTCTGAATAGTGCAATTCAGGGAGGACCCAATGTCTCACCCACCCTTGGCTGCAGGGGAGAAGAGAAAGGATAAAGGCTATGGCAGCGAGGCCCAGGAGGGGGTTGTCTGGCAGGGAAGTGCTGGTGACAGGGTCCTAGGCTGAGCTTTCTGTCTGAACTGGGCCCCTCTCTCAGGGACCGTGCTCCTCCTCAGGAAGCCCTTCCTGATAAGACCCCATGGCACACACATCCTCCCAGAGGGAACCATGGACAATGTGTTCGGGGAATTGTGGAGCCTGGTCCAGGTAAACTCCAGAGTAGATGAGAAACCACCCAGCCCCATCAGTTCAATACGGCTGCATTCTCCCCTGGTCCAGGACTAGTGCCATGGTCTCTGCTGTGAAATCCAGGCTGCCGCCTCCAGGAAGCCCTGCCTATCCTCAGCTGCCCCCATACAGCTGTCCCATGTCCCTCTCCAGGCTTTGATTTCCAGGAACGCTGATGTCTGCAGAACCTCCTCTCCAGATGTTGATCTGCAGGGAGCATGGGGACATGTGGCAATTTCCCCTGGAGCAGATATCACCAGACAGGGGAACAGGGGCCAGAATGGGGTCAGGTGTCTGTCTTGCGGTGGTGGCCGCATGTAACTCCTCTCCCTTCCCCCAGCAGTCCAGGACAAGACACAAGGACCCCCTACCCCTGAGCCCCAGTCTCCGGGTTTAAATACCCCTCCTGGCTCCACCCTGGTGGTAGAGCATGTGTGTGTGTGTGTGTGTGTGTGTGTGTGTGTGTGTGTGTGTAGGGAGTAACTGGGTGTGACTGGAGTGGGATTGTGCCTGGAGAATTTCCCTGACTCGGGCTGACGGCAGAGGGCGCCATTGTGTGGAGCAAAGGGCAAAATCAAAAGGATGTGAGCCAAGTCTCAGGCCTGGGAGATAAGAGGTAAGAGGGAGAGTGAACAGTGCACTATCTATCCCTAACAGATATGCAAGTCCCTCAAAGTGCTGGTGACATAGGACAACCCAGGCTTGGTGGGGCTCACCTGGACAGACCATTTCCCCTGAAATATGGGCGCATGGACAAACCCTGGCTGTGTCAAAGTTCCGAAACAGTCTCCAAACAGCCACCTGCCTCTTTGCCCTGAACCACACCACTCTAGGTGGAAAACTAAAGAGATCTTTATTTGAATGAAACAGTGAGACGGGGTGCCAGCCCCAGTCACTGGTAGCCAGCCAGCTGAAGGACGCTGGGGTAGCGGTTGCGGTGGATCATACACTTCTGGCGGTCGATGAAGAGGCTGTTGGTCTTGACCGCGATGTCCTTCTCCAGACTCATGCGTGAGTCCTCCAGGTTCCGCAGTGCCTGCTCAGCATCCTGAAGCTTCTCCTTTAGCGCTTTGAGGGACATGTTCAACTCCTCCACCTCGCTCATCAACCTGCAGGGGGAAGGAATGGTAAGCTGGGGCAGAGACAGAGGAAAGGGCAGTGACGCTACAGAGGACCCCAACAGGCTTACACGGACTCCACCAAAGCGGCTAGTGTTGCAAAAATCCCTGGAAACTTGCACGGATTAAAAAGACCCCCAAAGGAGCCTCCCTCGGCTGCGCTGGAGCAGGGAAAGGGAGTCTCGAAACACTGCCACCTTGTGGCGAAAATAAGCAATGGCATCCTCAAAGAGTTAACCCTGATGTTTCCAGGCAGGAATCATCCTTGAAACTTTGATTTCTAGAACAAAATTACAGACGAGGAAGGAGGAAGAAGACTTATGCTTCGAAGGGCATACTAAAACTGGATAGATCAGGAAAGTAAAAAGCATAACCCATCACGCTTGTAGGAGGTACGTGGAACACAGGGTTACATCAGAGTTACAGGGGTGGGTGGTGGCCCTGCTCCTTCCAGAAAGGCAAAGCATCCCAGAGTGGCACAGGATCCTATGCTGTTCCTGACACTCAAAACCCCTCCAGACTCCTCCCCACAAGCCCCCCCATGTCTGCTCCTATGTAGGACTGGTGCTGTGGGAGGGGCTCGCGGTAGCCTCAAGTGCTGAGGAAGACTGAGAGGGTCTCAGGGACGACCCCAGTCGCGCAGGGTTGCTCAAACAGCAAGCGGTACCTGAACTGGGCGTTGTCGCGGCACAGCTCCACATTGGGCCGGTGTGACCGCTGGTAAAGGCGAGTCTGGGCCACACGCAAAGGGGCCTCCTTGTCCTTGATGGCCTGCTTCAAGGCTGCGATCTGGTGTTCCTGGTCCGTGATCTCCCTCAGGGTCTGTAAGGGCAGTGTATGAGTCTGAGGCTGACCCAAGCCTGGAGCAAACAGGACACCTGCCTAGCCTAACCCAGCAAGTGGGAAGGGCTAAACCAGCTGCTCCCTCATCTAGACTAGAGACACTGAGTCCTTGGCTTGTGTCCAGGGGCAGCCCTGTAGAAGACTCTCAGGGGGGTCTCATGAGTCTGTTTGCTCTCTAATGCTGACAACAAAAGTCAGCTCTTAGAGGCGACATAGGCCACAATGGGAGCTTAGAGGTAGGACTCCACAGCCACTCTATGCCCCTATACTATCTTCCTCCCAACCCCCACAGCACGCAGCTCCTGCTGATCAGTCTTCTGCAGCAGCTGTGCCAGCAGATCACTCCCCCAAAAAACTGCTTTTACATCAAACCAGGGAATCTACAGAAGTGTATGGATGTCTGCTTCCGCGTGAGCTGGTCACAGAAAGACCCGTGAGGTCAGGCGAGACCTAAGCATCGAGTGGATAGCAGCCCTGGTCCGGGTGGTTAGGGGAACCCAAGTCCTAGGTGAGGGATGGGCGTGGCTTGACGGGGCCCGGTGGGCGTTCCGAGGGCGGGGAGGAGATGAGCATAGACGTGAGAAGGTGTACCCTAAGCATGGGATGGGCTCGCTGTTAGGCGTGTCCTGGGTGTGCTCAAACAGGTAGGCGTGTCCAAAGGCGGGCGAGCCCTGAGGTCCCACCTTTTGCAGGTGGTACTGCAGTTTTTGGCGTGAGTCGTCCAGCTCTTCGCAGCGGCTTGAGAAAGCAGTGTTCACCGCGTCGCACTGCAGCCGCAGGTCCTCGGCCGTATCTCGCAGGATGCAGTCAATTAACTTCCGCAGGTTAACTGAGGCTAGCCGCTCGCGCTCGGCTCTAAGTAGGACGTCCTGAGTGAACTTGGCCCACGTCTCGGGCGTGGAGGCACTGAGGGTGGAGGTTGCGGCCAGGTCAGGGTGTAGCCACACAGAGTCTCCCGCACTGCTGGCGATCCCCAGTGTATCCCGTATTCCCCCTTCACACAGACATCCCGAGGTTCTCCCAGGCCTCTAGTGGCAGTTGCTTGCCCTCTGCTGGCCGCGAGCAGAAACGCTTTCCAGGCCACGCACAGGGCACCAATCCTGTGTGAATTGTGGATGCCAGGCACTTGAATTAGTTAGGCTTTCCAGTTCGTCCACCCCAGCAGCAGACAGAGCTTCCCCAGGAGAGCTCAGGCAGGTCCTCGTGGGGCAGAAGTCCTTCCTTAGATTTTGGAAGTAGAGCTGAGAGGGTGGCAGGGGCAAACAGGGTGCAATGCCTACCTCTCCTCGAACTTGCTGGAATGCGGATAGAACTGCACCTGGGTGCTCTCATTGGTGTAGCGGGCGCAGGTGTCATCAATGTTGTAGACTTCCACTTTGTCTGACCAGTTCATCTCACATGACTCCTTATGTTCCCGGTTTAGCCTGGCGGGGGGAGGGGGAGGTTCACCGCTCACTATGTGCTAGTGAGCACTGGGAAGCAGGCCGCATTTCAGCCCCAGGGGTCTCCAGTTTGTGCTCCGACAGCCTTCCATGGCCAGCACTGCCAGGGTTCTAGAACAAACGAGGAGACAGCCACATATGCCCAGCTGAGTGAGCAGTGCCTGCTGAATTCCTCTGGCTAAGATTCGGAAGCCTCCTGACCTCTCAGCCACAGCATCAGCTCCCTACCTGTCCTGCCTCCTACCTCAGACCAGCCTTAGGGACAGAGTTCAGGGATGTGCACCCCTCAGGTCCCTCGGGGGCTGCTGTGACCCACCGTATCTGGCCCACGGCTTGTCCCATCGTCCTCTTCAGGAGCTCCTGGATGTTCTTGATGAGCTCGGTCTCCTGGAGATGAGACAGTCCTGTCTGAGCAACCCTGCTCAGAGGCTCGGGGGCTCAGCAGGAGCCAGGGCGTGGGCCTCCCCAGCACTGACTTTAGCCTTAGCCTCTGCCCCCCCTTCACCCCCAGAAAAGGGAATATGAACTCAGCCCTTGTGTGTGAGGTTCATTCTGGATAGTTTTAGCATGTTGTAGATGAGTGTTTCCTCTAAAGGTGCCTTTTGGCTGTTGGATTACCTAAGGCAGCTGTCCAGACTCTGGGGTTATCCCCACACTCCCACAGTGCACTGAGGAGCATTGGCCTTGTATCAGACCCTAGACCGCCTCTGAGGACCTCAAGCCCATAGGACATCGGACGCCCTCTGTCCACAGCCCACTTTCCACCAAGAATAGGTAGGAAACTCTAAGTCTCCTTTTACCCCAACATTTTCTGGGTGTCAGAATTTCATGCTTGAGTCCACATGGGCCACACTCTCCAGTGTCCGGTGTTCTCCGTCCCCCTCCCATCTCTGTACCCACCACTGGCAGCAGTGGGCGAGGCAGGAGTTCCCTGAGTCCCCAGCCCCATCACTCATCCTTGCCCACAGGCCGAAGCCCACTGCAGGAGGCCCCAGATCTGAGGGGATTCTGAGCTGTGTGGCACGCAGGCCGAGTGACTCCATAATCACACAAGATTCCCCAAAGTAAGCTGTGCTGGGGTTTGAGGGAAAGGTGTCTAACGAAGGAAGGAGGGGGTGGTAGGGTTTGGATTTGGTTTGGTTTGGTTTGGGGTTTAGTATTTGTTTGTTTGTTTGTTTGTTTGGAGTCTCACATGTAGTCCAGACTGGCCTGGAGCTTCTGGTCCTCCTTCCTCAGTTTCCCCAATGCTGGGATTGTAAGTGTATACTAGGAGGAGAACCTGGAAGCTGAGGCTCTGGAACTCTGGGGCTCTGGGGAGAGAGAACAGATGTCATGGCCTCCATGCCTGTCGCGCTGGCTGGCCTGGCTTTCTACCCTGAACACCAACAGAGCAGCAAGGGACATGCTTGGTGGTACGAGGGAGCCTTTAAAAGGACATAGCCAAAAACAAAACAACCTTAGCCACATTGTGGTGCATGCCTTTAATCCCAGTGCTTGGGAGGCAGTGGCAGGTGAATCTCCTAGTCTGAGGCTAGCCTGGTCTACAGAGTGAGTTCCAGGACAGCCAGAGCTACACAAAGAAACCCCATCTTGGGAAACAAACAAACAAACACACACCCCAAAGCCACCACCAACAACAACAAAAGTCCCCTAAGAGTCAGACTTAACATCTTTGAAATCTTGTGGGCTAGAAGGAATCCCAAAGGAGAGAAAGTTATTTGGATGTGGTAAAAATCCTACTGTCTGAAGGATCAGAGGTCCGGCATGGGCAGAGGGGCACAGCGCCCCGTGAACCCTGAGGCCCCGTGTTATCTATATGAGTGCCAGAGCCTGCCCCCCACTCTGTGCCTGAGCCACAGGCTGCACCTTCAGCAGCTCCACCTCCACGTAGTCCCGGACGAGGTCTGGGTGCTGGCGGCGTTCTCGGCACTGTAGGTTGTCAGTAGCAATGGAGAAGGGCACAGAGGTGGCGTCCAGGGCGCGCTGTAGCCGCAGCTTCTGGGCTATCATGAGGTCTGTCTCCGTAGACAGCTCGTCTATCTCCCGCTGCAGCTCTGATTTCCAACAGTGCATGTCCTCCAGACGCTCTCCCACCTTTCGTGTGGAGTCAAGTTGTGTGCGCTGGGCCAGCGCCCCAGTCTCGGCTGCCAGCTGCCCGCTCTCATGTCGCTGCCGCTCAGAGTAGTCCCGGTCTGCGAAGGCCTGGTGATAGCGGGCATAAGAGTTCTGAAACCACTCGTCCATCAGGTATTTGGCTGTGCGGAAGCCAGCGGTGGCCAGGCCCGAGGACGTGTAGGCACCCGTATTACAAGCCACATCATATTCTTTCCGGGGCAGCTCACAGACGTCTATGGACTGTGGGGCTGGCTCCTTGGTCAGGAGCACAGTTTGTGCCATGATGCCCTCTGCCTGGCTGAGCAGGAAGGGAGGCGGGAACGAAGAGAGGGTCACCGGGCAATCGTCCAGGCGTGATCAGTGGCACAATACTGGTCACTCTGTCCCAAGCAAGGTTCCTGGTTGCCTAAGGAACATTGTATACACCAACTGCCTCTTGTTGCTGAGCAACAGGTCACTCAAGGAGGAGGGACAGAACTGCCCTCTTAAAGGGCCAAGCAGTGGCTGGGAAGATAGCTTAAATGGGTGAAAGTGTTTGCCTTACAAGAACCTGAGTTTGATTCCCAGAAGACCAGCGGGGCAGGGAATGGGTGTGGTGACTTGAAATCCATGCACTGGGAAGACAGACACAGTTCATCTCTGTGGAGTTCACAGGCCAACCTGCCCTGCTGTGTTTGATGAGTGAAAGACTTTGTCTTGGAAAATAAGATTGGCCAGGCATAGTGGCAAATACTTCTAATCCCAGCACTCAGGAGGCAGAAGCAAGTGGAGTTCAGTGATTTCAAGGATAGCCTGGTCTACATAGTGAGTTCTAGCCTGGTCTGGGCTATTTGGTGGGATTCCCCCCCCCCCATCTCAAACAAAACCCCAAACAGCAACAAAAGCAGACAAAACCCCAAGATGGATGGTGCTTGAGAAATGTGCCCTAAGGTTTCCTCTGGCCTCCACATGCACACAAATACCCATATGTACACTGCACACACACACACACACACACACACACACACACACACACACACGGAGGTCAGGCAATTCCCAACTCTCAGCTCTTCACCACACTGTGGTCCAAGCCTTAGCGGCTCAGGACTCATTCACTGGAGGACCCTCGGGCTCCAGGGCTGGAGTAGTGAAGGTCCCCGAAGTCCCTGACACCCTGTCCTCCTCCCTGACTCCTCGGCTCCTTTCCTGAGGTTTTCCTCCATGACCTGGTCCTGAACTTTGGCTTTGCTCTGCTGGAGCAGGATGGAGGCGGTTCTGCCTACTTAAAGACCCTTTTGGGGTGAGCTTCGGGAGGTGGATGGCCATGGAAATGTGAGCTTGAGCAGTGCCTCTCATCCTCAATACTACCAACATATCCTAAGCCACCCCATGATCCCACAACCTGGCCCCATTGTGCACGTGGACCCCCCATGCAGGCTCAGGCGACCAAACATCCACCCTACCTCAGCCTCCGGGACTCACCTTGGGAGCTGAACCCTTGGGAGTATCCACAGGAACCCTGACCCCATCTGTTTCCGGGGCCACTGTGTAAGGGCCAGCCCCTCTTCTTCTTCCTGTACCCCATAGCTGGACCTAGACCCAGAGCCTCCTTAGGGGATTTGAGCTAGTGTTCTGAAAGGGGTTCACCCACTGGATGTATCTGGGATCAAATGTCCTGATCTGCTCAAGAAAGAGGAGACACATTCTGTCTGGGCAGTTGTTCCCAGGATGCTAGTTGGATGGGGAAGCCCTGGACATAAGAAACCCTAGTCTAAGTGGATTGCCAATGTGACCAACAGAGGGCGACGTTGACTGCAGAATTTGCCAAGCACCTATTGCCTGACTGTTCTGGTCTGAGTAGCCTACCTCCCTTCCCTCTCACCTGGTCTTCCCCGGAGGCTCCCCACATCCTGGGTCCTCTCTGAAAGAAATCCACACCCTTAGTCAGCATAGGATTGACAGCCTCAGCCCCTCAGCCGCTCCCCTCACCATCATCCTATCCCGTTTCTGGCCTCAAGAACCTCAGGCTCTCTCTGCTTGGTGCACAAGCTTGGTTCCCCCTCCCCCCCCCCCCCAGGCTTCTGCCCAGGCTGTGTGTTCCTGGCACCCTCCCTGGTGCTGACCCCCTAGCAGCTATCCCCTCCGTGCTGGCCTGTCAATCTTCTGACAGTGGCCTCTGGCATTTCCACAAGTAGATGCTTTATGCATGTGTGTTTTGTGGGCAGAAGAAGCCTCGAGAATCCATAACCAGATCAAGCAAAGGTGGCCATTGTTCCTCAAGCACTAAAAACCAAGAACCTCCCTCTATGCCTTCTGTACCTCAGTTTCCCCACGCGGGAGCAGGTGTAGAGCCACCCAGAGCACAACCACGGTTTCTCCTTAGATTCATCCCTGACATGGGCAGCCAGGGACTGCAAAGGAAGAATCCTAGCCTGGGTCCAGTCACTCTAGTTGATCTTCACCCGCAGTATTCAAGTACTGGGCATGGCAGACAGGTGGTGCTCCTGTGGGGCCCCCAGGCTAGTGAGGAAGGCCAGGTCTCAAGGTAGGCTCCCCAATGTCGAGATAGACTCCAAGGTAGTCGCCAGCTTGAGGGGTCAAGACTTGCCAGACACCTTCAGGGATGGGTTGAGCCTTTGTCTAGAGAAAGATGCATTTGTGCTCTGAAGGTGCCAGTGTGTAGCCCCGCCCAGCCTCCCTCCTCCCAACCCTTGGGGGCGGGGGAGGAACACCAGCCATTGCACGAGCTTCTCATGGAGCTGACAAGGCCATCACAATGAAACTCAAAGCTGGGGCTAAGTGGGGAACAGGGAGGCAAAGCCACAGTGAGCAGAGACAGACTGCATGGGACGTGTGGGCACAATGGTGGTACACCACAGGAATGTATGGAGTGGGGGTGGGGTCCTCTCTTATGTTGGCCTTCTTCCCACGTTGCAGTTACAGTGGGAAGATTGAGTCTGGGGGCATGTGAAAGTTCCCACAGCATGATGAGGCTAGGAGGGCCAGCTCCGTGGACACTATGCCTGTGTCCCCGAGAACCAGACCCCTCCACCCGGACCACCCTGTAGGGTGCCTAGGAGACAGAGGGGCAGCAGGCCTGACAAAGAGTACAGCTGTGCCCTGCACAGATTTCTTTACAGACTCTAGACATCATGAGTGGGACGGATGTGGGCAAAAGGGTCCCTTTCTTTTGAGTCTTGCCAGCAGCTCCTCAAGGCCAGAGCCACTCCCCAAATCTATCCCAAACCCCCAAGGTTCTAAATGGGAGGGAAGCCATACAGCCTCATAGACTCTACCCAGGACAGGCACAGCCTGCAGGCCCCAGGCTGACATGGGCCCAAGGTCACGCTGACAGGACCAAGGCCAACCAAGGAAAGACTTCCATCTGGCTACCTCCTACCCTAGCCAGAATCCCTACTTGTTACTGCAGGAAATGACAGCCCAAGGAGGCATCCTGGCTGGCGCAGACCCTGTGGCAGGAGCAGGGGGAGGCAGGCACAGCCACATCTTTCCCCGGGCCAGTGGGACACTTCAATTACAGAAGGATCCAAAGCTCTTTGGCACCCCTGGGCCAGTGCTGCAGTGGGCATCAAGCAAGGACGAGGAGCCAGCCAAGGACTTCCGGGAAGAAGAATCCTGGAGTCCAAGCTTCTACGAGCAGTTTGGGCGAAGGTAGGAAAGAGCTGTACAGAAAGAATCTTGGGGGTGTCTCCCAGGGCCACTGTGAAAGCCCTGCTTCCCGTCAGTCATCAGGGCCCTAGAGAATAAGACAAAGCAGGACATGGCGTGGGCACGTGCTGGCAGAGGGCTGAGTCCAGTGGTCTGGCTGCAGAGGTGGGCACTGGGTATTAAAGGCAGGGCCAGGAGGCTGATGGGCCAGTGACTCACTCCCACTTGACTCCTGCCTTTCCCCAAGCAGCGAACACAAGGGACTCTGTTTCCCTGGACAAGAAGGAGGCAAGACTCAGACAGGGAACGCTGAGATGGGATGAGGCACGTGTGCCATCAGGCTGTGTGAAAACAAGCACTTCTTTAAACATCCCCGAGGTTGGCTCCGTCAGTCAAGCGCTTGCCACGCAAACACAAGCACCCAGGTCTGGGTTTTCAGCACCTTTGTCAAGCGCCGGGAGTGGCCGCACATACCTCTAATCCCAGAGCGGAGAAGATGGATGCAGGAAGACTCCTGGAGCTTGCCGGACGGCTATCTTAGCCAATCATCAAGCTCCGGGTTCAGTTAGAGGCTGTCTCAGAAAACAAAGCAGAAAAATGATTGAGGATATCAAGAGGTCAATCACTGTCCGCCACATGCATGTGCATACACACGCAAGCGTGCACACTCACACGCATACACCATATATACACATATCCCCAAGACCATGCATGGCTTTGAAAATAGAAAAAAGAAACTCTTGCCAGGTCTGATGCCAGGTCTAGGTGCTTGCCTAGAATTCCAGCTACTGGAAAGGACAGAGCAGAAAGATCACAAGTTCAAGTCCAACCTGAGTAACTTAGTTAAAGATTGTCTCAATACAAAAAGCGAAAGAGGGCTGGAATATAGTCCACAGGGCATTGTTCAGCAAGGACATGAGCTGAGTTCTGTCCATAGTACTACCAAAGCAGAACAAACCCCTAACAAATAGAAATAAAGTAAACAGCACCTTGGTGAGGGGCTTTGAGTCACATCTTTCCATGGCTTAAAAATATAACTACCTCCACAAATAGGAGAAAACATCAAAATGCAGAAACCCAGTGTACTGGCTGGTTTTGTGTGTCAACTTGACACAAGCTGGAGTTATCACAGAGAAAGGCGCTTCAGGTGAGGAAGTGCCTCCATGAGATCCAGCTACAAGGCATTTTCTCAATTAGTGATCAAGGGGAGAGGGGAGTTGAAGCGATCAAAGGCTTAGGGCCCATTGTGGGTGGTGTCATCCCTGGGTTGATGGTCTTGGGTTCTATAAAAGAGCAAGCCGAGCAAGCCAGGGGAAGCAAGCAGGTAGGTAACATCCCTCCATGGCCTCTGCATCAACTCCTGTTTCCTGACCTGTTTGAGTTCCAGTCCTGACTTCCTTTGGTGATGAACAGCAATGTGGAAGTGTAAGCTGAATAAACCCTTTCCTCCTCAACTTGCTTTTTGGTCATGATATTTGTGCAGGAATAGAAACCCTGACTAAGACACCCAGTATGGACTCACTGGGGAAATGAGCCTCTGGGCAGGCCAATCAGCTCTTTAGGCAGGAAGCACGGGGACTACCCAGCCACTGAGCGATGGCGCTAGGCTTTGAAATAGGAAATGACTCCAAATCAAGGGAGGAGGTTCAAAAAGGACAAGCAACAACCGTTTGCAGCAAGCTTTGTCCCGGCAACACCATCACCAGAAAAATAGTGGGGACCTGTTCCTAATGGGGTGGGAGGGGCAAACAGCACCACTGTGAGGATTCCTCTCCAAGGACAGAGTGTATCTGGGATCAGAGAAACACACAGAGGCACAGAGGTAGGCAGGGAGCTGGAGTCCCAGCTGAGCTTCCTGTGGGGAGTGAGCCTGCCATTACTGCAGGGACACAGGCAGCTACTTATCAGAATGTCATGGTGGAACCAGCCAGGGACAGGAGAGACACAAAGTTGACACCAAGGAGAAGCTGAGGTTTCAAATACCAAGCCAACAGGAAGCCTTGCCTGGCATCAGCTCTGGGAGCTGGGCAGAGGCTAGCCAGCCAGGAAAGATACGGCCCTCCTCAAGAGGAAGAAGTGGTTCCAGAAAGGACTTGCCCTGATTTCCCTCAGAAAAGGGCCCTTGGGTTCCCTATGGGACAGTGAGGACTTCTAGGGAAGAGCACCACCCTGGCTGGCCCCAACTGCCTATCCAACCAGGAGGAACCTATGAGATGTACAGGAGATAATGACAGGGCTGGGGAACCGGATCTGACTTTCATGCACCTCCACCAGGGGCTTCCTGTGTTGGGGAGTGGGGGTGGCGTGGGGTACACAGGCCTATGGGTGTAGCTGCCTCATACCGGACAGGCCTGTGAGACAGTGCCCAGGGCCCACTGCCTTTGAGAACAGCTAAATCCCCACTTTATCAGCTCAGCTTTATCTGAAAAACCTCCTACAATTCCCTGAGAAGAAAATTAAATAGAGGATTTAGCAGAGATTCCGAGTCGGCCCAGGGAAGGGCTGGGACGGACTAGCTCATCAGAGGCTGCGGAGCTGAGTCCTAGCGGGTAGGAAGTACCTGACCTGACCCTGGCTGGCCCTGCAGGCTCAAAGACCAACGGAAAGGACAACTTCAGCCTGTACTACATGGAGGCCACCAGGATTTCCACTTCCCTTCCCTTCCACAGCCCAAACGCCTAGATACAGAAATGGAAGTTCCGAGAGGCAGTGCGATTAGTTTATACAGGACCTGTGTGGTCATACTCCCAGGGACTCCTAAGTGTTATAACAGTGCTTGCTCCAGGGACCAAGTGTGAGCCTCTCAGAGAGATGGGCATCATAGTCTCCCCCAAAACGCTCAGCCAGAGGCTGGGGGTGTCCTACAAGTCCTGGAGAGGCCTCAGGAGCTTTATCACAGGGTAGCAGACTAACAGATAGCAGCTGGTGGCCCACAAAGGAAGACTCGTGTCATGGGCCCTGGGAACGTGTGCATCCTGAGTTCCAGTGAACTCTGACTCACTTCGTTATGTTCTTCCTGCAGTGTCCCCCCCAACCTCGGACTCTGAGACCTACTGGAACTGTGTTTCTCGGCTGTGTAACAGATGAGAAGGGAGCTGCACCTAACGATCAGCCCAAAAGTTGGCCCTAACGACCATGGGTGTGTATGCCTCTGGCCCCACCACCCCTCACCCAGGGCTATAAATCAGAGGCCCATCCGCCCCACATTCACATCTCAGAGCCTCAGAATAGGAACTCTGGCCACTTGGTTACTCCTGCTGGAGGGGCTACAGGGACCAAGGTAGGGTAGGGGCTGGCTTCTGCCCCTCTGTGGCTCCCAAGGAAAATCCCCATGCAGAGTGGGAAAGGCAGACTGGTTTGCTGTGGGTTCCTGGTGGTCTCTTCAGGGCTTCAGTTTCCTCTCAAGGTAAGGATCCAGGGCTCTGTAGATGAGGGGCCTGGACACCCTAAGCACCTCAGATATGGGCCCTAGGCCCTATCTGTGGAACTGGGTATGGGGACATACCCAGTTTTTAGATAGAGAGGAATCTTGTGATGCTTTAATAAAAAGTCCCCATGGACATCAGCACTGGACCTGAGTCTACTCAACAGAGTGGAGCCATGTGGGGCTGAGGGGCCCGGGCTGGCAGGGAAAATGCAATGCCTTCAGCGGCTGGGTGAAGCGTTTGCTCCAAGGACCATCTTCCCCACAAACTGGTCTGAGGCTAGCTTCCTCTGAGTGCTTGCATGTTCACGTGTGCCCCCTGCCCACACGTGTAAACATGCATGAGCATACAATAGATCTGGTCCAGAAGGAGTTGGCAGAGTCTTTGAAACTCTCCCAGAAGACCTATCAGTCATGAAGGGCCAGCAGCACACAGGGAAAGAATCTCCCCGTTGACCAGGAGAACAGAGCAAGTCCCATTCTTGCCTATCATGCAAGATCAGCTGGGCCTCGGTTCACCGGTCCTTAGGAACCTGGTTCATCCCAGGGCTTGGAGACACGGGCCAAGGTTGCCAAGTGCTGAGGGTAGGCTGGCCCAGCCTGGCTTTGGAGGCTCATGGCACCTTCCCAGGACAGACACTATCAGTGGAGTTGTAAGCATCAAAATGAAAATAGCCCAAGGCAAATACTTGGTGCTTAGTCCAGCCATACAATCCTCCAAAACCCCTATCTGCATGGGCTCAGGGGCATTGGATCAACAACCCATACTTCTCTGCTGCTTTTCTACCAGCTGTCCCGAGGGGCTTGTCAGATCCCATAATCCCTCTATAGCCTGCCCAGAAAGCTAGACAATGTAGCAATTGGGGTTTCTGGAGAACAGTGGGAAAGTAGGCACACTTCTGTAGGGAGAATGGAACCCATCCACAGTGGCAGTGAATCCATGGCCTCTGGTCCCCTCCGTTGTCATGGTATTACTTGTTAGGGACCCCCTGACCCAGGCCTCTGGTCAGCCAGCCTGATGTTTCTTCCCATCAGGCTTCTGCAGCCACCACACTGGCTAGGCCTTTGGTTCGGGCAGGGACAGCAGCCCGTGACCTTGACCATCTTAGCTGAGGGGGATGGGGAAGCACTGGAAGCTCTCCGCCCCAGTGATGTTAAGAGGCCCCGCATCTTCCAAAAGATGCTGTCGCAGCAGCAGAGCAGATTAGGGCTGTGCCAGGGAGAGATAAGGGGCTGAGAGTCGTTTGGAGGGCAGGCGCTGAAAACAGGCTGGGATGGCGGAGTTCCCCGTACTGTCCTGGCCTCTCCCATCACCTGTCCCTCCTTTCCCCTACCCTCTGGTTCTGCCCTATGAGGAGATGGCAGATAAAGGGGACAGTAGTACCTTGAAGTCAGGACACCCAGGGATCCCTGCCAAGTGTATCTGGGAGTGGTCAAGCCCATGAGTGATGTTGGTCCAGGAGCCTAGCCCAGATCTTTTCTGCCCACCACCCAGGGACAGAAATAGACAGGGTCTGGGCCCCACCCATCACTTAGTCCAAAGAGCCCCTGAAAATAGACATGAAGAAAGTCGACTAGACTCACATGCTGTGACCCCAAAGGTCCTCTTGGGAGCCATGGCTGCGGCCTAGAGCCACTTAGCAGATGGAAACAGGAGCACTCAAAGTTCAAGTCTCCACTAGGAGGGAGCAAACCACCCATTAAGTGCAGGAGAAACGGCGGGCCACTGGACCAATCTCTGTCCTCCTGGCCAGTCAGTCCACACCACCCAGGCCCCATTCATATCCTCACTGCCTGTTTCCATCCAGCCTCTGGACATCTGGCCTCCACACAGGAGCCCCTTCCCTGCCTCCTTTCACAGAGCCAGACTGGGCCCCAACCTCGAACTCCATGGTGCTCTCCTCATGTACTAGGTGCTCACTGGGCATCAACATTAAAGGCAGCAGTGCATTGACCTAACCCCTAGGTCCACATGGGCCTCACTTTCTACTTGACATGTCCCCAAGCCATGGACTAGGCTAACATTTATCCTCACAAGGGCAAGGAGGCCCCTGCACACAGTGGTTAAATGCAGATATGGCCTCATAAACAGCAAATCAGGATGGGGAGGGCCTCTCAGCACCAGAGCAGGGCTAGGGTGAAGGGTGGAGCTACCACAGAGGCACGGGGGTGTGGCCTTGGCTGCTCCCCATTAACAAGGCCTCCCCCTAGAGGCCCCTGATCAGGCTTGAAATAGCCCAGCAGCAGCCGACACAAAGGGCCTGTAAAGACGCCAGGGCCAGGGCGGGCTGGCAGCAGACCCCTCCCTGGCGCTAATGCACTGTGCATTATTGTAAGTGGAGCTTTTCTGAACAACAGCTAGGGTGCTCAGGGAGCCAACCTTGATCGGGAATCGACTCTGCGTCCTGGCTCCAGATGCACAGAGCCTGCTTTGCTGGGGGCACTACCAGCCTCAAGGTCACCTCATATCTGTTCTTCCCCAGTCTTCCCTGTTCCAGTCTACCACCACGTTCCTACGGTCCCTTCCTTGATCATTCTGACACCGTGGTTGCACTGGGTCCTAGGCACCCGTCCACCTCCAATCCTCCCATGCCATCCTGCCTGTCCCTGGGATTCCCCTCACTTCCATCTCCTATATTGTGGCTCATCATTAAAGATCAGGTTGGTAATCATTAAGCTCCTACACCAGTTCCTAGAGACACTCTAGGCCAAGACCACAGATTTGGTGACTTAAAACAACAGTTAGTTGATTCTCCATGATTCTGAAAAGTCAAGTGTGACCTTGGGGTGTGGCAGGGTCCTATAGAGGACACTGCCCTTATGGTAACCAGGAAAGATCTTCTCTCTTTCTGTGGTTCCTGGGGGCTCTCTGTTGGCTCAGAGCTGACCCATGTCTATCCCAGGATAGGCTGGGGCTTAGCAAATCCATCGTCCAGTTGGACTGGCAGTGATGTGGTATGGGAAGGGATCTGTGGGCAGGAATCAGGAGGCCTGGGTACTTGAGCAGTGAGCTCTGCCTGCCGCACAGGCTATGGCAAAGTACTGCCTTGAAGTGGCCTTTGATCTTTTAACAAACCAGAAGAGGTCTCCTCTCCTTCAGCTCAAGCACAAGCCAGAGAGGAGACACAGGAGGCCATGGTACATTCTCAGAACATGGCCTAGTTCAAAGTCAAAAGACCATACATCCTGTATCTCAGTGAAAACCTTCTCACCAGGTCTGGAGAGTCAAGGGTGAAGGTCGATCCGGGTCCCCCATCACCAAAAGTTAAAACTTTGCCACTGAGCATCACCCCTATCTGCCCAGATTCCCAAGAGCCCCTGTGCTGGGACACTTTATCATGTACCTTTCCACACATCTACCTGTGGGTCTTCCCTACCTGGTGTCCCTCTCCACTAGCCTTGGAAGCCAGATGTCTTCCATGGATACAAGTACCTTCTCTAACACTAGAATCTGACTGACAGTCACTTGCACCTCAGCTTGTTTGGGCTCAAATCCTTTTCCCTAACTTCCTATTCCTTGAGTATAGCAATGAGTTGCCTCACTGAGAAGCAGAGACCCTGTCTACCCACTTTAGAAGGCCAACTGTTCAGAAAAGGGAGCAAGCACATTGACTTAACCAAAGGATGGATATGAGGGCTGAGAGGATGCTTCCTACACAAACATGAGGTTTGAGATAGATCATTCATATAAACCTGGGCATGCATCTCTGCACCCACAGACCAAGTTCCATACCCAAGGGTTGGGAGTCATTTTTGCTTGGTCTAATTAAACAGCTCATCTACCAGCTTAGTCTGACTCAGCTCTGGTCATGTAACTCCTGTACTAGCCCAATCTAAGGCAAGACAGATTCCTCACACCACACACACACACACACACACACACACACACACACCCCACAAGGAAGTCAGTGCCCAGGTGAGATCATAAAAACAAAATCAGCTTGAATGGCCAAGACAGCATGTCTCCCATCACCTGGCTAGTCCTATAGAAACATATTCTGATGAGAGCTACCTAAAGGAACCCAGGACACAGAATTAAAAAGAATGATCATAAACTTTACCAAACACTTCATTGAACATTGAGGATAATAAAAACACCTCAGTGATCTTCAAGAAAATACAAATATGCAGCTGAATAAAATGGCAGAGATAATTCAGGATATAAAGATTAAATTCAATAAAGAAATGAAGGGAGCATAAGAAAAAAAAGATGGAAATGAAAACCTCAATATTCCAGTTAGAAAATTCAAGGGAAATGCTGGCAGGTAGGATGAGCCAAACAAGATAGAAACAGCAAAGAAAAAGAAAAGAAAAAGTAAAGAATAAGGGGGAGATGCAGAGGAAAGGAACACCTTCCAAAATCAAATCTTCTAACTATAGGCATGGATGAGGAAGAAGAACCCCAGGACCATATCTTTAGGAATAAAATAGAAGAAAACATAGAAAACAAACTTAGTTCTACAAACTAAGAAAGACACACCCATACAGATACAAGAAGTATACAGAACTCCCAACTTAGATAAGACCAGAATAGAAACTCTCCTGGGCTTATAATAGTTAAAACACTAAATATACAGAACAAAAAGAAAAACCACTGAAGGCTGCAAAATAAAAAACATAAGTCACATGCAAAGGAAAATCCATTAGTGGAAATTCCGGAAGCTAGAGCAATGCATTCCCAGTGCTAAAAGACCATGACTGCCAGCTTAGACTGCTATACCCAGCAAAACTGTCCACTGTAGTTGAGGGATAAAGATGGGGGTCTTTTAAAAAAAAATCACACCAACAACAGAAAAATGCTAATCAGAATGTTAAACTAAGCAATATTTCAAACCAAAGAGAGAAATTAGCACATCCAGAAGGTTCTAGAAAGAAAACAAATGAACTGTAATTAATGAAATATAAAACACAAGAACACAAACAGCAAAAACAGAACAAACAACAAAATGATTACAAGTCAACATACACCTTTCAATTACAACTTTAAAGTGGTCTCAACTCTCTAATCAAAAGACACAGGCTAACTGAATGGAGTAGGAAACAAAATCTAGGGCTGGAGAGATGGCTCAGCAGTTAAGAACACCGACTGCTCATCCAGATGTCCTGAGTTCAATTCCCAGCAACTAACATCCATCTGTAATGGGATCTGATGCCCTCTTCTGGTGTATCTGAAGACAGCTACCATGTACTCCTATAAATAAATAAATAAATAAATAAATCAATCAATCAATAAATAAATCTAAAAAGGAAGGAAAGAAGGAAGTAAACAACAAAATCCATGTTTCTGGTATGCTGTCTTAGATTTAAAGACAGTCACCACCTTAAAGGGAAAGGGTGGAAAAAGAACCCAAACTAATGGGATCCACAAACAATCAGGAGTTGCTAGCCTAATACCTGACAAAATAGACTTCAAACTAAAACCCTGTTTTATACCTATAATCCCAGTTCTGGGGAAACAGACAGGAGTATCTCTGGGGCTTGCTGGCTAACTGGTCTACCTCAATTGATGAGTGTTATGGCCAATGAGAAGCTCTGTCACAAAACAAGCTGGAGAGTGACCAAGGAAGATACCAGACATTGATTCTGGCCTCCACATGTGTATATATTTGCACACATAACTGTATACACAAACACATAAACTCATATACATACACAAAAGGAATGGATATGAAGATAGAATCATGAGAGATGATAGCCTTCCACAAATCCAGAGTATACAAGGGGCGCTTCCTGTAGTCTCCCTGAACCTAGAAAGCACAGGGGTTCCCCAAGGGACCCAGAAAAGGAATAATCTGCCTCCTACTCTTTTGAGAAGGTCAGTGTCCCTACCTTGGACAACTCTCCAGCCTTCTCTAAAGGTGTGCCTTTCACATGACAGAAGGCTGACTCTCAATTGAGTATATAGCACCTGCCTTGAACTCCAGCCAACAGGATCTGTGATAAATTGTTATTTTTAAACTCTTTAATGGTGTGTGAGTGATCTAGTAGGATTTGCGATGGGGAAATTATCGTAGGAAAAACCGAGGTTCAGTGAGGCAGCTGCCAGGCCAGTCCACCTCCTCAGTCACCATTGTTTGAAGCTGCAGCCAGGCATAAGTGTCTTGGTGGCCAGTCAAAGTGGTTCTGGAAGATCAAAGTTGTTGGATTGGGGAACACACAGCCCAGAGAGGGTCTCCACGGTGGTGGGACCCCAGAATAAGAGCAGTATGTGTGAGTAACAACAGCCATTACAGGAAGGGGGATGGGTGCTCAGGAAGAGTAGGTACCTAGCTTCTGCAACCTTAGGGCTCAAGGGGATGGCTAAAGAGCTCTAGGCATTGGGAGGCATTCACTTTGGCTGCAAAATAGGTAGAGGAATTGAGCCCTGAACACAGGCCCCAGACTCAGGGGCTAGCTGGGGCTACCACCCTAGGATAGACATCAGGACCCAGTTTGGGAGTTCTGAAGGGTCACAGGACAGGTCTGCCCAGACGTGGTTCCCTAGAATCTTACCCATACTGTACATAAAGGGGACACTGCTAGTTCCCTGGGGAGTGTGGATCTGAGCACGCACACCTCTGTCTCCTAGTAGCTATTGAAAGCATGTGTTTTAGGGCTGTTCCTGAGACCCCAGTTCTCATCCTCAGAATCCTTGGGAGGCCTTGGCTGCTGGTTCTGATGTTCTCAGCCATCCTGAACCACCAGGAGAGGAACTGTGATGCTAAGCCCTTTGGCAGAAGAGATGAGATTATATCCTCAATCATAATTGATAAAAATCATAAAAATGATATCCTAAGGATACATCAACTGTAGACATTCCTGAGACCCTTCCCATTCCTGAGAGGTGTAGTAGCTAATAAAACGTCACATCCCCCAGAGTGACCCTGATCCCTAGGCTCAGTGATGACAACCCTCCTCCCCTAAGCCAGGCCCATGGCTTAAACTGCAACAGAATAGTGACTTCCTCAGGGGACGTCCAAGCCATTTGGCTCCTCTGAGACCCCTCCTTGACGTGGGTTGTTTCTCCAGGAGATGCTGCCCTTCCAGAACCCTGGTGTCTCAGCGAGGCTCAGTCTGTGTATCTAAAGAAAGCTGCTGGCAGTTCTGTATCTCCTCCTGGGCAGATAGCATTCTGGGACAAGGGCTGTAGGGATGGGGGCGGGGCTTGGCTCTACACATTGCCCTGAAATGGAGCGGGTCCTGGGCTTACAAGATTTAAATGTCACAGTTGGAGATGAGAAGAAAGGAGCTTTGACAATCAAGTGGAAAGAGAAGTGACTGCAGGCCATGGAAAATTGCTGGTTCCGGATCCTCACTTCTAATGTCAAGCAGTGATTGCTGACCAGACTGAGTCCCAGAGTCCTGGAGACACCCTGCCCAATACAGCTTAGATGTGGAGCCCAGGGGCAGCCAGGGGTTCTGGTGCACTGGCCTCCATCAGAAAGCTCCTCCTACCAGTACTGTATCTCTACCCACAGTCCAGCCTCACCATCTCCCTCTGCTTGTCTCTGCAAAGTGCCAAGTCTGAAGCTGGCAAAGCTGGGGCACAACCCGTGTTGAGCAGAGAGGCCAGAACTGTGATTAGCTTGGCTCAATCGCATATGGTGGCCACAGCTGGGGGCTGAGCAGCCGGCTGGATTTGAGAATATGGTAGTAGATTGAATCACTATGATATAAGAGCCAGGAATCACACAGGAGAAAAGCCTCTACTGCTACATAGAGGACACTAGGCTTCCAAATGGGTGGTGGGAAAATCATTGCCTATAGCATGTGAGGTCTGTTGCAAGGGGGAGGTCATCCCAGTGAAGGCTATAGCCACAGCCCCAAGCTCCACCTACACAAAGGACCCAGTGTCCAGTTCTGAACTCATCTCAGGGGTCAACAAGACTGGAAGTGTAGGGTATACTGGCCACTGTCTTGGCTTGGAGAGTGGATGGATCATAGGATACACAGACAGTCTGCCAGAGCAGTCCCCAGTGGTCCTAATTGAACAGTTCAGCTTACAGGGGCTGTGAATCTGCTCAATGGGTTCAGTTTGCCATATCCACAAACCTTGACTTCTACACTAGCTAGCTGGAATCCCAACTGCCTTCCCCAAGAAGACTTCAGGCAATGTCCAGGTCCCTTTCTAGCCCCATATTTCTCTTATAGCCCAGGGGCTCCAAGTATGACTGCCTGCAAGGTGTGTGGGCTTTACATTATATAGAATAGTTGGAGACCCACCAGACCACCCTAGATGCCCTGTATGCTTTGGGGAGACTGAAGCCTACAGAGGTTAGGAGCTGTAAACTTCCACTCTAGGCTCTTTAAGGCAGAGTTCAACTCAAAGCACGTTCCAGGGAGGCTGCCTGTTGAGGCCTGATCCAGGTAACCCAGGACAGGCTGAACCCCATCTGGGTTTCTCTTCACTTTGGTCCAGGCAGGGAGACATCAGCATCTGATGACATTTTGGATCCAACAGAAGCCTCTGTGCCCCACTGAGGTTGGGGGTGGGAGACATGGAGTCAGGCCATCCTGTCTCTGCTCCCAACCCTGAGCCACAGCATCTGCTCAGGGAATGTAGACCCCTCTGCGGAGAACTGAGCTTGAGGGGAGCCGTGGGTATATCAGCACCTATAGTCACTGCCCTCCAGGGTGGTCTCCCTTAGCACCAAAGAGCTGTCATGAAACCCTCCTGCTCCTGCTGCCCCGAGCAAAAGCAAGGCTCAGCCAGCAGCAAAGCTCCTAGATTTGGCTGGAACCTGTGCTCATCCAGCCCCTCGGTGCAGGAGATGGGCCGGATGCGCGTGGCTGTTGCCTGGCAACCCCCTGCCTGCGCGCCTGAGCCCCTGCGCCCACGCAGCCATCTCTGTCTCTGCTCAGCACTCCTGCCCGTGGGCCCAGATGGCCAGGCCAGGAGGGGACAAGTAGAGGGAAATCGTCCCAGCGTCTTCCCGGGTCAAGCCCGTGTCTCTGTCGCTCAGGCTGGATTTTGGGCTGCAGGTCTCAGTGGAAGAGGAGCAGGGGATTCAGCCATGTCTGCCTGGGTGCAAGGAGCATCATTGGTTCCAACCTCTTATACACAGCATCCAGTTCTCCCAGTTTCTGTTCTGCCTCACCCAGAGCTCCTTGGCCTCACTTAAGCCTCCAAATGAGCCCTGGGGGGTGGGGGTGGGCAGTCTTTGCCATTCTATGTAAGGAAACTGATGTCCTGAGCTTGTGCTAGCCTAATCTGCAGCTATTGACCCCAATCAGAGACTGCACAACTCTGAACAGTGAAAACCCAATTTTAGACCAGGGGTGGCATGCCCTCTACCTGTGTGACAATCTGAGGATCACAGGATGGGTGTGAGGCTCCAATTAAAGGTATCATGACACCAACCAGTGGGGGTTGAAAATATAATTGCCTATCCTCCAGGAAGTGACCCCACTGTCACTTGGCATTACACTACTGGGCGCAAGCCAGGACTAGGACCTAGTGTGACATATCTAAACCATTGTGAGGAGCTCTGGGCACAGAGGTGACCCTCTCCCTAGAGGACTCCCTCTGCCAGTCCACAGCTCTGCAGCACTCGATGACCTGTGAATTTTCCCCGCCTCTGGGTCTAGAACAACTCCACCTGCTTCTTGACCATTTGACCCCAGAAATGTCACTAGAGAGGCAAGAATACCTCAGGTGACAGCATATCAATCAATGATAAACATCCTGGCCCTGATCTTAAGGAACCAGTGGGTCCCTGAGGGTAGTGGCAGGAAAGATCACGGGAGAGGAAGAGGTAGGGCTGCACTGTGGGAAAAGGCAGCAGATGCAAAGGTCCTGAGGCAGCTTGCACGTCTATGTGGGTTCATCTGAGGGATCACCATCAGGCAGAGGGGCCTGGTCCAAACTCTTGAATATCTCTGATCCATGGGAAACCCAGTGAGGGTCTCAGCTAGGCTATTTTGGGGGCTAAGGACCTCAGCAAGCTCAGGCTGACCCCAGGAAAAGATGCTTAGCCATGCTGCGGACGGAGAAAGCTGATACGGGCGAGAGACACCCCCACGCCCCAAATGAAGCAAAGTTGTTTGGTTTTTAGCCTCTCGGATGCCCTCTGAGCACCCTCAGCAGCAGATCTGAGCATCCAGGATCAAGCGCTACCTTGTCTCCTGCAAACACCATTTACTAAACCTGGCCCAGAGCATCACGATATCCACAGATCCCAGGAAACCACTGTCTGAAGGGCTAGCCGGCCGTGAGGGTGGAGAGTGTCTCATTACTGGCTGCGCCTGCAGACTCAGCAATCAGTGAGCAGTGCTATGTAGAACAAGAATTGTTACTTTTTTCCACTGCTATTCCTGTGGGCCAGGGACAGACCAAAGTACCCACGAGACAGAGTCAAAGTTAATGGGCATGGAAACTCTAAGTGGACTCTGTACCTGAGACCCTGCTCCTGCTCCTGCTCCTGCTCCTGCTCCTGCTCCTGCTCCTGCTCCTGCTCCTGCTCCGGCTCCTGCTCCTGTTCCGGCTCCGGCTCCGGCTCCTGCTCCGGCTCCGGCTCCTGCTCCTGCTCCTGCTCCTGCTCCTGCTCCGGCTCCTGCTCCTGCTCCGGCTCCTGCATCTTGGGTCCCTCCCCTCAGGTTTGGGCAGACAGTAAGATGAGAAGGGGTTCAAGTCCAGCTCAGTTGCATGGTCAGAAGTTCTATGGCCATGTCACAGCCTCTCAAGGTCCTCGCCTCCCCTGCCCTGGACTTAGCATCCAGGAGGCCAGAGCCAAGACTAGGCTGTGCTTTGGTATGTTTGTTCCCTGCCAGGTGACCTGGGGAAAAGAGAGGTCTCAGATAATGGCTTCTGGCCCAATCCTGTGAGAGAAAGCTATGACTCCCATACCCTTGTCCTGAGAATCTGAGGCCCCTTGGACAGAACCTTGGAAGCCCAGGCCAACCCATCCAGGTCCAGGCCACACTGTGACCTCCCAGGCCCCTGGTGTGTGCCCAGATTCTCATTTATTTATAAAACCTGCAGCGGGGCCACAGGTGACTCTGGGGATGAAGGGGGTGGGCACCCTGCCCTGCAGCTGACTCATGGGAGGCAGTGGGCGTGGCTGTCTCACCAGGGTTTCTGGGCTCCTCCGGGCAGATTGCTGCTGTGACTGTTTGTTGGAAACAGAACCGACATTTGCATTACCAGGCCTGCAGCCCTGGAAACCAAACACTGTGTTCTGAGCTCAGGCTGCACCAGGCCAAGCACCGCCTCTGCCTGTCTAGGGGGGAGCAGGGGACCTGCAGGCATTTACCCCCATCCCGGGCTGAGCTATCTGTACTTCTCAGGGAACTGCAGTTTAAGAGACAGTGACCTCTATCCCAGGGATGGAGGGACACCTAGGACAAATTGGAACTTCAGCCTCACTTCTCTGTCCCAGACATCCTGTGTCCTATTGGGATAAAGACTCAGTAGCCAGTGTACAAAGGATTATCCAGCTTGTCCTGGGGGCTTGGGAGTTGTGTCTCTGCAGAGCCTCTCAACCCCTGAGTCCCAGGTGACCAGATGGGGCCAGTTGGTTCATATCACTGTCCCCGACCCCCTGCCCAGCAGCTAGCAGAGCCCTTGGCACACGGGTGCAGGTCACATGTTTATGAAATGAGTGGAAGTTTCCAGAAGCCCTGCTCCAGGGCACTGCTCTCAGGAGCCTTCTAAGCTGGGATGCCTGAGCGGCAGAGCACACAGGCTGACATGGGGACACTTGTCTGCCTGGCAAGACCCCTGGCCCTGGAACCAAAGGCTGCATGTGGTGGAAGTCTGCTTGCTTCCTCTAACCTCCCTTCTCTACACTGACACTTGGACAACAAGTCCTGGGTAGCCTTGATCTAGCCAGCCCACTGCCTCTGGGTAGTGTCAGGAGAGGCCCTGCCCACAAGCTGTTCACCATGGCTGTTTCCGTGGAGACCTTCCCTGCTGGGCCACTCAGGCTCCACATATCTACAAAGAGTTAGGATGAGCCTATGGGGGGGGGGGGGGACAAGATCAGGATGTAGGTAGGATGCATTCTGGGAGAGAGACAGAGCCACACCCAGGATAGATAGTCCCAGAGCCTTCTTTATTCAGGGGCAGTGGGGTTGGTCATCTTAAGTTCCCACCCAAAACCCAGCCCAGGACCTCTATGAGCAACAGAGGGAACAGTGAAGGAGAACCCTGCCTTGGCCTGTCGACTGTAGACACATTAGCGGTCAAATCAATCCCAGTGTTACCTCAAAAGTCCCTCCCTCTTAGGCCCACGGTGTTCCCGCCCCTCCATCCAGGGCCAGGGGCTACTTTCTACCTGATCTATTTTCTAGTGTCTTCAAGAGACTATATGCAGCAAAAAGCCAGCTTTTCAGGGTACAGGCCTCATGGGAGTTTGAAGGTCGAGTAGGAATGCATTTGGTCAGAAAACACCAGTAGCAGAGAGGTCGTGCTGAGTACCGTTCTCCCCTGGTCCCCAATTTGTGGTTGGATTGGGGCACGTGGAGGAGGGGGACAGTTCTTAAATCAGAAGCACCCCAAGGGTTAAATGTGAGATTCTTCAGAAACAGTTCATGCCTGCGTGCCTGAATAGAAACTGAAAGATCTCCAGTTTCCCAGAATCTACTTAAACCACTGACCCTGTTCTGACCTTGCCAGGTAATAGCACTCAGGGCTGACCATACCCGGTCCCTGATGTAGGCTGAGAATCAGAGGCTAGCTCTGGCCCTACTGGAGAACCATATCTTGCACATTTACTTCCAATGAACCTGTGAGATATGCTGGGGGTGGCGGGGGAAGGGGGCAGGATGGTGGGACAGTGGCCTCCAAAAGACATGCGTGAGGCTTGACCCCTGGGACCGGAGAACGTGATCTTAGGGAAAGGGATCTCAGCAGATGCCAGTATGCTTGAAGCTCCTAAGCCAGGATCATCCTGGATCATCGCATGGATTATCTGAGTGGCCCCAAGTCCGGTGACATTGTCCTCCTAAGAGATAGGAGGCATGGGGAGGGTGGGGGTAGGACAACAGAGGAGAAAACAAAGTCTGTGGCTGCCGGTGAGGTGGGAAGACTCGACTTTTAGCATGAAGGGAGCTCACACCTGGGCAGGACTTCTGGGTTCCAGTGCTGGGGCACCAGGTGTCTGCAGTTCCTGGCCATTTGTCACAGAAGCCTCAGAAGTCCTACACATTGGCCTTGGCCTAACCCAGGGACAGAGACACCGGCTGCAGGCCTGGAGATCCAGAATCACTCTGTCCTGTCCACAGACAGGGCAAGATGTCCCCAGGGAGGTCCAGAGGCTGACGGGCGGGGTAAAGGCAGGGTTACCACCGCCGCCTTGCTCCTTGAGCTACCTAGAGCCACTTGGAAGCTCGGGAAAATTCTACAAATATGTGACATTCAGGGATTCAAAGCCAGCGCAGGGTGAACATGGGCGAGGCTCCTCCCTCATGGCCCTGGCACCGCATCTCCGGCCTTGAAGGAGCCTCGTAGCTTTCAGACCACCATCTCTGCACTAATGTGGTCAATTTCAAAGTGCATGCGGTATCCCCTGGGGAAGTGGGAGGCATACACTCTCAGAACTCCAGTAGCTTCATCCTATCGCACGTAATAGAAGCCAAGCCCCACTAGGACCTGGGTCCCCATGGAGAAGAGCCCTCAGCCATGCCTGGCCCAGCTCATCCCCTCCAGAGCCCCTCAGCCATGCCTGGCCCAGCTCATCCCCTCCTGCCTCTGCCTCTACCCTGGTAGCTGAGACTAGCTAGGTCTTACTACTTGCTGCTTCATTCTGAAAGCCGTTTCCGCATTGGATCGAACGCCGTGAGTTAACTCATTAGGAGGCTGTGGAGGCAGCAACAGCAGACAGGCCTTGAAGCCGAGGAAAGAAGCAGGGAGAGGCCTTGGTGTGGAGCTGCAATGGGACACATGCACGCACGTGCAGGGTCACAGTGCCCACGTGCTCACTGGGCACGGGCCGTACAACACGAGCACTTCGCAGCACATCCTAAGGGTTCACAGATGCACACTGACAGTAAAGGCCTCATGGCGTCCTCCTCGCTGCCTCTAGGGGCTGAGTACCACAGCCTCGGCTTATCAGCTCTGTGACAAGCCTCTTACTCAGAAAGTCCAGACTGCAGCCGACCTGGAAGGCATCCACCCCGTCCAGGTGACCCACGATACCCTGCAGTCATGGCTCAGAGCAGGCTACTGGTGTCGCCTGAGCTAGTGGAGGTCTGCAGCTCACGGCCAAGTCAGGGCTTATGATAAGGCTTTAGTGGTCTAGCCAGTGGCTTGGGTAACCCTTTCAGGTTTATCTCATCTGGCCTTTTATTTATCTCTGCTTTAAAAACTCAAGGCAGGCCCTGTGTGTGTCTGTCTACCTACCAGCCTTTATCCTTTACCAGGTGGAGTGAGGGACCGTCAGCTCTCCAGACCCCACATTCCAGCTCACAGGCCGCCATTTGTCCCCACATTCCCAGCAGACAGGCTTGCTGGCTAGCCTTGGTTCTCTGGGTATTCTCTGGGTTAGCCTACAGCCAGCCAGGGTGGTAAGGATCTATCCACTGCTTATCCCCATTACCCATTCATCTCTCCACCCACCGTCCCATCCTCCTACCCCTCCGCACACCATAGTTCCACTGCCTTACCTCAGCTGGAGTCCTATGCCCACTGATCAGGCAAGACAGTAAATACAGCCTGGCCTTGTCCCTAAGCAAGTGGAGGTCAAGTCTTAAGGCACCTACTTGCCACAGGAGTCATAACTCTGCTCACCATGTTGTCCTACCCAGGGGCTTTCCTTCAGTCTCCCCAGCAACTCTCCTATGTGATCCTCTGCCTCCCACTGTCTGTGTCTTGCCCCCATCACAACCACTGACTGGTTGAGATACCTTGGGGACAGAGCCCATTCTCAGGTGTCTTAGTCAGGGTTTCTATTCCTGCACAAACATCATGACCAAGAAGCAGGTTGGGGAGGAATGGGTTTATTCAGCTTACACTTCCAAATTGCTGTTCATCACCAAAGCAGGTCAGGATACAGAAGCTGATACAGAGGCCATGGAGGGATGTTTCTTACTGCCTTGCATCCCCTGGCTTGCTCAGCCTGCTCTCTTATAGAACCTAAGACTATCAGCTCAGGGATGGCACCAGAGATGGTACCACCCACAATGGGCTTTCTCCCCCTTGATCACTAATTGAGAAAATGCCTTGTAGCTGGATCTCATGGAGGCATTTCCTCAGCCGAAGCTCTTTTCTCTGTGATAACTCCAGCCTGTGTCAAGTTGACACACAGAACCAGCCGGTACATTCAGGCCTGGCTAGATGGCTGCCCAGCACCTGATAGAAAAGAGCAGGTGGAGGCCTACAGAGCCACCTCCCCTTTAAGCCTGGAGCCTCGCTAGGCTTCCCTTCCACCTGCCGGTGTGTGACTCTGGTTCTCTCTCCCTCCCTTCCTTTCCTGTAGCCTCTGAGAAGCCCTAGGGCAAGACCTTGGGGTTGGGCTTTTGCTCAAAGGTCAGAGCCCAGAATGAGGACAGATATTCCATAAAAGGCACAGATCTCCAAGTGCAAAGGAGCCAGATGCTTGGAGTGCGCTGCTGGGGCCAGCAGCATTGAGGAATGTGGGTCAGGCCCTTCTCCCAGATGCCTGGTGCCTTAAGGGAAACTGGGGGTTTGGGGGGGATGGGTCACAGAAACCTCCCTCGACCGCCTGACCTCCCTTCTACCATCCTTGGCTTTGCCTGTCTTTCCCTTAGCAGGAAACCCTCTGAAGATGACCAGGGCACCACGCATGAAGGCCCCAACCGAGCACTTGGCCAGTGGCCACCCGCTGCATAGGGTTGATTACCAAACCCACTTACGGTGGGAGAAAATTGAGGCTGGGTGTGTGAAAGTCACCTGCTGAGGTCACACAGCCAGGAGGTCCAGCTGACCTGTTTCCTAGGTCTGCATCCCAGGGACCTGATATCCACCGGGCTCTCCCAGTTTCTTTCTTCCCTTGTTCTTTAGCCCTGGTCACGCTCTGGGGTCTAAAGCAGTACCCTCAAGCCCAGGTGCCCAGGCCTAGCATATAGGCTTTGTCTTTCCAAGACTTCAAAATGAGTAACCACCTGCTTGCTCCTTCCTCACAGAGCTGACAGTTCATATGGGGTGTGAGGTCCAGAAGCAGCTGCTGGGAGATCCGAACAAATGCGGTCGGGCTCCACGGTCGCAATGCCCAGCTACTAGGCAAGCAAGGGGAGGTGTCCAGGGGTAGGCACTTCAGGGACTATTGTGGCTTCCTATCTCAAAGAGAGCTGACCCAGCAGAGGTGGTGAGGCCCAGGGGAGTCCTGGTCACCTGATGGACTGCTTTCTCCATAAAGCGGGGATTGGACCTTGCAGAGTGGGGACATGAGGCCAGGATAGTGTAGGGTCCTGCCTAGCTAAGTAATCTCTTAGGGACACCTTTGGGGTCAGGCTGTCCTTCCAACTCCAGAAGTGAAAGACAAAGCATGTGTTAGTCTGTAAAGAGAGGTAGGGGGTAACAGGGGAGCCTGGTGTTCATCTTTCCTATAAGAGGGACACAGATCATGGCTTGGATTATATGGTGAAGCTCTAGACGTCACCCAGAATAGCACTCAGACCTCCCAGTACCCTTGGCTCCAAACTCAGGGTGCTTCCCCATCCTATGCCATCTGCCAGCTGTGAATTGAGAACTGGCAGGTGGGGTCATAGCCCGAGTTGAAGAGGGGTCTGTTCAGCTGTGCTCAGTCAGGGACACAAATTAAGGCCCAGTGATTATCTGAATCAGGGCCAAATCACCCCTCAAAGGAATCTTCGAGAGCCTGTTCTTTACATGGAGGCAGGGCCTGAGTGTCCTTTCCAGAGGGGGTGCTCCAATCTCAGGACCTGTCCCCCACATCTTCCGGGCTGTCATACTGCCTGCCAGCTTGCCCTGTTTAAATATTTAATCCAGTTAAATATTAAACCTCTTCCAAGTCCCAATTACAATTGGATCAATTCTCTGTGCCTGTGGGGATTGGGCTGGTGCTCCACTCCCTTACCCAAGCCCATCAGCTTGAGTGGGAGGTGGGACTAAGGGGATGGGCTGGAGGGAGGTCTCTAGGCAGGGGAGGGGTCAGAGAGGGGGTGAAGTGAATGAGGGGCCTGGCACAGAGGTGGGCCCAGGGAGGAGCCTGGAAGAGGGAGCGGTCTGGAGCAGGACGCTTTTGTTTCTCTCAGTGTTCACTTGGCTCTTGCATGCTCCTCTACCTGTGGGTCCTCCCCCAGCACTGCTTCCCTGCCCACACTAGGCAGGAAGGGAATGTCCCCTCTTGTCCTTAAGGATCTGTTTGGTGGGAACTGAAGAGAAAAGAGAGAAGGAAGATCAACTGCTGCTCCAGGCTTCTAGATTAACCCAATAGATGGGCTGAGCCTGCATGTTCCCATTCTATGGGATCTCCCTAGAGTGATAAGGGACAGAGGGGTGGCTGCAGAGGACACAGGAGGGGACCTTGAGAGCTGGACCTTTTTCTGTCTATAAATAACTTCCAAGCTATGATATGTTTTACATATACTAAAAAGCAGGGAAAGGGCCCCTTGTCTTCCCGGCCCTTTGAAGTAACACAGCAGCCTCAGGCTTTGGGTGTTTGCAAACTTCTGGAACTGAGGCGCACTTGGCAGATTCTTTGGGAGTTGCCACTTCAGTCTAGGTGTGAACACCATCCGGCAATTTGGGTGAGCATCTGCACAAGTAGTGCAGCTTAAAGTGGGGACTGAGCTAGACCGCGCGCTGCCAACAATCTGACAGACAGCAAGACAGTTTGGGATGCTCTCGGTTGTAAGTCCCACAGAACACCTCCCTTTAACTTCTGTCCCCTCCTGTGTTGGAGGGCTACAGTGCAGCCACACTGCAGAGCAGTGTCTTAGCACCCCTCTCCCCCCTCCCCCTCCAGGGCGAGCTCTTTCCCCACCAGGCGTGTGCTCACTAACTCACGATGTGATCCACTGTTCGACTGCTTCTCGCCTTGCCACAGATGATACTCATCAAACAGAAGCTTCTTTCAACTTCGGCACTAATTGTAAGTTTGCATAACGTAATTCTTACTGGTGGCTGTGTTTAACAAGCAGCTTACTAATTTCCTGAAGGTTTACCCACTGGCTCAGAGGAACCTGCTCCCACACAGGGCTGTGTCACCTGCTTAAGCACCTGCTGAGCTGGTGGCACCTCCACTTCCCTGATCACAGTGTGATGGCTCTACCCAGGCCATGTGCTTGGCCTGTGGAACGTGCTTTTGCTACTGATTCTGCCATCACGTTCCTGTTCTCTGTTTCCTAGTGCTTTAGCTGCTTAGCCTTGGCCATGGAGCCCTGAGATCTGGTGCAAGGTCTCTTCCCTTACTATTCTTTCTCGAAGGCTTGGCTACTTTTGACTCTTTATCCGTGCAGCTAAAACATAGGCTCATCTTCTCAGAACCCAGAGACGCCTGCTGGGGATTTGATAGAGGGTACACTGAATGTGTAAATTAACTCAGGCATGACAGTCAGCAAGCCTTTGCTTCTGTGGGTGGCTGGGCTCACCAGGGCTCCGGCTCTTCCTTTACGACTTTGAAGAACATGTCTTGCTGTTTCCTCTGTCGGCGTCATGTATGGCTTCTCTCTTGCAAAGGGAGCTCTTGGCTTGTGTGAAGTCTCTGGGTTTCTCCTTGCAGTTGTGGGAAATGGGTTCTCTCTGTGCTCTGCATTCACTGGCCATTTTATCCGTTGGACCCAAGTGCTCTACCGACGAGCTACATCCCTAGCCCTTTGTTTTAAGGTGCTCATGATCCTCCATCTTTAGCCTCCCGAGTAGTGCACCACCATTTTTAGCACTCCTGAGAACTACGTAAGTGCACCACCAGGCCGGGTTCACCAGCTGTTCTCAAGGCTCCCCTCGACACTTACTGTTCCGTCCCCAGCTCCTCTCGGGGAGCCTGCATGTTTATGGTGTTTGGGGCACAGTATGTTTCACAACTCTGGGAATGCAGGCGATTCGTTGACTTTGGAAGAGTCTCAGCTTTCACTTCAGCAATAGTTTCCACGGACTCTTTAATCTTCTTTCTAGAACTTCTAGAGCAGCTCGCTAACGTTTTCTGGAAAGAGCCAGATTGAAAACTTTGTAGACTTTATGGTGTAGGGGGCCTGTTGCAACTTTTCAACTCCTTTGGCTCAGTATGAAACCGTTTATCATGGCAGTGGGGCCATGTGTGAACAGCTGGACAGAGCAGCAGAGCACTATTACAAAATCACACGGTCACCTCCCCAATTACCTTTGATGGGCCATTCAAGAAGCACGTGGGACACAGGCCTCCAGCCCAGGGCTCTGCTCTTCTTACTATGTTTCCGCTCTTCCAAGCTCTGTGGGGCAGTCAGTGATTTCTTCTCTTTATCTTCCACCTCGCTAATTCTCTCACCAGCCGTGTTCAGTTAGCTGACTGACCCATCAGCTTGCTTTTTTTACTTCAAAGATTTTAGTTCAATTATCTGTAAAGTCCACCCCTTTTCCCCTATGGTATTTTATTTCCATCCTTAGGATTTTAATTTACATTTTTTCCCCTAATTTTCAAGCTGGCTCTTATTGATGGCGAATACAAAGGAGCCGACTCCAGTCCTGGCAACCCAAGAAGTCATCTGCCAGGTGCTGTGAGTTCAGGCCTGGCTGGAGGGTTGTCCCTGAGACGCTATGACATCATACTTGCCATGGCTTTGGGTATCACTGGCTGGGAATCAGTTTCTCTGTGGATTTCTTAATTTCTTAGCTAGAGGAGATCCAGCCCTAGAGGTGTGAGTTCATGAACTTTTGTTGAGTACAGCTGACATTTTCCAGAGACCACATACTCCCCCACCCTGAGGCAGAGGAACGCAGACCATGCCTGACTGTGAACCTGTTCCAGGCTCCCTATTACTGAGTATCCCAATTTGAGGTCTTGACCCATGTCCTTATATTTCATCCACTGGAGCAGACCATCAGGTTGTCTGCCTGGTTCTGTGGAGAATATTTTCTTCCCCTTCTGATAAATTCATTTCCTGGGGTGATGTTTAGCTGTTTATTCAATGTGTCTAGCATTTGGGACATTATCTGAATAGATTTCAAGTCAACCTTTTCCTGTAGTTCTATGGTCCTTCGGACTCCTAGACTCATCCTCTGGCGTCCCTGGAGGCTCTAGACTCAACTGGAGTCTCCCCGGAACACTTAAAAGTTCCAGCAACCTACAGACCAACGTGGCCAGTTCCCTAACCCCTGAGCCAAACACATGCCCTGGGGACACAGAGCAAGCTCAAAGCTTGTCTTGGCACAGACATTAAACATTGATGAGAGTGCTGGCCGTGTTCCAGCTAAGGCAAAATAAAAAGATGGAGAAGACGCCAGTCCTGGCAACGCAAGGAGGTCATCTGCCAGGTGGCTGCCGCAGCCGCTCAATACGGCTATAAGGAAGTGGTAACAAAGGCAATCTATCAGCGGAGAGTGTTTCCCCTGGGAAGCCTGGGCAGCTCCAGGCCCTTCCTGAGGCCACAAACCAGGCTTTGTACACCAGGCTTGTGGACGCCTCTGAATGGGGCCAGATCTCTGTGGACAAAATGGGCAAATCAGGGGCTGGTTAACTAGAAGCCCCAGGCTGAACTCAGAGCTGAACTGTCACAATGGCTGGGCAGGCATCCCAGTAACTTCTCTCAGCCTGAGGCTGCCTTAGAATGAATGCTGGTCCCTGAGAGTCATACCCACATCCTCACCCTGTTTCATCTACTGAGAGGATTGTGTTGGACTCAGGATCTCGGCATGTGTAACTAAGCTAAAAATCTTGAGGCAGGGTTACCTGGGAACATCTGGCCAGGTCTTTAGCACAGAGAGAAGGCCCAGTTCTAAGAAGGAAAGCTAAAGGTTAAGCCATGAAGCTTCGAGATGAGGAATACTGAGGCTGGTGGCCACCCCAGGACCTGAAGAGGCAGGAAAGATCCCTCCAGAGCCATGATAGGGCTGACTTCTGTTATTTTAATGACAGTTTGTGACACTTTTGCAGACACTGGACACAAAAGCCAGGGCACCTGGAGGACACTGTGGTAAGTGAGGAGACAGAGCTTGGTTTGAGATGGGGTTCTGCCGTGCAAATGGCTGTCTACATTTCATGGAAGGAAAACCAAGGCGCAGTACTCCTGGCCACTGGGACCAGATCTGGACTTGAATACGGGGCTCTTACATCCCTTACCCCACAGAGCAGCCGGGTGCCTCAGCCAGGAAGGAAAAAGGAACCCCTAATTTCAGACTGAAAAAAGTGTCTGGCTTCAAAAGACAAGGCCAGTATACTGAGATGAACATGCAAGTACCGCTGGCCAGTGGCAGGAGAGAGGAGCCCTACCCCTATTCAGGAAAGGGTTAGGGATCTTCCCAGCTGCCCTCAGGTAATGCTGGTCTGGGATCTCGACTGTGAAGGAAGCGTCCCATACACAGCAAGCATTGCCTAGGTGTCTCAGGCCTCCTCATCTTGCCTGCCGCCCGCCCACATTATCTCTGGGAGTAAAGGCCTCAGGAAGCTCCTCCCACACAGAACATTGGTCCTCCTGTCATGTCACTGAACAGAATGACCCAGGGAGAGCCCCTTCTTCTCACTGGGCCTGTGTCCCTTTAGGAGAATGTGATGTTGGCTTAGCAGGCCAGGCGGTGATGGGAAGAGATGGAGCTTTCTGGGGCAGAGAACTCTGCTACTTCAGTGGAGCTGCTGGCTCAGTCTGCAATTGCCTCCTGGGGGTGTGGTCTGTGGAGGGAACACGCTCCGATGGCTCTGTAAGAGCTACATAAGCCCAGGGGTGTACACTAGGGACTGAAAGACCTAGAGGGCTTGGAGCCTCTCTGGCCGTGAGAGTGGTCATCCAGAGTTCTGGGGTTCTGTACGGCATTGCTCAGGCCCGCTGCTGCCCAGCACAGGCCGCATCTCTGAGCCTGCCGTCAGCAGAAGGATCAGATCCAGGAAGACAGACGACACTGTGCAATGAGAGGATGTGTGTGGTCTATGACCAAAACATCTCCGAGAACTCGCTGTGCTGATCGGGAATCCACAGCCAGGCTCAGGCCTCCAGGGGCCCCAGCAGGGCAGGCAGGATGGGGCTGACACAGGACACAGGATCGCAGGACACAGGATCCAGGACACTGGGCGCAGGCAAGCAGGTCAGCGCGCTCCCTGCACCTGTGTGAAAGTCTTCTCTCCCACGCTATGAGCCTGGGCAAATCTCGTTTTAGACTCTCCTTAACCATGAAGAATTCCCAGAAATGCATGGTTATAAGGCAGTCAATTCTTTGAATTTGGGAAGCTATTTCGTGTGTGTGTGTGTGTGTGTGTGTGTGTGTGTGTGTGTGCATTCAGCATCCTACACTCAGGGCTGTGCCTATGCTAGGTGAGCTTCCTATCACTAAATGTCATCCCCAGCCTTCTTTGTATTTTTAGTTTTAAGACAGAGTCTCATTAAATTGCCCAGGCTGGCACTGAATTCCCTCTGTAGTGCAGGCAGGCCCAGAACTTTAGATTTTCCTTCCTTGGCCTCCTGAGTAGCTGGAAAGTCAGGCCTACCTACACCACCAGGCTTGCTGGGAGATTTTTTTTTTTTGAGCACATGCATTTTAAAGAGCTTTGCCGAGATATAATCAAGTGCACTGTACACATCTGAAGTTTGACACATGTACATTTGCAGAGCCATCGCTTCAATCAAGATGGTAGAAACATCTGTCACTCTCAGGCTGCAATGCCTCCCTCCTCCCTGACCCCAAAGTGGCTGCCCACCTGTTTCCTGTCACTGCCGGCCAGTTTGCATTTTCTATAATTACACAGAGAAAACCAGCACACTGTCTTCTTGTTTGGCCTTTTTTCATTCACTGTGATTGCTTTGGCTGTCACCTGGGTTTGATGCCAACAGTTCACTCAATCCTTGGTGTGCAGCATTCTGACCCATGCCGCAGAGCCATGACTTGTTAGGGAGGAACCTGGCATTGGGCAACATCTCTCTAAGGGACTGCCTTGGACATTTAGACAAGTCTTCACGGGACAGTGCATGTCAGTGCAGGTGATGAAGATGTTGTTTCCCATCCTAAGAAGCCGCCACATGGTTTTCCAGAGCAGCTGCAATGAGTTGCAAACCCCACTGTGTTGGTTAGATGCTTTCATCCCTGCAGTGAATACTCAAAACAGATTAAAGAAGATTTAGTCAGCTCGTGGTTTCAGGGGTTTCAGTCTCACCATCAGCTGGCTCTGTTTCTGGGATGAAATAAGGCAGAGCAAGATGGTGGGAGGGTGTGGCAGAGCAGAGTTCTTCTTATGATGGCCAGGGAGGATGTGGGAGGGAGAGGAGAGAGGTGGGGAGAGGAAGAGATGGAGTGGGGACACAACCAAGCAGGCATATCCACAGTAACACACTTCTTCCACCTAAGCCCCAGCTCTCAATAAAGCCAGCATATTGAGTCCTTCAAGCAATTTACTTATTGACACATCATAGCCCCCAGGATTCAATCACCTCCTCTAGAGACCAACCCTTCCACATAGTGGACCTTGGAGGGACACCTCAGATCTAATCACAGCTCCTCCCAGTATGTGGACTCTCCCCCTCGCCTCCCCTATCCCAGTGTCTCCTGCCTTTAGACAATGGCTTTTGTGTTTCAGCTTTTCCCAAGACCTCAGCCAAGAGTCCAGCCACACCAACCACCCTCATCTGCTTTTTTACCTCTGTTGTCCCTGATCACTAGCCTTCCAATTCATGGTTATTCCGAAAGTTTTAACATAAATGTGTGGGTCCCAATTTCATCCCGTCACTGGGGTGTGGGGCATGACGCTTGGGCAGGTGGAAAACAAGAAGGCTGGACTATGTTTAACCTGTGTCACCACTGTCAGGTGCTGGGCTCGAGCGAAGTGCTGACACACCCACTCAGGAAGTGGGAAATGCAGCTTAAGATGTGGGAGGCCAAAGCTGGGGTTCCCAAGCTCCTGGGCATCCAGTTGCTGCTGGAAAACCTCACAGAGGAGTCCGGAATGAAGGGTGGGGTTTCCCAGGCCTGTGATGAGGCCAGGGCAAGGGGCTTCCAAACTCCTGGACATCCAGGCACCACTGGGTCTTGGGGAGTTGGGAACAGAGTTGGGGGCCCACAGGCTGAAGATGATGAGCCTGGGGCAGTGGGAATGGGGAACTCTGGCTCAACTCATCGGTAAAAGTCCTTAGCTTAGTGGTAGTTGTCTGGGAGTGCAGAGAGACCTTCTGTGGGAGATTTAGGCTTGCGGCTCTGTAGGTGAATGCCTTCTCCATGCTCCTTGATGGAAGAGCTGGTTCTTGATTGCAAACTGTTTATTGATTGTTCATTGTGGAAAATGGATGCATACCAACTCCTCGTGGTGGACCTTTTGCAGGAAGGAAAACTTATTGGCTAAACCCTCAGGGTCTCTAGGTATTGCATTAGCATGGAGAACTCTGTTCTGGTCTACATGACCAACGTGGGGAGTGTGGCCACATGCTCCAGGCCAGGAATCTAGTAGGGAGCAGGGAGATACCTACTGTCTCGGGGGTGCCTGGGTGTCGGGGTCTTGGGCCTCACCAAGATTCCTGGCATGGTCCACTGTCCCAGTACAATGAGGTATTCTTTGCCCAAGCTGAGTATCCTGGCAGACTGCCACTGCCTCTGTTGGAGGTGAAAATCGAATCCCCATTACAGGTCTAGACTCTGGATTTCCTATCAACCCTCCTATCAACCCTACTTAGTCTATAGGGAAGGAGGGACCTGTCAGGGGTGCTGGCTACAGTGGGATCATCATACCTGGAACTAGGTAGCCAACACATGACGTTTGTTCCACAAATCCAGTACACTGTTGCTCCAGGGATGCCCATTGGGGCTGCCCCGATTGCCCACATCTGCTGTGCAGGGCACAGCAGTCTTTCCCTGAACATACTGTCTGCATCTTACCCAGGCAGGACAGCCGAGGAAACCAGTATTAAGTAGAATCAACAGAACATTAAACAAAGAGCAAATGATTTACAATAAATTATGTAAATGGTGTTGGAACCCTCAAATAAGGCCAGGGAGCAGGCCTCAGCAGTGGCTGGGCAGGCATGTTACCGACATCCACTGAGGCCCCAGTGGGGGACAGGGAGCTGGGGGTGGGGGCAGGTGATGACCTTTGTCACAACTGGCTGAGGGCATCCCTAGAGAGACTGCTCAAACATTGACAGTTGATGACTTAACTCAGTTAACTGTAAAGATGGAAAACCTCCCTGGGGGTGACTGTATGAAAGAGAGATGAGTCAGACTCTGCCCAGACTCCCAGCTGAGCATAGTTTTTGCAGCCCTGGATCCTGCTGACCTCCGACAGTCCTCCTGGCCTCTTTACCTGCCTACGTGGGCTCTAAATTGGTTTTGCCTCTTGTACAGTCTCTACAACAAAACCCAAGAGATAGAGTGTTGTCCATACCCCATATGTACTTAGCAGGAATCCAAACCCAAGTCTTTACCCCTTGGTGCCCTTTCAGGGGTCCCTGCGATGCTGTCAGCCTTTGACTGCCCCAGATGTCTTTCCAGTGTCACAGGCAGTGGTGGCCCCTCTCTTGCAAGTTTCCTCCCCAACTGTTTTGGCAAAAGTGGCCATCACTAGCCCCAGGGTCTCAGGCAGACTGGACAAGTGAAGGTGGAGGGACTTATGAAGGTATGGGGGTCTGTCTGTGATTGAGGGATCTGCCACCTGTACCTCCAGACATTCCTCTGTGAAAAGGGCTCCCCTTGATGGGGGCACAGAGCTCTGTGAGTAGATCTGTGAGGGCTCAGCCTTTCCTTTCTGCTGTAGAGACAGAAGGCAGGCCCCAGCCTGGGCAGGGCCAGCCATCAGCAGAGCCCAGCATCTGTCTGTGTTTCCCACAGGCCCTCCAATGTCTGCAAACTCATAGCCTGAGCTGAATTCCCAAGGGTCCACCCCATTTGGCTTGCCAGATGTTTCTGCAGCTCATGTCCCAACTTCCAGAACTCCTGAGATCCCAACGACCCACAGGACAGGCTACAAGCCTTGATCCCTTGTCCAAGATAGCGGCGGAGGCTGCATCCAAGGGGCTCCAACACCCCCATGAGTATCTGAGTCCAGCCTGCCCCTTTCCTGCTGCCTCCACAGCTTCACAGAGACAAAGTTCCTTCAGAGATCCAAGCTGTGGGCTTCAGCATGTTTGGTCATCGCCGTCCTCTTAGACCTTTCATCACTCACAAAGGGTTCCCCACCCACTGCTGTCACCAGGCCTCCTCTGCTGGAAGCCATAGTTGGCTGTGCCTCCACGTCTTCACAGGTGCTGACATTTTCATAGACACAAAGCCATAGGTATTACCTTCTACATTTGGCAGTTTTCTTGAGGTATGGGTGTCTTCAAGAACTGTTCCATGTGTGTTGGGGATCCACCTTCTAAATAATCTGACGGTGCGGGGAGGCCACATTCCGCTTCTTCTCTGTTTACTGGACATTTGGCGGATTTCACTTTCAGGCCACGGTGAATCGAGCTGCCGTGGCTGCTCACAAGCTGAATGTTCTGAGTAGACATTCTATCACGGTTCTGTGCTTAACTGTTCCCCGGCCCTTTTACCTTTTCTTGTCATTAAAATGTTTTCCCATGAAAGGAATTTAGTTCTCCAGTCAAAACTGTTGTGCAAGGCCACATAGCCAAGATATAATAGAATTGGATCCAGCCCAGAGATTAGCATGGCCCACTGACTGCTCTGATGGCCCATACCTACATGGAGGCCCAGGCTAGCCCACAGCATCAGGACACCAAACAGAGCAGTGTTGTCCTGGTTTCCAGATAGCATTGGGGTAGGACAGATCTTTCCTACTGGTCTTAGTCTGTAAGAACATAGCTCTGTTTATCTGACTCCACATCCAGCTCACAGACCAGACAGTGGGGAAACAGGGTGTCCGAGTTACAGTTACTTCTGCTTTAATGAAACACCTTGACCAAAAGCAATTGGGGAGTAAAGGGTTTATTTTGCTTGTTGTTCCATATCACAGTTCATCATCAAAACAGCGAGGGCAGTGCAGGGCAGGAACCTGGAGGCAGGATCTGATGCAGAGGCCATGAAACGGTGCTGCTTACTGGCTTGCTCCCCGTGGCTTGCTCAGCCTGCTTTCTTATAAATTACAGGACCACCAGCCCAGGGGTAGCTCCGTAGACAATGGGTCCGGGCCCTGCATCACTCATCACTGATTAAGAAAATGCCCTCCAGGCTGGCCTACAGCTGCATCTTGTGGAAGTATGTTCTCAACAGAAGTCCCTTCCTCTAGTGACTCTAGCGTGTGTCAAGTTGTCATAAAACTAGCCAGGACAACTGACCCCTTGTCAACTTGACACACAAACACATCAATTTTCAATTAGGGCCTTTCCTTTATCATTTATCCCCATGATAGCATGCTGATATCAATGTAACAATATAAAGCTTAAAAGTCAAATGTGAACATATTAAGTGTTAAGTCTTTTTAAAATACCCATTGTCTTAGTTAGGGTTTTAGGGCCGTGAACAGACACCATGACCAAGACAAGTCTTATAAAGAACAACATTTCATTGGGGCTGGCTTACAGGTTCAGAGGTTGAGTCCATTATCATCAAGGAGGGAACATGGCAGCATCCAGGCAGGCATGGTGCAGGAGGAGCTGAGAGTTCTACATCTTCATCTGAAGGCGGCTAGTGGAAGACTGTTTTCCAGGCAGCTAGGACTAAGGTTATTAAAGCTCACTCCCACAGTGACACACCTACTCCAACAAGGCCACACCTCTTAATAGTGCCACTCCCTGAACCAAGCATATACAAACCGCCACACCCATTCTCTTTAAAAATCCAAATCTTTTTAAACGTTCAAAGTCTTTCAGCTGTGGGCTACTGTTAAAATAAAAATAAAGTTAAATTCCTTCTTCAAGAGGGAAGAACCATTATCTGGGGTTCACTTATGATCTTCTGGGCTCCCCCAGGTGGCTTGGGTCACTTCTCTGGCTCTGCCCTTTGCAGCACACACAGCATGTCTTCTGGGCTCTGGCTGGCTTCACTCCACTGCTGCTGCCGTTCTTGGTGGTCATCCAACAGTACCGGCATCTCCAAAACTGCTGGGGTCCTTTGCTGCACCTGGGCTGCAGCTTCAGCAGTAACCTCTCCTGGGCTCTCTTCTGCAACTCCAGCCCTGCTATATAACGCCAAGCCAAGCCTCAACTGCTCTCTGTGACTCCCTTAAGGTCTTCAAAACTAGTACCACCTGGGTGGCTCTCACATTACCAAGTTTGATGCCAGCTGGAAGTACACCCTTGGCTGCCTTTGGAACACAGCCTCTGCGTCCGGACCCTGAAGAAACACTTTCCAGAAGATTTCACCTCCGCGATGCTGGTCCCTTCCTAACCACTACTGATTCTTTAGCCTCAGCTGGCCAACTCCATGATTCCAGCAAAGCAAAGGTCTTACTTCAGGGGTTACCCTGTCTTGTTGATCTTCAACTCCATCTGACGAGATACTGAAGACTCTTCATAAGGCCTGGTGGAACCTTTGCTCTTTCCCTGAATCTTCCCAAGCCAGGCCTCCTCCATTGTCTGCTCTGCTCACTATGTTCTTATCTCAAAGCTCCAACAAAGCAGTCCACTGAGCTCTCGACACTCAATGGCTTTTCTAGCCAAAAGTTCTAAAGTCTTTCCGTAATCCTCTGGGAAACAACTCAATCCAGTCGCTCACAGCAAGACCCTACTATCCTAGTACCAGTTTCTCTTGGTTAGGGGCTGCTGTGATGAAACACCATGGCCAAAAGCAACTTGTGGAGGAAAGGGTTCCATGTAACACAGTTCCATATAGCAGCAGTTCATCATAAAAAGCAGTGAGGACAGGAGTTCACACAGGAGGCAGGATCCGATGCCAAGGCCATGGTGGGATGATGCTTTCTGTTTTTGGTTTCCTCTGGCTTGTTCAGCCTGCTTTCTTATACAACCCAGGACTGGTCATGTTTACAACACCTCCCCCCCCCCCCCCCGACACAAACACACACTATGAGCCCTCCCAAATCAATTACCGGAATAATAATAATAATAATAATAATAATAAAATAGCAGTCTTACAGGCTTGCCTACAGCCTGGTCTTATGGAGAAATTTTCTCAATTGAGGCTCCCTCTGATGACTGTAGCATATGCCAAGTTGACATAAAACTGGCCAGTACCCAGGGCCACCTCAGGGCCACTCAGAGAATGTAGTATCATGCTTTGCCTTACCCCACTGTCCCAGACACTGTCCGTTTAGGGGTGTAAGGAGCCTAGAATCTATGGCAACTTTAAGCTCCCTGGTCCCCACCTTTGAATTCTGCACTCCCAGGGACATATAAGAGTGGTTTGGCATCCTCGGGGAAGGCAGAATGTGGCATCGAGATCTTCAACTCTATTATAGCTCAATGGACACCTAGTTGAGGCTTCTCGCCTGCTTGGAGATCTTGTTGGCTTCTCTGAGCCTTAACTGTGCTATCACTCATGCATGCAATAAATATCTCCTGGTGGGTGGGAGAGCCCTCAGGAGTCCCATATAGAACCTGCAGACATACCTGGCCTCTCAGGTGAGGGCTACAGGGAAGGGAAGCTGAGTGACAGAAGCTTTGGATGGTAGAATCCAAGAGGACCCCAGGTCCTCTGTGTGTGAAGGACCTAACTTTAGGTGACGGCAACGGGCTGGGGGGTCTGGCAGGGCCGACACGGCAGGTGGAGAGTGCTGTGTCTGATGGGGACAGGGAAGAGAAGTTAGGGTACATGGTGCCTAGGTGTGGGCATGCACTCATTCACAGAGGATGAAGGTCAAGTTTGGACTTGATCCGAGCAGCGTGAGAGCCAGTGGGGTTTCCAGGAGGGACATGGGTGTACGGGCAGGGGACAAGCCACATGAAGACAGCATGGAAGGTCTGGGGGTCTGTAGCTGCCTGGTAGGTGCCAAGAACACCTTCTGAGGTGGATAGGTGCCCACAGGCTGGAGCAAAGGCATTCCCACTGCCTGCTGCCCCGTGGGCCAGCCTGCCTTCAGCTGACCATAAACTGCTAGGTGGGGCGGGGGGGGGCAATGTTCTCAGGATCATGGCTATGAGGTTCCCATTGGCTGAATTCCCAGGTTATCTGTTCCCCTTCCAGTCCTCAGCTCTTTGTCAAGCTGCAGCTCTGCACACACACACACACACACACACACACACACACACACACACACACACACAAAGGAAATAGCAAAAAAAAAAAAAAAAAATACAGAACCAAATTTCCCAGAGGCTTGGGGGATTTTAAAATGCATCCGCACACTCTGTACGATTTAATTAAACAATTTTAACGCCAACTTCTAGGTTGTCCTACGCCTGTCTCTCTCATTCCTTCCTCACGTGAACGTAGGATGCGTTCATTGTTTTGAGCCCGATTTTCTCATCTCATATCTGAGTAGTGTCTGCTTTTCATTTCCTCTCCGGAGGGCAAGTCTGTGTCACGTGGACGTGCTCGTCCCCTGCAGCAGGGCGGACAGACATTATCTAGGCTGATGGGTGCTCAGGTGTGGAAGGCCGTCATAAGTGACCACTGCCACAGGATGCTGAGCAGACAGAGTATCAGCCCAGGGACAGGAGACCCTGTAGGGTTGTCCAGCAGCTCCTCAGATGACTTGATACAACAGGAGGAGCAGACACTGGAAGAAGTCCCCTAAGGTATAATGACAATGTAGGTGTATTGACCCTTTAGCTGGTCCATAATCAGCTTTGGGTCCTGCCGGCTGTGGGAATGGCTCAGTCACACATACACACAAATACACTGAGTCCAGGGCCCTTTCCCTTCTCCAGAAATTTGAATGGCAGAGTGAAAACAGAGATGGGTGAGACACCCCTCGAATCTAGGATGGATGAAGCACCCTCCAGGCACCATGGGGCCTCACAGAAAACCAGCTCTGGTCCTCTCCTTCCATCTTCCTTCTTGCTGGCTTCTGCAAGAATGCATCCTCTCACTCAGCCATCTCCTGGTTTCCAGAGGCCCTTGGCATAGGGGCCTTGAAGCTGGAGAGCTCTCGGGTCCTGTTTCCTTATCCTCCAGGAGCCATTTCCTTGGCCAACAGATATCTGTTTCCTCCCCACCCCCACCCCCCAGCCCCAGCACACACACTTGTTCCTGGCCTGCCTCCCACTGGAACTAAGCTCCCAGGAACAAGGATAAGATGTATGGTGTCACCTCCGTCGCACTTTCAGCTCCAATCAGGGCCTGGCACCTTATTGGTCCCCAGCTAGTTTTCAAGCAAACCACCACCTTGCACTTCATTTTAACCTTTAAGGGGGGGTCTGGGGGGGTTGAGGAAAGTGACCGTGCTTGCCAGCAACCTGGGCCAGGACCCTTTTTTGGCAAGATTCGCCTGCTTGGACATGCTTCCCTCCACTGTGTTCAAGGCTCCAGGCTCTTCCGGATCCCTCTCCTGGGTGGCTAGGCCCTTAATTGCGCTTTGAGGACCTTAATTATGAGCCGCAGCCACCCACTGGTAAGTAGGAGCATTAAAATAGAGTAAATGTTTTCCTTTTCTTGAAAAGTTCACATATACAAGACAAGGTGCTGCTGGGCCCAGGGGCCTGCCCTGCCTGGCCCTGACAGACAGAGGGCACGGCACGGGCTCTTGCTTCCCATGTCCTTCCTCCAGCCTGTGCCCTTCCCAGGCTCAGTGGTGAAATCCTTTTAGAATCCCAGAACCACATATGGGAAACTCCACTTCTCTGCAGCTCACCCTGCCAGGGCTCCATCTAGGTCTGGGGTTGCTATGTTGCTCTGGCCCTCCAAAGAGCCCAGCTACCCCAGTGCAGAGAGAGAGGGAGGCTGTTCTTTGTCTAGGACAGGAGTGGTCTTTCCCAATAACAGGGCCTGAAGGTGAAAGAGCCCCTTGTTGGTTGAAATTTGAGTGGATATACACCTAAGAGCTGGGATTTTATGACCCTAGTGTGGGAATTGTGAGAGTAAAAATCACTGCATACCTCCAGCGGGAGAGGAGGCACAGCCCCTCTGCTCGTGCCTTCATGGGACAAGGGTCATGCAACCACGAGAGTATGAAAGGAGATTAAGCGACATGCTCAGGGTATACCCTCCGTGTGCTGGCGGGTGCTGGGAGGCTTGTACTCCTTCACCCGGTCCTTCCAAGCGCCCCAGTCCCCAGGAGAGGGGGGGGATGGGCACCGGCAAGTTTGCGGAAACTGGGAGGAGTGTGGGGGAGCTGCGTACCAGAGCACCCGGACTGCCCCAGGACAATTGGTGTCGCGTCGCGCATCGCGCCCCACGTCGCCCACGCGCTCCAAGACACTGGCGCCCCGGCACACCCAAGATACACGCGGTGGGGGAAGGGCACGCGCCTCGCGGACATGGTCACGGCGTGCCTCCCACGCCTGCTGAGCCCCGCCCCCTAGCCGACCCTAGCAGTGAAGGGAAGGGGCGGCGCGCGAGAAAAGGAGGGGGTCCCCGCCGGCTCCGCGCCCCCGCAGTGGGGGCGGGGAAGGACGTTGGCGCCGCTTCCCCCGCCCCTCGCCCGAGCATCTCTGCGAGCGCCCCCTGCTGCCGTGCTCTCCCGCGAGACGGTATGGGGCGGGAGAAGAGGTCGGGGAGGGGGGCGCGGACCAGGTTCTCCCAGTCCTGGACTTGGGGTTGGCGGCATACCGGCACCGGAGAAGCACCGGCCAAGGGATGTCGTGGGATAGCTTACGTCTGGGTCGGGGCGGGACGGGCTGATGACCCCCGCCCACTCTCCATCCCTATCTCGGTCCCTGCGGGTCGCCCCCGGCCCGCCCCGGCCGCGTTGGCCCCGCCCCATGGGCCGCCCCCGCCGCCCCGCCCCCCCGCCACTGCTCACTCCGAAGTTTCCTGCGCTGTGCGCGGACGGGCTCCAGGGCTCGCTCGCTCCCTCTCCGGCTCGGCCGCGCCCCCGGCCCGTGCCTGCGGTCCGCGCCCGCCCCGCCGTGCATTTAGCGGTTTTCCGCATCGGGACACCGTTGCTGCTGCTGGGCGGGCCGGAGCTAGAGCTTCCGCGAGAGCTAGTGCCGGGTGGGCCGGGGGCGCGGGCCGAGGAGGCGGTACTGGCCCAGCTCCGGGCTCTGGACTGGGTTCCCAGTGACAGCGCCACCCGGGCTATGCCCACGGGGACGCCGCTGGCCACAGGAGCGAGGTGAGATGCGGAGGGTACGCGCGCTTACTGCGCGCCTGGGACCCTTTGAACTTGAGCTGTGTGGGCTCGGAGCCCCTAGGGCTCCCACAACCCTTCGCCTCGGCCTTGGGGGTGGGGCTGCCAGGCTTTGCCGGCGGGAGGGGGCGGGGGGCGCATTTGTCTCTAATAAGGAGAGACAAAGACATCCCGGCGGCCGCGGCTGTTCCCTCAGCTCCGCTCCGCCTGAGGCGGGGCGGGGGCGTCGTTCCTGGGCCAGGGTCACCTCCTGCCCTCTCTCCGCAGGTGCTGCCCTCCGCCACCATGACCGAGGGCACGCTGGCAGCGGACGAGGTCCGGGTGCCCCTGGGCGCTTCGCCTCCGGCCCCTGCAGCTCCCGTGAGGGCTTCCCCAGCGAGCCCCGGGGCGCCGGGGCGCGAGGAGCAGCGAGGATCCGGGTCGGGCGTGTTGGCTCCCGAGAGCCCAGGAACCGAGTGTGGTGCGGACCTGGGCGCCGACGAGGAACAGCCCGTCCCATACCCGGCTCTGGCTGCCACAGTCTTCTTCTGCCTCGGGCAAACCACGCGGCCGCGCAGCTGGTGCCTCCGACTGGTTTGTAACCCATATCCTTACAGGGTTGGTAGGGCGCTGGGGACTGGGGTGTGGGACTCCCTCTGCGTACGCCCCGTGAACCCCAGTTTGGGGGATCCGGCGCCGGCTGGGTAGGGATGTTAGGGCAGGGTTCTTCTCAGAGGTGATAGGGTTAGCCTCGGAACTCGCCCGTGGAATCTGGGTTCAGAGGCATCTATGGACGGGAGAGTATGGGCAGAAGCGGCGAGGATGCCGCCGGCTCGGAAGGAAATGAAAGGTAGTTAACTCCTGGAGCTCTACCGGGGCGGCGGCGGGGGGGGGGGCGGAATGGGGATCCCCCGTCTTCTTAGCTTTCCAAATGAACTCCTGAGCCTGTGTGAAGACCCTCGCTGGAGTCTGGGGGCCGGAAAGGGAGAAAGTTTCCACCTGCTCTGTTGGCGCTGTATGCCGGGCAGGGCTGGTCCCTAGTTTCTCCGCGGAGTGACGTTGGTTTGAGAACTCACTCTTCCAGGCTGAAGTCCGGTCAGGGGCTGATTTAAATCATGCGCAGCTAGGGGTGGGGGTGGGGGGCAGGGAGGCAGCTAGTTTTGATCCCGACCCCCTTCTCCACAGTTGCCGATTGTCCCTTCTTTTTCTTGGCCCCAAGGCCACAGACTTTCACAGAAGCTTCCAGAACAGGGTTGGGTCAGTGCTGGAGACATTTCTGGGGTGCAAAAAGAGGCTTCTGGCCCCCGAGCAGGTGGCCTTTTGGGGCTTTCCCTGGTAGGCTCAGAGGAGCGGCTGATATAATGCCTGGTATTATGTCCCCACCCCCACCCCCAGCAACTCCTCGGAGCTGGTCACCAGGGTAGGTAGTGCTGCTGCTTCCTTCCTGGGCTGGGTGGGTGGAGGGCCAAGGGGAGTTGACATGGGCCCATAAACACTCTTCAGCAGAGTCAGAGACAGAGGCGAAAATGAGCAATGTGTGTATATGTTTCTCTACCTTGTGTGTTTAACTGTATAAATATTAAATACAAAAGAGAAATCTGTACCAAAAAAAGTAATAAAGCCCGTGTTTCTTTTCACTCCAATCCAAACATTGGGTGAGTCAGATTTTTCTCTGCTTGTAAAGGAGGATGGTGGTCCTAGGGCCATGCTTTGGCTTCACCGCCTCCTGTCTTTGTCCTTTGCAGTTGACGGTAGTGACTGCCTGTGGTGGGCATCCTCTGGGTTGGCTGGCCCTCTGTGCAGGAGCTGGGTGACCTTGTGTGCCAGCTGTCGGTTTGTCCCCTCTGCAGGATCTAGACTGGAGGTGGCTGGACCACTTGGTTTTGGTGGCAGGATTGGTTGGCTGGGAATAGTGGTGGGCCACTGGGCAGTGCTACTGTGGACCTTGGGGAGGTGACAAAAGCCAGCTCTGTGTTAGCACCTGAGTTTGTTGTTTCCAAGCTGTATAAAATAGGAGAAGAACCAGTGGGCTTAGATTTGCTCTCCTGACAGCCAGGACGTGACTGCAGAGGAGTCTAAGGCTGACCCTGGTTCTCTGACTGACTGTTGTGTCCCTGAGGACTTCTAACAAGGTTGTTTGTGTTGTTGCGTTCCGAGGGGGATGGGATGGCTCACATAGGTAGACTGAGCTCTGAAGGGCTGTGGAGCTAATATTGCCACCTGGCTCGAGCCGACTGTGGCCTAAAGTGGAAGATGCCCTTGTAGGCCTAAGAGAGACTCAGGTGTTATCAGGCCTGGAAGAGCGGGTAGTGGGGGTGAGCAGAACTCTCAGCTGAGGAAGAAAATGTCAGGCTGTCCCTGCAGGTAAGACCACCAAGGGGAGAAAGGTAGGTCCTCCCTCTCAAGTACATCCCTGTCCTGGAGCTGCTGGCAGTTTCCAGGCCTGCCACACCCCCATCTTCTTGCTGCGTGTGCCTCAAGGGTTTGGCTCTTCTACTTCTGAAACCTAAGGATTCTGCATATCTCCAAGCTAGGGAGATGCCCTGTGGAGAGCTGGTTTTCCAGGTTATTTGGCTTGTCAGCACTCTGCATCTGTGTAGTGGGGAGGGTTCATTAGAGCCCTGGCCACATGGTGATGGGTCTGACCCTCAGCAGATGCTAGGCTCTGGAGTAGGGGTGTGAACCTGGGCCTCAGGGAGATCCTAAAATAAGCTGCGTGCCTGGACAGGCGGGGGATCAGCTTACTGGGGAAGCCCATGTGGGCCGAGGCTTTCGGAGCTCTCTGAGACTCTTACATTCCTGGGAGTTGGGTGGGGGTGGCTTTGTATGAGGCAGGGGAGCCTGAGTGATTGGCATGGCCAGGATTTTCTAGGGGACTGTGTGGTGCCCTGTGGCTAGAGAGTATTTCCTGGGCCTCAGTTTTCCCCTGCAGGTAGACATAGTGTCAGCAGGACCTTTTGTCTTTTCCCAGAGCCGGGAAAGTTAGCTTTGCTCAGGTGAACCTTTGCTCTGAGAAGCAGCTGCTGGCTCCCAGCAGATGCCTGCCAGGCACAGCTGGGCTTCTATTGGCCATTGGAACACAGGGAAGTACTTTCTCCGAGTCTCGGACCTTCCCGGAACACTCATGTGGCTGGCAGAGGTACCAGCGTAAACATAGTCCCAGTTCTACATGGATGGTGTCCCCAATCCCCGTGGCAGAGGAGCCTCCAAGGACAGTCTTTGTCTTTATTGATTTAGTTCCCTCTTTAAAAATATAATCGGGCTGGAACTTTTGGGGAGAGCGCTGTTTCTCCTACACAGGCTTATTTATAGAGGAAGGTGGGTGGGACCCGTGTGTTGTAGCCTGCTCCGCTGGGTTATGTTCTGCCCCGGCTCCCCCACCCCACCCCAGGCTCCTGACCCAGCACTGCCTGCAGTGCAGCTGCCTGCCCCAGCAAGGGAAGGTGGGGCCTCCCAGGGGTGTGACGCTCAGAAGTGGGCACCCAACTGGTCTGTGTCAGCAAGGAGAGTGAGCTGTAGGCACTGGGGATCTTGGAGGAAATCTGGGGTATTCAGAGGTGACAGTCTTTAGGGGGATCCCCTTTAACCTCTCTTTCCCCATAACTGACAAAGGTTGAAGGGCATATCAAGGTCATGTAGGTGAAGGGGACCTGGTTGGGCTAAACCCAGATCAAAAGCTCACACATTTCGACAAGGCTAGACAAGCCTAAGTCTGTATGCCATCTTTTAAAAATGGATGCTTTGAGGTACCAAGGGCAAGCTGCTTCAAGGTGGCTGCCAGTACCTGGTTCACCACTGGTGTGCGTGTCCTCAGTGGAGACTTACAGGGTGCTGGTTTTAGGGGTGTGGAGACAGTTCTTTGTCCTTGTCCTGGCTTTGCCTGCAAACCTGGACTTCTAGAAAGGTCTATCTCTGATGCTTCTGGGCGTCCAAATTGGCTCTCAGGGGAGCCGTGTTGATTGCTGAGGGTCACTGGGCCTCTAGGGACTCTTGGGCCTGAATTCTGAGCCAGGAATACTAAGTGGCCAAGGCTTCTGTGGCCTTGGCTGGTACTCTGCTTGAGGAATGTTGTGGTCTCTTGAGGATCCTTTAAGATTCTTGGTGGGAGCGGTTGCTCCCTCCTTAGCCTCTCTCTATAACCGGAGACCTTGCTGAGTCTCTCTCCTACTGTTAACTGTCCATGCTGGCTTCCCTGGACTCTGGAGACTCTGGCTAGGCAGAGCTACCGCTGGCTCCTTCCATGTCCACCACTCTGACCCAATTAGGATTATGGGATGTGGATCTGAGGAGTGCTAGCTTCCTGGGTCTTGACAGGCACTCTTACCTACTTGGGGATGTTGGCCCTGCATTTCAGGAGTCAGCTTTCCCTGAGGCCCTTGAGCTGAGCAAGTGCAGGTCATTCTTGGGAGAAGAGTTTTGGGACAACTTTTGAAGCTCCTAGCGAACATTTACCAAGTGGGAATCTGGAGCAGGTGTCGATTCATTCTTTGTCTGGGAGAGGGCACACCATGCCTCTGGGACTCATTTGGTACAGGGGAGGTAGCTGTTTTTTTGAGACAGAGTTTCTCTGTGTAGCCCTGGCTTTCCTGGAACTCACTCTGCAAACCAGGCTGGCCTGGAACTCAGAAATCCGCCTGTCTCTGCCTCCCAAGTGCTGGGATTACAGGCGTGTGCCACCACTGCCCGGGCTTGGGAGGTAGCATTATTACTAGGAGCTGTAGGTGGTGGGATATTGGAAAGGACTCTCAGATGAATGTCTCCCAGAACAGGGTCCTCCTAAACTTTTCATTGGAGAGTCATTCATACTTTTCATCACGGAGGAGACACACCCATGTGATGTCACCTTTCTGGTCTCATCTCTCCACAAAATGGGCATGATGCCAGCGAGGCTAAGCGTGTCCTGTTGGAGGACTACAGGGTACACATAGGGATAGGAGGCTTAGTCTAGGACAGGCTCTGCTCTGGTAGGGACTGTGCCTCCCAGATCCGCTTGCGTGACTCAGGGATGGCTGTGCAGGGTCAAGGCTACCATGTGTCCAGGTGGACTGACAGGCCTGCCCTCCTACTTCAGCGTCACCTTCCTAACCAGCACATCACACACCTGCACACCTGCAGGTGGCCCCAGGCTCACTTGTGCTGCAAGTGGGTGGTAGCTCGTTCTATCAGGCCTTACCCTGCATGTTCCTGATTGCTGTGGTGTTGACCAAACCCAGTGCCCTTTCTGATAGCCTCAGCATCTCAAGTGGACAGAAGAACCTGGCCATCAGCTACTTGGGGACCATGTGTGCCTTCTCTGATTGATCCTTGAACTCCCTGTGTTGTGGGGACTTATGAAGGGAGGGGCTCCTAATACCAGTGGCCTTGGCTACATCATTCAGCAAAAGTCTCCCCAACAGAACTGTTTGGAATCCAGCTTCCTTATGCCTGTGGTGGGTGGGGTCTGGACTAGAGGCTGCTGTGCCAGGACCAGGGAGGTGGTTGCTACTTAGTGACTGCTGTGTCTGTGTGAGAGAAGGCCAGTAGAAGGACCAGCAAGCGCCATGGTTCTGCACCTGAGGTAAGTGGTCTGAGGCAGAAGGGAATATGGCGGAAAGAGCTCCGGATCCCTTGAGCTTGCTGTTAGCAGAGTGGGATGTGAGATGACATGGAGAATTGGGATATCAGAGAGTAGTGGATGGGCCAGCCTGGGAACTCAGGAATCTAGGGTGCTCCCTGCTGAGGCTTTGGAAGGGTCCTCAGGAAGAGGGTAGTGTTGGAAGCCAGCATGGTGGGAAATTGAGGTAAGGCAGGACTTCAGGGCATTTCAGGACAAGGTCTGAGAAGTGGGCGCTAGTGTCCTCATATCTTGGAGGCTTGGCCTGTGTAACAGGCTGAGACACTCCAGCACCATGCTGGTAGAGTAAGCCACGGATGAAGGCTGTGGGTGTCTTCGTGGCCTGCAGGAGCACACAGGGTGGTCTGGGAGCTCCCTTTGCTTCCTCGTGTGCAGTGGGCTTGGCTCCCAGTGCTGCTGGCAGACGCCCCATTCAGGGTCAGGATGTGGAAGAATGCGGGGGATGGGGCAGCCTGTCAAACAGGGATGAATCCAGAGCAGTGGCCTGTGGCCAAGTCCAATCCTCGGGCTCAGGCTCGAGCAGTCAAGGTCAGGCGTGCAAATCCGTTACCTTTGTTTATGCAGATGTTGGCCCTGGTGCTGAGCAGAGCCTGCTGGGGAGGGGGTAGCAGCTCTCGGGACCTGACTCAAAATGTTCTTTCCTACCTTGGGAGCCGTTAACCTTCTCTCTTCTCCTGGGTGGTTAGTCTCGGCCTAACTTGGAGTACCCCTAAGAAATGTGGGCCCAGGTTCAATTTCTAAGCCTGGGATTACATTAAAAGCCACAGCCCTGGGCAGAAACAAGGTGTGTCGTGGTGTAGGGCTAGATCCTTGATCAGAGATAAGGGACAAAAGGCCCTGACAGGTTGTAGTCCAGGGAGACAGGGATGCAGAGGAAAGGAGCCTACTGGCCCTCAGCCTCATCTCCAGCTCAAGAGAGTTGGCAGAAGGTCTGGGTACCACACCCAGAGTGCTGTGCCTGCCTGGAATGACTGAGGCTGGATGTTTAAGCCACACACCGTTTTCTCAGGAAGGACCTTATGGAATAGGCTTGAGGCACGCCTGCCCTGCGTCTGCCAGGGCTGGTGTCTTCTGGCTTCTCAAATCGCTCTAGGCACTGTGGCTGGCAAGGGAGGAGGTGAAGCCACAGGCTGGCAGAGAGATTGGGGTTCTGTCAGCAGGGGCAGATATCAGGGACAGCAGAGGAATATGCTCATTAGATGCTGGATTGGAGAACTCCAGCCTCTGCATAATTGCTGCTTCCTGCGTCAGGACGCATGGGCCTTGGATAGAGGAGCCCCGGACAGTCAGGGTCCAGCCCCTGCTGGCCCAACACAGACCGACCTCAGCTGCAGGGGGATTTCAGGAGTCCCAGAGAACTCTTATTTTTTTTTCTTTTTTTCTCCACATATATTATCTGAGGTGGGGCCTGGACTTAGAAGCCTCTTCCCTGTGCTCTAAGAGTTAAGGGACCCCCTAGGATTAAAGCGGTGAACTCTGGTTGCTCAAATTGGAGGTTAACCCACCAGGCTTGATGGCCCATCACTCATACCTATCCCTGTACCTACCACCTCCGCATAAGAGACCTGTGGGCAAGGCCTCAGTCCTGCCTGGCCCAGCCAGGGTTTTTCACCCTTTGCTGTTTGTGTCCCTTAGAACTTCTGTGTTCTTTCATGAGGGAAGTAACCATGGCACAAAAATGGGTTCCTTGTATATGAGCATTAGGTAAAGAGTCAGTGTTTCATTAACACGGTACCAGCACGGAGCCTCAGCCTCTTGGCTGGCAATAGGGAGAGGACCTGCTTAGGGCTGGGGAACAGGCCAATCCTAGGGGCCACAGCTTCTGCCTGGCCATGTGGAGAGAGATGATTGCTGCATCCAGGCAGGGCCTGACCCTGGTAGCACACAGGATGTCCCTGGCAGGCACAGTGATTGGCTTGGTTGCTCTGTTCTCGTCCTCTGGACTATGCTAACGTTGTCCCCTCCACAAGCCGGCCTCCAGGTTGTTGCAGTTGGGACAGTGACCTCCGGAAGGGGCTTCAAGGGTATAAGGGCAGATTGCTCTGCCCACTCCACTCTGTTCTGGCCCTCATCTTTACCTGTCTCTGCCTGGAGAAGCCCTTGGTATGGGGTGGGGGTGAGTTCTGGACATGAAGATTAAAGGAGGCACCCTGACACCGTGTTAGGGGACAGTGGCCTTTACATTTGGAGGAGCTGGAACCTCTCGGGTCCTAGGTCCCTGTAGCTCCAAGAAGGTTAGCAGCCCAGTTGACTCTGAGGCTTGTGTGTACAGAGTGGTTGGGGGCAGGGTGCTGAATGGGCAGGCGCAGTGGATGGAGGTGGTGCAGGGTGAGAGGCTGTCGGCTAGCTGTTGTACACAGGACAGGTGCAGCAGGTACTCGGTAGGGACTCTGGCTGGCGGGCATAGGTCCCAGCTCTGAGCAGCACCTGGGCTCCCTGGGCTCTGTTGTGTTTGCCCATATCCTTGGTGTATATGGTAGCAAAACCATTGGGTTCAGTGGATATCCTGGAAAACAGTGGGAGTGTTCCCCCCTGTTTTCCAGGGTTGGGGGTCTTCCAAAGTTGGGGTGGTGGAAGAGGTATCAAAATTGCATTGTTCCTGTGGACAGATCACCTTTGCCCCTCGGTTTTCTCCCCTGTGGCCCTATGGCCTCCAGCTGAGCAGCAAGGGAGGGCTGTCCTTGGGATGCTTCTATGCTGTGCTGGGCTGAATGTCGTCCCCTTCAGAATCGGTGACCAGCGGAATGTGGGGCCTCCCCTATTTGTCAGTGGGATATATTCAGATGTCACTAACTGAGCTAAAGGATGAGTTGGGCTGGGTGACTCGATGCAGTGATGGTGTTTCTGTGGGGAGAGGGGAGGCCATGTGACAACTGTGAGAGACTGGAGCAGCATGGCCACAGCCATAGGGCAGGGACTGTCACTAACACCAGGAGGTGTAGAAGGCCAGGCACAGCCTCCCCGGAGCCTTGAAGATAAGCAATCCCTGCTGAGGCCTGGACTGGGGACTTCGAGCCCAGACAGAGTAGGAGTAAGTTTGTGTTGTTCGAGGTCACTGGCCTGTGGTGCTTTCGACAGAGACACAGAACCTCAGCCCAGCTGGTGGCATGCTGGCCCCCATGGCCGAGTGTGCCCTTCTAGGCATGCACGCATGAATGAGCCTTTCCCGGAGAGCGCGCCCCGCTCCTGGAGGGAGATGAGCAGCTCGGCCTGCTAGGGCAGGAGGCTGTGATGTGCTAACTGGAGGTGGCCACTTGGGATAAATCAGATGCTCAGGGTCAGGCTCTAAGACAAGGGGTGGGCCACCTGGGGAGAGGAGAAAATCAGCCATGAAATTGGTCATTCTGACCGCCTGGTCAGCCAGTCAGGCTGTGCGTGGCCTTCCCTGTTCTGGTCAGAGGCCCCTCCCAGAGACTACTGCAGGTGTCTGGTGTGTTTATAGGGACATCTCCAGGGAGATTTGAACCACTCCCATCCAGCCCAGAAGGTGCCCTCAAGGTCAGTCCAAAATGGGAGTCTCTAGTGAGTTTTTACAAAGCTGACCACTTTGCCTGTGAGGAGGCCTGCAGAGGCGCCCCTGGGATTCTTCAACCTTCTCTCTATCCTGGTTGTCTCTGCCCTTTGGTTTTGAGCAGAACAGTGGAAACATCAGACAAATCCCTTCAATGTGAAAGCTGATGTTCAGGCTCCCAGAACTGTGGTCCCTAAGACCTTGGATGTTAGCCATTGCTAGCTGTTCCGATTGTCCTCAGAGGAGCAGGACCATCTCCCTCTTGCTGTCCGTGGAGAGGAGTGTTGACTGCAGATGGCCAGGGAGGAGATTGCTCTAGTCTGAAGCTGCCCCCTGCCCCCAGTTTCCAGCCCCAGCTCAGAGAATATGGAGAAGTCCGTTATGGCCCATTAGGTTTCTCCTGGGGATACTCAGGCCCTGCTCTCCTAAGACTGACCATTGGATAGAGATCAGGCTAGAGGGCCATGGGGTGGCTTTGAACAGGGATAGCTGGAGGGGGAGTAGCTTTGGCCCAAGAGTGAGACCCTTGAGTGCTTGTTCATATGGTTATTATCTTGAAGTGTGGTCCTATGGGTACCTTGAAGCTTGACTTGGGCACCTCCTGGCTAGTGACCGTGTGCTTCTGCCTTGAGGATCACTGACCCTCAAGATGTCTGTGCCCTTGGGGTTCATGCCCAACCTCTCTTCTATGCTTCAAGCAGGAGAAGTAGCCTTCAAGTTTAGGGCCTATACCCTGTTTTAAAAAGTCATAGCCCCACCTGCAATGTGGCTGGCCACCCTCATGCTTCTGAAGGTGGTGGTGGGCCTGGTGAGAACCAGGGACCCTGTGGAGGGCCTGGGGTTGAAGCAGTGAAGGGATGTCTGTCCTTCAGCAGGACGCCTCCTGCTATCTTTCCATGCCAAGGATTCTAGGCCTAGGATGCCTGGTCGGTAACCTCTAAGGAGCAGCCTAATCTGACACAGGGACGAGAACCCTGCCCAGATGCCCAGCCACTGCTATTTGAAGGCACAGAGGGACATGAGGGACATGGGGGACCACACGGCAGTGTCCCTATCATGTCCCTTTGTCTTTGGCAGCAGTTGCCAGTCCAGCCTCTGGCCGACGGTTGGTGAGTCAGCCTGCATTAGTGCCTCATTAAAATGGACAGGCTCTTCCTGGGCTGCTGAGGGAAGCCCAGTCGTCTCCTGCCCTTGCCCTGGTTGTGCGGAAGGCTGGCTGAGGCGGCTGCTCTGACAGTTGGCGCTTGCTGCATGTCCCCTCATTCTCACCACACCCTGGACTCAGCGAGGCTCGGGGTGCCCATAGGACACGTTCCATAGGATGCTTTCCTCCAGTCCTTTCTGATGCAGTGGTGGCCTAGGCCTACTGTGTCCCTGGTGACTAGATGGGGCCTGCATATATCCTGCAACTATGGTGGGCCTCAGCATCCTCCTACACCATTATTGTCTTCCATCATTGTGTGAAGTGAGGGGCCAATAAGAAACAGCTGTCGGCACTGTGGCCGTGTGGCCCTGTGACCATTCCCAGGCCAGTGTCCAGGCCAGAGGAGTTGAGGTGGGCGCAGGCATGCCTAGCTTCTCCAGTGCTGTCTGTGGGTGACAGAGGCCAGCTGGGGCTTGCTGCTGGAGGAAACTCAGGGCACCCTGTGAAATTAGCATTTCCACCCAAAGATACAAGTGAAACTACCAGGAAAGTCATGAAACATGGAGTAAGAGTGTTTTGTTTTGTTTTATTTTATTTTTTAATCCGGGTCTAGGGTTTGGAGATTCCTTCGCTGTATCTCTGTGTGTGTGTGCCACTGTACACGTAGAGGAGGTCAGGGGACAACTTGTGGGAGTTGGATCTCACCTTGCATCATCACATGGGTCTTGGAGGTGAAACTCTGTCATCTAACTTAGTGGCGTATGTGGTTACTGACAGAGCCATCCCAGGGTCTTTATTTTGAGGCAGAATCTCATGTAGCCCAGGCTGGCCTTGACTTTATATGTAACTGAGGATGGCCTTGAACTTTTGCTCTCCCAGCCCCCATCTCCTGGATGCTGGGATTAGAGGTCTGTACCATCATGCCTAGTTTATGTAACAGTGGGGCTCAGACGTGGAGCATTGTGTGTGCTAGGCACACACACTACCGACTGACCTGTCTCCAGCCCCTGTGTCTTTTCAGATCTTAGGAATTCGATGACCTCACCCCGAGCGTGTGTGTTTAGAGGACTTGAGTTACCTAGTGTGGACATAACTGGCCTTCATCTTCCAGGGCGTGGAATCCTCATCCTTGGTGTGATCAGCACTCTCTGACATTCTGTGTAGGCGTATCTCTGGTTAGCCCTTCAGACCCCGGATCCAGGATGGCCTCTGGTGCCTGGCCTGGTGAGATGGCAGCTACCCACTTGGAACACCTCGGGCCTTGTCCTGTGAACTGAACTGTGGGCATGCATTGGCTGCTACATGCTACCTGAGTGTGTGATGTAGCTACCCATACCTAGCAGAGCCTCAGTTTATTTCTCTGCAGCTTGGCCCAGGTGGACACTGCCCTTAACAGGCTCTGCCCCTGTCCTAGTCCCTGGGACCGCAGTGACTTGCCCCACTCACAACCCTGACACAACCAGTCCTGGCTATAAGTGTGGGCTGGTCACTGCTTCCCCACCTCATCCTCCAAGGGAGCCTTGGGGACCAGGTTGTTGGTGACACACCTCCTGCTGAGGTCTCCCAAGGTGGTCCTGGGTCTTCATTGCTCCTGTGTAACAGACCCTGCCAGAGCTCTTTCTGTGAGATTGAGGCCTGAGGCCTGTAGAAAGGACCTTGTGGAATATGGTTGGTCGTTCTGGGGTTTGCTTGGACTGTGAGTGACTAGCTGGGTGTGGGCCATTGTAGCTCAGGACTGGGAGGCATCGAGGCATGGGGGGCTCAAGGCTCCAGCTGAGTTTCTGAGTATGGGTCACTCCAGCTCCCTAGTGTTTTCCCAGCTCCTGGAGGCTGACGGCTTTCTCTTCTTTCAGTGTTGCTGCCCTGCCCCTAATGTGTGTCTACCAGGAGCGCCCTCCAGGCAGTCACTCCCAGGTGATTTTGGTTCTGTGGAAGTTCTAGGATATGTAAACATTCTTGAGTGACACAGGTCAGTAGTGCTGGCCTGCTTGGTGAGGTAGGGGCTCTGAAGACTTCCTGTGGAGCAGGTTGTGGATTGTTGTAGGGACAGCAGCTATCAAGGAGGTGAGGCCGCTGCCCAGGAATGACACCCTCAAACCATTGTGTTCCCAAGTGCCATCATCAAAAGGAATGTTCCCTAAGCCAGACAGCGCCAGACAGACAGATGGGAATGAGCTAGTCAGGTGGGCCTGGGAACAAAGGCTCACCAACCAGTAGCAGATACCAGGCCATGGTGTTTGTGTCAGAAGCTGGGCCTGCTGCCACATTCTTCCATAATATTCCAGAACCTTGTGTGCTTCTCCACATTGGGATCTGGGTCACCAAGCAAATGGAGCAAGGTCCAACCAGTGTGAAGCCATAGGGAGGCTGGGTGTATGCTAGGAAGGGGTAGAGAGTCATACCCAGTAAGGCCAGGTTCAGTAGAGCTTCTCAGGGTGGGAGTGCCTGGCACCCCAGCACTGGAGCACCAGCCTTGGGGAATCAGAGACCCAGAGGGAGAAGCTTCCAGGCACCCCATACCTTCCCATTGCCAAGTCCTTGTCATTCACTCTATGTTCCAATTCCATCCCCAGGTGGCAGTGTCTACCACCCTTCCCAAGGTGCACACTGATGGTAGCTCTGCCTGCTTACCATGACACCAGCCTGGTATCCCCCCAACCCCCCCGAACCTTCCCCCACTGACTTGCTGTTTTTCACGGAGAATCAGGAGGAAAACCACTTTCTTCTCATTTGCCGTGAAAGAATGGACTCCATTGTGCCCTGTGCATGGGCGGACTCGTGGCTCCTAATTGGGAAATTGGCTGTCTAGGCCTGACCCACTGGGCTGTTATTACAGTGTGGGGTGTGCATGTCTGTGTGGTGCAGGCTGCAACCGGCTTCTGAGTTTGGCTTTTTGATTAGGCATTGCCATATCTCCGTGGCCACTCCCTTGTCTTCACATTGCTGTAAAGGGGGTGTGGTATTCCTGATCGGGAGCTCTCCCACCAAGAGCTCAGGAGCGGGGCGGTAGGGACTGCGGGTTGCTTGATGCTTTCTCAAGGCCTGGCAAGGACTGATAAAGGGCACAACAAGCCTCTAGTGGTCTTAGTGGCAAGGCGGGTAAGAGATCACATTTTATCCCGTGAGGTGCTCTGGGACCCAGTGTGGGTATAATGAGGTTCATGGGGTTTGCTAGGTGACCCTGAATGCTGCCAGGTTCCTGCTGGTTCAGCTTGTCCCAGACAGTCAGTGGTCTTTAGTCCCCTGTCCAGAGCAGAAGACACAAACCCCTGCCTGTCTGCCTGCCTGGCAGGCACATGACTTGCCCAAATCTCTGCATTTTGTTTACCTCACCAAGCCCCTGCGTGCTCCACCCAGGGACCAGGGGCTCAGATAAGACAGCAGCAGCTACTATGCAGGCATCGTAGGCCGACCCCAAAGCTGCTTGCTCTATTGGTGTAGATCACGCATCACATAAGTAACTCATAAGTGTACAGCTCTCTATCTGCCACCCTAGTCTAAGACTTGGGTGTCTATGGCTGCAATATGCGTCAGAGCACTTCTCACCATGCAGGGAGCACCATGCCCATGCATCTCTGCTGACTACCTTCGTCCCCATCTCCCTGTTCTGGAAGCGCCACGTAGTGGGAACACATGCTTGCATGTGTTGGATGGAGCACTGTGAACCATCGGACTTCGAGGTTTCGCATCACCGTAGCAGGCGCCAGTGTTCGGTTTTCTTTTATGGGTACTATTGCAAGGTGCGGTTAGAGAGCTTTTGTGCTCCTGGACATGGGCCCAGGTGTGTGGCTGAAAGTGCTGCAGAGAATGGGCGGGCTCTGAATTCAATGCGATTTCCTGGCTTTGGTCCGTCTGGGTAGATATCAGGAATAGGATCGCTGCGTCACATAGGAGCATTGTTTGGTCACAAACTTGCAGGGGCCTTACCAAACAACCCCACTTGCTAACCCTCCATCCCACCTGTGAGTCTGGGCCCCAAGGTACCATAACAAGACGTGTGGCATCTCCCGTGTGTAGCAGTGGGTCTGAAATTGGGGTCTTGGCTGTGCTCCCTGAGCTTGACTGTGTCCTGCTGTGAGGAACAGCTAGGTCCTAGCTCCCAGTTGGGTTGGGGACAGGTGTCACTGTCAGGTGGCGTCTGGGCCATGGGTAGGAGTAGCTGGCGCGTGTGTTTGCTCTGCATCCGTCCCTCCCTTCATTCTCGGGAGGATTTCAACACCCACACTTGGAATAAAAAAAAAATTATTAATGAGCTTGGTGCGGTTGCCATGGGAACCTGTTGCTAATGAATCTCTGGGGTTTCCTCTTACCTTTGCGGAGCTAGAGGAAGGCTGAGCTAGGCTCAGGCCAAGCATGCTTCCTTCTCTTTGGGTTGCCGTGGCAACGCCTGTCACTAATCCCCAGCCAGCTCCTGGTTTACCGGCCTGGCCCCAGGAGCCAGCTGCCCGCTTATGCTTACATAAAGCCTCTTACTGTGATCCTAGCTGCTCCCAGCCCCACCAGGCTCTCTGGAGCACCACCATTCCTCTGGGGCCACACATGGGATCCCCAGGATGTGGAGAACAGATACAGTGTCTCAGGCTTTGCTAGAGAGAGAACCCTACGTGGATGGATTGGGTGGGTTGGAGTTCCTGCTCTGAAGTACCCCAGCAGGCAAGGGTACACTCTGGGCCCCAAATAGGACTCATGAGATAGCACTTGGCAAAGCTGCTACCCAAGTGCATAGCCTCGCTGACCCCCGACTGCCCGCTTGATGGAGCCCTATGCGTCCTGCAGAAACAATAGGCCATCTTGAATCCTAGTGTCCCGCCCACCACGTGATATAGGGAACAGGGTCTCAGGATCTGGAGATCTGCTGTGTGGGTTAAGCCTGCCTACAGCCAGGTCATAGAGCAGTGCTGAAGAGGAGAGCCTTGAGTTCAAGGGATTGGGTATCCAGTAAATAGCTGAGTGGGATCCATGAGAGGACAAAGAGAGGGGTCTGTGTCACCCAGGGTGGTGGAACATTTGGTGTAAGCCCCAAGCATGGGCCGAAGATGGTCAGCTTCTCAACCCAATGATCTCTTCCTGGGCTGGCTACTGGCCACGGGCAGCCTGTGTTCTCAGGGCATCTGGTAGAGGCTTGCAGGGAAGGAGGCTTGCAGGGAAGGGGTGGTCAGATACAAGGAGGCTGACAAGAGGGTGCCGGGCAGGAGGCCTCTCCCAGCTTCAGGGTGCTTGTCTGTGATGTGGATGGAGAAGATGGAGAAGGTGTGGGAGGAAAGGACCAGAGTGGATGACATGTCCACACAGTGCTAGGCCATGCCCATCTCCAGGAGTCAGCATGTGACCCCTTTGTTCCAAGGCATCTGAGTCATTTTTTTCCTTTTTGTCTCTGACAAATGGCTGAGTGAGTGAGAACAGTTCAGGATAAAGACTGATTTTAGTTCATGGTTTCAAAAGTTTCAGTCTGTGGTCTACTGACTCCATTTAAGTATCCCCAGGGAGAGTGTGGAGAAGGCCAGGGAGCGCAAATAGCTGGGTATCAGCAGGTTTGGCCTTCCTTCCCTCTTCCTTTAGGTCCCCAGGTGGGGTGATGCTGCTTGTATACCAGGCATGGCCCCCACTTGGTCATCTCTGGAAACACCCTCAGAGACACACTCAGGTGTGCTTTATAATTTCCTAGCTATGTCTCAGTGAAGTGGCTTCTGCTCACACCTCGTGTTTCAGGACCTGCATGGTTAATGTCTGCCTTGGTGGGGATTTAGACCCGTGAACCCCTTGGGTGATGGATAAGGCGGGGGTGGGGTGGGGGGGTTAGCTAGACTTGAGCTAGCTGGTGGTTGGCCCAGGGGCCCAGCGCCCACAACTTGGGGACATCAGTAGGACCCCTCTTTGCCAGGCCACTGCAGCAGCGTGACCCCTGTGGCTGAGGCAGTCACCGGAGGCATTTCTTTCGTCACTTTGTTATGTTGGATTTGGAGCTGATGGCCATGGTGGCAGCTGATGGTGTTGAGCCCTGATCCCATGTCCCTTTGTCACTTGGGTTCTGAGGGGCTAACCCTCTTGGCCTGGTGTGATGGAATGACAGAGTCTCCATTGCTAGGCTCTGTGGCCCAAGACCTATGCCTGCTGATAGGTACTGCTGGTCATGGGCTTGGTTTTCTGCCTTTGTGTTAGGAGAAATAGAAGCCTGACAGATGGGGAGTGGTCAAAGGTCAGGCCTATGATGTAGTGTCAAACCTAACACATAGTCAGACGCTAATAGCATGGAGCCCCTATTGGTGTCAGGGTGTTTGAATTTGCTTGTCTCCCGGCCAGAAACAGCTCTTCTCTTCTGACCTGGAGAGTGACCAGCCTGGTTGAGCCTCAATCCCTGTGGCATCATAAGATTTGCCTGGTCGAGCCTGCTCACCTGCCTAGTCCAGCCTGTAGAGTCACTGGCTGCCCCTCTGTCCAAGCTTCACCACAGAGCCTCCCTCCCTCCCTCCTGGGGACTGCCCTCTGATCCCTTGGGAACAATGCTGCAGGTGTTCAGGTCAGAAAGGCAAGACAGGATGTGGCAGGGGGGGTGCAGAAGCTCCCTTGGCTGAGGTCTGCTCTTGAACTCTCAAAGCCTCAGGGCCAGGCAGCCAAGTGCTGCGGCTGCCCCTCTCCCACCACACGCGCCCGCGCATTGGGTTCCCTGTACCTGCTCTTCACCTCTTAACCCTGACCTCTCTCCTGGAGGAGCAGAGCCAGGACTGGCGGCCCCAGTCATAGGGCTGGGAGGGGGCATCCTCACCCAGTTCGCCAGCCCTGGGGCTTCCTCCCCTGAAAACCAGGAGCTAGGCAAAGCCTCGGTGTAGGGGATGGGGTTGGCAGGAGGCCACAGGATAGTCTGGCTGTTGTGGGTTTGAGGGGCTTGGGACAGTCCTGCCTAGACTCCCCAGGGGTGGGGGGGTGGGGAGTGGGGAGGGGAGCTTTTGTCTCCCTCTCAGGCCTGTCCCTGTCCCTAGGGTGAGCTGTCCATTTGCACACAGGGCCGTGTCCATGCAGGTGTGTGTGGACACAGATGTCTCTGGCCGCCATCTGGCCAGAGAAGTTCAGTGCTTGTCTAGCAGGGATGTTTTCCTGTTCCTTTGAAATACACCCTGCCCAATGACGGTGGCTGGGATTGGCTTCGGGATATTTTAATTCCTAATTTAGACTGTTTATGTGCTGGGCTGGAGTTTCTGCCTGCCCCTTGGTACCTCCCTCTTCACCACCCTCTGTTTCCAGCTGTCTGGGGGTCCCCTGTGGTGTCAGGGAGCTACCTAGACAGAACTTGGCCCCTCACCCCACTGCTGCCAGCCCCAAGTATCTTCACCAGCCCTGCAGGGGCTCCCAGGTTAGTGAGCACTGCTCTCTTCCGGGTCCCACAACAGAGCCCTCTTTGTGAAGGCAGCCCCCTCCCCACGTGCTCTAGGCCTCTTTGAGATGGGGATCTGAGGTCATGCTGTGGCTAGACCATCCTGCCAGCCCTGCTGCCTGCCAGGGTGGAGCCACAGGGCAGGGAGCAGAATCTGGCAGCAGATCCGGATGCGTCCAGCTGTCGCCTGAGGAGACAGAAAGGGAAACAGGCAGGAGGGAGCCCCTTGCTGACTACCACTCTTTGCCCCTTTATGAGCTATAAGGACTGCTTGGGATTGACACTGACTGCTTGGCTTTAATCAGGAAATACAGTCTGCAGGGACTGGTCTGACCTGCCCCTGGGCTCTCTTCCTGGTTGCCACGCCAACAGAGTGAGGGGCCTCACCCCCCAGCCCTGCTCAGCCACCCAGGCTTGTGGGAGGTTACAGGGAGAGTGTGGGGGCCCTTGAAGGGAAGACCCACAAGATAATCCCCCAAGATGGCAGGGCTGGTCTTTCTCCTGTGTGCACAAGTGTCTCTGACCACAGCTTGTTCAGAGCACATACAGAGAGTCTAGAGGGATCTTACTGGGGACTATTAACACTGCCTGGTGGTCCAGGAGCCCAGCACTCAGATGTCCCTGAGGAAACAGAGACATGAACTGAGGGGTTGGGAAATTCCTGTGTCCATCTCAGTCTCCATTCCCAGAATACCCACAGACGGAGCAGAGGCTCCCCCATCCCACCCCTCTCTAGGTCTTTACTTAACTCAGCCCTTCCCCTGTAAACCAGGCTGGTAGTCCTTCTCTTGGTGGAATCCTGGAACCCTCTGCTCTATGGGCATCTTCCACACCTGCTTTCCCTTGAATAGTCCAGACTTTTCCCCCCCTCGGAGGGCTCTCAGCCTCTGTGAGGTGAGACTAGGGTACCTGGGAGAGGAGGGGCCCCAGGGTCCGAGGACAGGACCATTTAAACCGAGCAGGGTGCTGCTGAGCCGCAAGCCCCATTGTTTACTGCAGACTCCTGTCCACAGAACCAGAAGGTCATAGAAGCCTCTTCATAAACCTTTTTTTTTTTAAATCATTCAACAGAGACTAATACGTGGAAGTTTCTAGAAACAAAACTTGAATCTTGGAGGAGGCAGGGAATTGAGCGTGCTGGAGTTTCATTCTCTATAAGGCTAACTCCTCTCAGCCTCCAGGGACCCAAGGGCCAGGGAACCTGCAACATGCCACTCTTAGTGGTGTCTTTCACTGTTTTCTGTCCTCTGACCCCAGCTCCATAGCTGCTGGTCATCATGGTCCACACCACCTGTTTTAAGCCATTCTTCCTCAGGGATAGGCAGAGCCAAGTGTGAATTCCTTGAACTCCCCTCCCCCATCTCATCCCTTTCTATACTTCAAAACGTGGCTACCTCGTCCTTTATTCATGCTGGGGCGTCATATCAGAAGAGGCAGTAAGGACGGTTCACACCGTGGGAAGTTCTCAGGGATGTGGTCAGGTCAGGGGGACTGAGGCCTTGAGGTGCCTGGGGTGGGGAAAGGTAGAGTGATTTCTAGTAAACCCCCTTGGCCCAGCTGGTTCAGGTCCTGCATACCTTCATGTTTGCCACTTGGCAGGTCCCCTGCCACCTGGTGTCATTGCCAGGGGTGTGGCTGAGACCATGCCAGAGTGGACAGGACTGTCTCAGTGGTCGGAGGGGCTGCAGGCTAGTCCTGGGTTCTCCCTTGTCCGCTTTGCCTTCTTACCCTAGTAGATCCTGGAGCCCCATCTAGGGCTATGACAGCTGTCCCATCCGAGATAGCCCCTTGGGCAATCCTCCCAGCCCCCCTCCCACCTTGGTGGTTCCTGTGCTTGGGTTTGGGTGGCCTCTCTGTGGCAGGCTGTCAGGATTGTACCTGCAGTGTGGGCTGAGTCTTGATACATCAGCTCCCTGGTGTGGGGGGGATCCCCAAGATGTGGGAACAGCAGGTAACATCCCTCAAGCCGGTGCTCCACACTGCGCTGGCTCCTCATGGGAGCCTGGAGATTCCCTAATTAAGCGATTTATTATTAAAGCAGCCGTCTTCCTTGGATCCTGCTTTCTACTGCTACTGCGGGGACAGACAGGCATCCTGCAGGGGCTGCTCTGGTGGACAGCAGGCAACCTGACACCCCACTTAGAATTCTTAACTTGCATAGCTCACCAGTTGACTGGTGCTCCATGTCTCCTTGGGGTCATCTTAGAGCCCAAAGGATGTTTGGGAGACTCACCAGTTTAGTTCCTGGGGTTAAGCAGAGGCCAGTGTCATCAGCCTCTCCTACCCTAGGGTGATTGGTATAACCACAGGCCAGACCTCAGAGACATCCTAGGGACAGGAAGGGAGGGACATCATGATAAGTGGTTGGTCTCTGGAGGAGGGGGGACACCTGCCTAGAGCAGCATGGAGACGCCCCCCAGGGATATTGGGGTGTGGAGCTGGTATAGTTCTTGAGCTTATGGTCTGATGCTGTAGATGAATAAGTGAAATGGCTCATAGGAACCCTGGCCAGTGGGAAGTGGGGGGCGTGGGGCGTCTTTGCTGGTACCAAATGGGATGTTCCAAAGCCCAGCTAGACAGCTAGAGGGGATGGGAGCTCTGACACAGTGGTGGCACCCAGGTTGTATCCTAATGTTTAAAATCTTGGAAACTCAGGGCTAGAGAAATGACTCAGGAACTAAGACTGTGGACTCCTCTTGCAGAGAACTCATATTGGGTTCCCAGCACCCACATCTCACTTTTAACTCCAATTCCTGGGGGTTTCACACACACACACACACACACACACACACACACACGTACAATTTAAAATTAAACCTTAAATTGAGAAATTTAAAACTCCTGACTGGCCAGTTCACCTTGAAACACCATAAAAAAATAACATTGTGTATATTAAACTACATTCTTTCATGAAAAATGGCTGGGTTTCTGCCCCCCCCCAGCCCCATACACAGAGGTTTGGTGAGAGCAGGGCCATTGCTTGTTAATCTGGGGGGTCTCGGCCATCTGTCTTGATAGCGAACTGTGGCGTGTGGAAGATTCAGGCATGGGAGGAAGGATTCCTGCTGCCGTGCCACAGAAGCCTCCGGTCTTTCTGTAGATTGAGCCACCCTCCCACCCCCATCACCCAGGACGTGGGTGGGCCTTGCCTCTGTGTGTTGGGCTTTTAACCCTGACTGTGTCACCTTGGGTTTCTGAGAGCATGGAGAGCTGGGCACAGCGTCCCTCCCTCCCCCTGTGTTAGGTGCTGGACCCTGAGGTGCACGCACCAACCGTGAGGCGCGGCGCTGAGGAGCCATGAGTAACGCACTCCCACAGCCAAGTGTAAATTGAGCTCATCCTCAAATTTGCGGGTGTGTGTGTGGGTGTCTCCCTGGCTCCCAGGGAGGGGGATAGCACCAGGATTCCCCAGCTGTGAGTAGCCAGAGCCACAGGGCCCAGCCAGCCTTGATGGGTTGGAAGCTGGTATGGGGCTAGCCTGAGAGGAAGAAGGGATAAGCTTCATTAGTTCCGTTAGGAGGACCGTGCTCTGCGTTGCGTTGCGTTGCTGCTGTCCTGACCCACCTCTCCCAGCAGGGATAGCTAGCACCTCCCAAAACATCACACAGCACCTTATAGAACAGGCGGAGGCAGTACAGCTTGCTGTACCGGGAGGAGAAAGATGCCCCATTGTTAGTTAAAAAAAATGACTCAGATGGTTCCCAGAGCTTCCTTTTCCTGCCGGTTTCCAAGAATCCTGCTTCAGCATAATGGATCGAGTTATTAGGGGATCGATCGAGACACGGGTAGTTGGATGGGAGCCAGGCCCAGAAAATCGCTATGGCACTAGCTGGGAGACTCCCTGGGGTCTAGGTCTGCGGGTGGGCAGGCAGGCAGCCAGTGAGAGGCACCTAGCTCCTGGTGGCCACAGGGCAGTCACACTTTTGGCAGGGTGGCCCGTGTCTCTGTATTAGGGCCCTTCTGTGGAGAGAAGTGGGAAGAGGGGCATGTGTGTGTATATGTGTGTGTGTGTGTAAACACATGCACGACTGTGCATACACTTCCAAATATGCCTCTTGTGGGCGATGCCCTAAAGTGTGATCCATTTAAACTAAGGGTATACTATATGTCTATGGTCCCACAGGAAGTAAATCCCTACTGGGTATAAGACTCGCCCTCATGTCCCTGTCCCACTATTGGAGGGAGCTCTGGGGTGCTCTGAGGAGACCCAGCAGGCTCCTTGTCCCTAAGTAGATCTGCTTCTCTGTTCGCCTCTATGAGGGATGATAACTTGGGCCCACAGAACCCTGCACTGATCCAGTCACAGGGCTATGGCACAAGTGGCCTTCAGGCTCCCTCCCCTCACCACTTACACTTCCCAGCTTTATCTGACATCCGCCTGCCCATCAGGAGTTTGTCCTTCCGTGTCCCCTATGATCAAGGCTAGCCTCCGTCAGTTCACCCTCCGGTCCGTGGACTTGGAGAGCATCCCTGACTCCTGAAGGATGGATTTACCTGCTCAGTGGCAGGCAGAGCAACAGAAGAGTCCGGTCCTTTCCCAGGAAAGACTTCCTGAGATGGACTTTTGACACCAGACATGGTGTCAGCCATGATTCCTAGTCTCCCTGCCAGGCCCCCTGTGTGACCATCCGCCCCACCCCCAGAGCTCTGCTGGCTCTGCCTGACCCTGTGGCCCCAGGCTGCAACCTTTCCAGGCCAAGGTGGGATCAGCCTCTGGGGTCAGGAGGTAGGCTGTGCTTAGCCTGATTGGCTTCCTCTCCAGCCTTGTGGTCCAGCCGTGGAAGTAAGGCTCCAGAGCAGTGCTTCCCACTTCTCTGTAAATTGGCTGGCATAATGGCTCAGCTGGGTTCTGGGCTTAAAGAATTTCATCCCATTAAACGCGAATACCATGCGGCTTGAAATATTTGTGCTGGAGCCGCCCTGACTGTTCCTCAGGCGAGCCACACGGAGCTGTAATTAGTGCCTGGCGGGTAGCCGCCAGTGACTTTGGGGTGCAAACACATGTCATAGCTGTGACTGTCTGTGTTGTTTCTATGTTGTCCCATCCTGCGCGTGAGTTTGGCTGTTCTTTAGTCTAAGCAAGTTGGGCTGGGCCTAGAAGGACCCGCCCCTGCAGGGTGTGGCAGACCCATAGACTCTGAGCACAAGGGCTGTCTATGACTGTTCTCTGGGGCAGTGGGCAAAGAGTGACAGTCATGGATGGGTGCTCAGCCTGGCCTGTCAGTGACCTGGCAGAGCAGATACCCTGAAGATCAGTTTTCCCACCAGAGCAGGTTAAATCTACAGGGCCTATCACATAAACGCTATGTATGACAGAGGTTACAAGTCCAAAGATGCCAGGCTATATGCATGGTGTCTACTTCCTGTGTCCCCACACCGTCGTCGTCCTCACATGAACTATGCCCCATGTCCACATTTCTCAAGTTCTGGAGCTAGCCCGTAATCTTCTTCTGCCTGATAGAGACTGGCCTTCCAAGGTTAACTGACCCTTAGCCATGGGCTGAATACTTGTTTCCCCTTAAATTCAACTATTGTAGCATTCCAGTAGTATTAAAACTAGAAGCTGGGGCCTGTGTGGGCTGTGTTATCTGATCTGTGGTGATCAGATGTGGTTATGAGGATAAGGGTCCTCAGAGTCACCTGTGCCATTTATGGACACAGGAACCAGCTGCCTGTGACCCCAAACCTTCCCTCTTACACCGTGATCTCAGCCTCCAGACTAAAACATAAGTTGTGTGGAAGTTCCTAGTCCCGCTCCCCCATTCCACTTTGCATCAGACTGGACCTGGGTATGCCTAGAGGCTGGGACTCCTCCGTATCATGTCCTTTACCCACCATTGGTTCACAGCTAAAGCAGGTATGTGGGCCATCCTGGCCCAACCAACCTGGCGCCTAGGCAGCGCCTTCCCAGAGTGGCACGAGCAGGGCTTATGGTTCTAAACTTTGAGGCAGGGCCTCTGAGACCATAGTCAGTGTGTAAATGTCATGTCGGGATGACGCCCAGGTAGCAGGATGCCTGGTCTTGGGGATCAAGCAACAGCCTTGGGAGACCAAGGTCCAGCCAGCTTCACTTTGAAATCAGACTTTCCGGGGGCAGAGGGTGGGGGTCTAGGCCATCTTTTTAAAATGTCACCACTATTAATAACATAGTTCCCGGCAGAGGGAGGACAGAGACAAGGCCAAAGCCAGTTAGCTCATTCACAGCCTGAGCCGCCTTTGGGAGATAGGCCAGGCCCTGTGTACTCATAAGAAACCCACGTGAGGCTTGGGGGTTTGTGGGGAGGGTCAGCCTAGCTGAGGTCTGCTCGGGGCAGGGCTTCCCCGAAGGACCAGAGAGGAGGTACCCAGAGATGACAGAAATGGGGGCTTTCACCTGGCTTTGATGCCTCTGCGTGTCCATTGAGAGATGAGGAAACTGTCTGGCAACCTGTCAGACAGATCCAGGCAGGAGAGTGAGTTGCCTTTTTACAGGAGGCCTAACAGGTAGGGACTGGGCAGCATCTAACAGCATATTTTCAGTGTCTTCCAGCATCCAACCAGGCTTAGGTTCCTCGGGAGGGAAGGTACCAAAGTCACTACCAGTAGTACCTGGGACTCAGAGGTTCTAGATGTTGTCCACTGGGGTGAGGGTCTCCAGCTGGGCCTTGGTGTCAACATCTATTCTGGCCGTATCCTCCATACAGAGCTCCCAGTAGCCCAGTAGCTCAGGAGGCCCTGCCTCATTGACATACCGAAATCTGGGATCTTGTACATCGGTGCCCCCAAATTGCAGCCAGGGCATCATAGGCACAGGAGGCTTTTGTGCCGGCCAGACTGGCAGGATCTGTGAACATAGCAGCTGCCCCTCCACCCTGCTAGAAGAGTACAATTACCAAAGTGTGGTCCACTGTCCCCCAGTGCTTTTTGGGTTTCAGGGAAGTGGATGGTAGGGTTAGGATGGACTTGGGGCCCAGGGACAGGCAAAGCAGTGTGTCTCTGAAGGGGTGGGAGCTACAAACTAGAGAGGGGTTTGCGCCAGGCTGGGAGAGCAGTCTGGTGGTAGGCATTGCTGTGAGGTCTCCCTTTTAAATAAATACCCGGTTGCCAGGCAACAGTGGTGGGGATAGCTGGGCTTTCCATAGATGGATTGGGGGTGGGGGTCAAGGACCCAGTTGGAACACAGCCTGCTGCAGGGTTCCTGGTTCCCCATGGATGCCAGCCACCATGCCACAAGGTGCCCTACCTGTCAGCTTTCTCAGTATGCCTGGGAACTCAGCTCCCATGTCAGCACAAATTTGTGTTTGCAGCAATCAGCACACACACACACACACACACACACACACACACACACACACACACACCTACCTCTCAGATCACAAGTGTTAGCTGGGGTTTCTCACTTAGGTGGAGATGGTGATGTCCCTAGCAGTATGTAGAAAAGAGAAGGGACCCAGCCACGTGGACTGGGGAGCCAAGGCCCACCCAGAGAGACTGCTGCCTCTCGCTTGCAGAGGAGAAGGAGTTGAGTACGTAGTACCTGCCTACGTAGACCACTCAGCCCCCGCACCCCCATCTCGTGAGGGACAGATAAAGTCTCTTGACCCTCAGAGAGGATAGAGGGCAGCCTGTGTGCTGAGCCTATGTTGGGGACATGAGAGAGGCGTGGCTTAAGGGGCCTTACTGCCAAAATTGTGGCTGGCAGTGGCTCCTCCCAGTAGAACCTTCTTCCTCCTCAATGGGCACTGTGTGGAGCTGGGTAAGGGCAGCCTAGGCAGAAAGGGGCACAGCTGCATTCTGAAGAGAGAGACCCTGTGACTCCTTCCCTTGAGTTTCTTCCCAGCCTCCAGGCCCCCATAGGGTCCTACGGGACTACAGCAGTCAGTTCTGGGTCCCTCAGAAGGGCCCTGCTCTGCTCTCCCAGACCGGCCCCTGTCCACACTACCTAGCCATGGAGATCAGAAGCCACATGCCCCCCCAACCTCCCTGTCCAGATGGGCTCACCACAGTTCTCCTGCAGAAAGGAGCCAGACCCTGGGGCCAGAGGGAGGGTGGGAGAGGGGAAGAGTACCAGGCCATGTTCCCATGGAAGGAGTGGCCAATCCCCTTGGGTCACTAATTTGAGCTCCAGGCAGCTGTGCAGCGAGGCCCAGGCGGTTATTTCTGGCCCAGAGAATTCCAGCAGAGAGAGGTCCCTGAAAGTCGGTCCTGTGGGCCAGCAGTCCTCTTTCCCAGGAACCACCTTGTCCTGTTTTTGCGTCCACCTTCCATCCTTCCTTTCCAGCACTACTGGAGTAGATTGTGCAGATGTTCTTAGGGGATCCTGCTGGGCAGAGGTCACGCCAGGCCCTCTTACCTTCTCCCAGGTTTAAACTGCGAGTGGCCCTGAGAGGAGTTGGGGGGTTGTCTGAGGAGCAGCTGGTGGGGAGGGGCTGTCACTAGGGCTGGTCCTTAATAAGGAATAACCAGGAGAGTCTGAGAATGTGGGAAACAGACTTCCCTTCCAAGCAGCACCCCCATGGTGTTTTGGGGGGGGGGAGCATGCATGCTGCCGCCAAGCGGCTGGCAGAGTCTGGGTGGGGTTTCTCGCCTACACAGCCTGCCTTCCTGCAGGCCCAGGGACTAGAGGGGTGGGATCAGGCACTTTTCCACTCAATTATCCCTTGAAAAGATCCCGAATCAAGCTCTTTATTAAGAGCTAAGCAGAGACATTAGCGCACTTTCTAATTAGCATGGCTTTAAAAGCTGCACAATTAGAGGCATTGGCATGTACTCTACAGGCTCCACAGTGTCAGTCTCTGCGGATGGGGGGCTTGGCCTGGGAAGACCTGGGGTCCTGCCCTCCTTTGAAGACCTGGTAGGGTGTGCTTACGTATGCAGTCCAAGTGCCCCTGTTGTTGTATGTGTGTGTGTTTGAGACTTGTACAGTACACTAGAACAGAGAGTAGTTTATACACGGGCGTACGGGTACACGTCTGGTATCCAAGCCCGGCTCTGGGTGCTCCACTGTATTAGAGCCTGCCCCTGCGGCTGACCAGACACATGCTTTATCTGGGGCCTGAGCAATGGGCTGGGGGTGGTGGTGCTGCTGAACATGGCCCAGGCCATGGGGAATGTCAGCTCACCGTGGTTGTTAATAAGGGACTGGGGAAACAGAGTGCCTCACAGGGCACAGGGGGAGGATGAAGATGACATAGAATGTTCTGGCAGCTAGAGCTGAGTATTCCTAGTGACCTGGCCTCCCCGTTAGAGGGGCTACAGTGGGGAGTGGCTCCCACACCCCGGCTTCTGGAGGAAGTATTCTCCCACAGACAGCCTGCCCCCCCCCCCCTTCCCCTGGGTGACCCCGAGCAGAGCAGGCAGCTGGAGAACAAACAGCTCCATGTTTGGTCCGCTGCCCTCACTCCCCACCCCCACCCCCAGCCCCAGCTCAGCTCGGGCCCGGCCTGCTGTGAGTCACGCAGGCCTAGGCCCAGGCTCCCAGGCCACGTTCCCTGGGCCCGGCCATGGGGGTGGGGATAAAGGAAAAAGGTCTCATAGAATGGGAATGGAGAGCAGGAAACAGGTTCACTAGGTGGGGGTGGGGGGTGGGAGGTGGGGGGGGAGCAGGTTAGAAAGGCTATTGAGGGAGGACATGGCCAAGATCTCTCTCCCTCAACCCCCAAGATCCTGAGCTTTGGACAGAGTTGATGCACTGGATCAGCTATCCTACCTGCTCCCCTCCAGCCTATCTCAGGGGCCAAACTCTGAGCCTGGTGGAGCTAGTGTGTCACCGTCAGGTAACTGCCACAGGCAATGGAGGTACTGAGCCCTGAGCATCTGGTGACAGCCCGCTTGTCTCCTGCTCCTTGCCTCCTGTACTGATGGAGGGAGAGCTGAGAGATGAAGATGCAGGTGACCTTGGATAACAGCTGCACATGCCCCCTGCCCTAGGAGGGGCCTAGGTGGAGGTACAGCTGGTCCTGTGGTAGCTGGATCAGATCCGCACACTCAACAGTCCACTTCTGGAAAGCTCTGGGTCAGACCAGCTGGCCCAAGTACATGGGCCTGATGAGGGGTGTGGGGTGGAGGTGGGACACACTGTGTCCCTCAAGGAGGGGCAGGGACAAGGAAGCTGCCACCCGAGCCTGTCACTTTGATGACCCCAACAGTACTGCCTTGTCCTGACCCCCTCCTGTCATCCCTGTCGTCCTTCCCAAATCCCAGACCTAAATAGAATGCTCAACACCCATTCTCCCATCTCAAGACCAATGGTACAGTGCAGGGATGAGGGCTGAGCTGAGCCAGGGCTGATGGGAACCTTTGGAAACGGAGCTTGGCTGGGGAATCCCCTCTGCCTTTGCCCTAATTGGGTTTCCAGGTTCCTCCCTCACCTTAGTATCAGCCTGTCGGCATGGCAACAGCCTCCGGGAAGAAAGAGAAACCTCCTTCAATCATCACATCCTGCAGAGTGAGTGCTCCGCCCCTGAGACCTCACAGGAGACCAGGACAAATGCCCACAGAGAGCTCCCTGGGCACCGGCCTGTGGGGGAGGGCTTGGGATTTCTGCTACCTCTTCCTGGGGAAGAAGGGAGGCATACAGACCCAGAGGGCTTGGGGCTGGCTTTGTTTGCAGTAGGTCATTGGGTAGCAATGTCAGACTGGAGGATATGGCCATACCCAGATATCTGTAGGCCCCCTGTCCCTTTCAGGCATCCCTGGGGAAAGGAATAGCAGGTGCCACCTAGCCTGACGTGTGAGGCAGCTAGAATATCTTGGGCAGTTTTGGGGCTCCTTGCAGGGTTACAGTTGACCTCAGCCACAGTACTTCATCCTGCCCATCTGGAGGGAGCCACTCCAAGTGTTGGCTCCTCCTGTCATGGGACACACTATGTCCCTCAAGGAGGGGCAGGGAAAAGGAAGCTGTAAGGGTGACAGAGCTCACTTAGCCCCTATAGCTAGCATCCCCACGTGTTCTACCCAGTGGTGGCCTACCTGCCCTCCAGAGCCTTCTGATTAGGGTGGACACCAGAGACACCTGTGCTGAGCTTGCCAGGTGCCTAGCATGAAGGACCCTGTGCCTCAGGAGAGGCTCCTGCAGTCACTCACTGAGGATCCATTCATTTCAGCTTACAGGGACAGAGAGGGCCACCCTACAGACTGGCGAGGTCATCGTAGGGAGTAGCAGGGGACCGGATCCTTGAAGCAGCCAGGGCAAGATGGAGTTGAGCATGCTCTCCCAGAATGAGGCTACAAAGGGCTCTGGTTTGGATTGTGTGTCCAGGGCACTCGGAAGCCGTGGCAGGATGGTGAGTTGAGGCTGTCTTAAACGCAGCTCAGATAGATTGAGGGGTGGTGTCATAGCAGGAGCAAGGACAGATCTGGGGCCCCTCAGAGGGATGTTTCTGAGTCACAGTGGACTGTGAGAGATGGCACTGTGGGGGCCCAGTTATTTGGGCTTGAGGATGGGACCTACGTTTGAGGAGTGAGCTGAGCTAGAGGCTAGTCCCTGGGGTTGAGGGGCAGCCCAGGGGGCGTAAGGAAAAGGTTAGGGGCGTGAGACCTCAGAATTGGAGACCTCAGTCGGTGTATAGCATGTGTGCATGTTCATTGGTGTGGAGTGTGTCAGCCCCTACTGGGTGGTTTCTGTCTTCCTTTGGAGAGTCCTAAGATCCTCAGACACCTTGCTCCAGACACGCCCACTGCCATAGGCGAGCACTAGCTAGTTAGCTTTGTCCATCAGTGGCCGAGGGACCTATACAATCAATCACATCCGGCCCATGTGAGCCAACCAAGACCTGGGCTGTGCCTGGTCGTGGGCTCTGTGGGCTGCAAAGAGGATGCAGGCGGGGACTTGTGGAGCACTGACTTCCACAGAACATAGTCACGTCCCTGGCCTTCCCGGATGAGAGGGGCCTTTGCCCTGAAGACCCGCCCCAGACCCTTCCAGGCTCCCGGAGCTACAGTACCAGAAGATCTGCCAGAGGCACAGATAGTGCGGACCATGGAGGCCACTAGCATGGAGCATGGGGTCCGTCACTCCACCCAGGCACGGGAAGAGTGTGCCAGGTCACTGGACTGGCAGCCCAGGGCTGATGTGCCTTTGTGCCCTTTTTCCTATTATCTCTTTGCCCTGATAGTTCATGACCTGGCCCCTGGAGAGGCCTCGGTGAGATCTCCTTGCTGTCTGCCAACTGGGGTTTGCTGGAGCCTTCCAAGTCTGTTCGAGTCACAGAAATTCCACAAGTAGAGGCAGTCCCTAAAACATTAAAAGATGGGACGGTGTTGGGCCAAGGGAACTAAAACCGTTCGTCCCATCCCCCTGTCTCTGACCTTGGACCTTCTTTGCCTTTCTGTTCACACCGGGACTGTGTATCCTAGAGAGACAGCCCCATGGCCTCATTGTGACATTTTCCGGAGATGAGGCTCTGCGCCTTCCATAACTTCCTCTTACCCCCTTCTCTGCTCCCTTCATGTCATTGTGTCCTGATTCGTACAGCAGCAGCATCTTTTAACGACTGGGCCACAGGGTACATACCATGTGTGTGGTGAGCCCTGCACCATTTTGGCTTCTTTTCAACATGGGGAGCCCTAGTGCTTGGGCCAGAAGCCCTTGGGGCTCGCTGGCCACCATGGTTACATAGCTTCTGGGTGAGTAGCCCATCCAGACCCCATGGTCATAGAGAGACAGGCCAGGAAGGCCATGCTGGGGGAGTCCAGCTGTTTCTAGGGTAGAAACCGTTTCACTGTCCATTGAGTACCGAGCACTGCGGCCACCTGCCCCGGAGGGTTTTCTGATGTAGGACCTGAGGTTTGTATTCTGTCAGCAGAAACAGACAGCTTTCGAGAAGCGGATGAGGACTCGTTGACAGACTCCTCTCCTCACTGGGCTGGGCTGACCTATTGAGGACAGTCCTTCACTATGAATAAACATGTCCCTTGCTTCTTGAACAAATTGGAAAGTAAGGTTGAGCGCTCCCGAGAACACGGTGGCAGCAGAGGCTGCAGTGAGTGGTCTGTGAGCATCATCCTGCACAGTGACAGAGAGGGAAGCCCCAGACCCCAAGTACAATGGGGGCTCTGTAAAGCCAGGATCCCTGCAGAGGGAAGCCCAGACCCCCCCTCCCCCCGAGGCAGGAAACACGGGGACTTGAGTATGGTGCCGGCTGCCTGACCTCTTTTCCTATAGTGGCCCTCCAGCCTTCCGTCCCTCCTGCCCAGCCTCTCGCACGCAAACCAAGCTGTTCTGGATCTGGTCTAATGGAGCTTAGCTGCGTGCAGATTGCTCTGGGGGCTGGCAGGTGGGGCCCGGGCAGCTCAAACGCTAATCTTCTGATCTCAGACACCACCTAGCAGGGGGGCCTTGTTGGAATCCTTGTCTTGCTTGGGGCTCACTCTGACAATGAAGCCCAAGCAGCAGCCACACCTGAAGACCACTGGCTTTCGCCCCAGCTAGCGTGGCTGCACTACCTATTGGTATGAGAGTGTGGGGCTCTGAGGCCTTGACTGTCTCAGTGGGTTAGGACTGCAAAGCCCACTGCTCCTGCTGCCCTGATTTTTCTGGTGCCACCCTTCCCTGGTCCCCTTGTACAGTCTGACATGTTGGTGGGTGATATTCAGAACCCTGCCCAGGAGCTAAGCACGCCAGGAAGACTTAAGGCCGTGCTGTTGCCATACCAGAAGGGACCGTGTAAATCGAGTGTTGTGACAGATGGAGAAAATGATACCTGAAGAGGGGCAGTCATGTCCCCCATCTCTGGTCCAGACATGGGTCACTAGGGTTGGGTGAGGAGAATCCCGGGGACTATAAGCCAACATGGGGGTTGTGTCAAACGGTTGTTAATAAAGACTGGGGCCTGAGGGTACTGGACCACATTGGGCAGTACTGTCCTGTAACATACAGCTGCACAATGAGAAATTGCATCCCATCTGGAGACCCAGCTGGGACTGTCACCCATGGGAGCCAACAGCTTGTTAAGTTAACCAAACAAGCAGCAAGGGACTCTTCCCCGACAGGCCTCAGTGACTTCATAGAAATGACAGTGGCCACCCAACCAGCAGGGTCCGGTAGCTTCCTTACCTCTGCTGGGACAAGGGATCGTGGAAAATTACCTTTCTCAGCATGTATGTCTTCCTCTTGAGTGGAAAGGGCAGATCCAAGACGTGTTTCCAGAAGAGGCACTCAGCTCCGATGAGGGACCCTACTCCCTGTTTTGTATCCATTCCCCAGCCCCACCCTATGCCCACCCTGAGCAGGCCCCAGGTAGGATGGCCGCTTCAGCACCACGGACAGCGACCGCCACCAGTGCCTTCCCTCCAGTGTCCTCTTCATTCAGGTTCACGGAAGGCTGCATTTAGGGGGTCTTATTTGTGGTGCATTGGAGCTGTGACCTGAGGACCCTTCTGTGGATTCTGGTCATGGGCCCAGTGTGGGTTTCCTGGACAGGTGAGAAGGAGAAGGGACCTTGTCGTGGGGTAACCTTGTGTCTCCCAGGTGGAGGCTATGTCCATGACAGACAGCCTGGAGATCCTAGAGACTTCTTTACCTAATGTTTTGAAATCCCTTCCTTCCCTTTGCTGGGTGCTGACTGGGATTCTGTCCCCGTGGTGCGGCGCAGAGTAGGAAGACAGTTGAGCCCCTCCAACGGAGAGGTGGCCAGGCAGTGGAGGTGCTTGGAGTTTGGAGTGGGGCCCCAACAAAGGTAGCTAATAGCTGTTATTTTGGTGGTCTCTAGCCACAGGACCCTCTGTCATCCAGGCGGTCTTCTGGGACCCCTTGTTCAGCCTCTGGTCTTCTCAGACCTTTGCTGCTTGCTACGCTAGGTGGGTCTGTGCTGTCTGAGTGAGAGACTCCCACAAGGAGGGATCGGATTAGTCCACTTGGCTTGGTTCAGGCCCTGGACTGTACCGGCACCACCTCCTGCCCACATATCCGTTTGGTTTCCTCTAACCCCCCATGGAAATTGATTCTAATTTGTAGAAGTCAGTTCAAAGCCTGCAGGAATTTTAATTAAACCCAGAAAATCTATCTGTTGTAATTAAGCCTCCAGAAGTCACCCGGCCCCACGTGCTGTGACCAGTGGTGCTGCCTATCCTTAGCTGCCCACAGAACACGACCAGGGGGCAGCATGACACGTGAGGTATGTCCTTGCCCTTGTAGGAAGCCGAAATTCCCCACTTAGGCAGATCTCCAGTCTGTGCCTGGGAGAGACTAGCCATGGGCCCCGGACATGATCTATTTCCTTGCTAGATTTGGGGGAGGGGTGTCCTGGCAGGTCTCCTGCAAGTTTGCCCTGCTCCAAAGATACCCTTGGCCGCCTCTTGTCTGGAAGCAGTGATCACTCAGAGAGGGCACGCCAACCTTGGTATCAGTCTTAGCAGTGGCTGTGTGTGAAGGTAACAGCTGGGGCCTGGGATTCCATGGTACATGGAAGGTTCTAGAGACAGTCCAGGCAAGCCAGCTTCAGGAAAGTGTAGCCCATCTCGGCCTTTCCTGGAGAGTCTGTGAGTGGGTGTATGTGGCCTAAGCCTGAGAGAAATCAAATGATCTGGGTAAAGAACTCAAGAAGCAGGACGCAGTCCTGGGCATCTGAGTGGGTGGGGGAGTGGCCAGGATGAGCTAGAAAGCCCATGTCCACTGATAGCCTCTTCCAGAAGTAGTGCAGGCGGAATTCAGCAGTCAGGGTAGTGAGGCCTGTACTGCCAAGAGAGGGACACCCCCCCCCACCCACTGGCAGACAGGCTAGGAGGGGCATGGCATCTGGTAGACTCAGTCCAGTTAGGCCTGGGAGCCATTTATGATAGTTTGGTCTATCACTTATGATAGTACGGTCGTATGCCCTTCTGGTGGCCTCCCTTGGCCAGTGGAATAGAGGGCTTCTGTCCCCTGTGGCCTTGCACTTCTTCCCAAAGCCTGCTCCCCTCTAACCCAGAGCTGTACCCCCTCACCTTGGAAATCAAAGTCTACCACTGAGCCACAGGAGAATGCACACTGGAGCCACCGTAAGGCCACCCTAGAACACCCACCCCTTGCCATCTCTTGTCTGTCGACGGAGGCAGGCCGGCCGGCGCTGCACTAGCGGGAGGCTGATTCTTGTTTTCCGCAGCCCCATTACGGCAGAGGCGCTTGTTACTGCTGAACCCATTAAGTGTAATTATGACGCTCTCAGCAGGAGCGTGTAATTACATTGGTGGCTTGGCACCACCGAGCACACTGCCTGTGTGGGCAAAGGGGCCCAGATCTGTGGGTATGAGAGGGGTCAGGGCCAGGACTGCAAGAAGGGCATTTGGAAAATGGGCTAGCCCTCCCCACTGTCCCCTGCTCCCAGGTATCCCCAATGAACAGGGGATAGTACAGCCCTGCCCTTCATAAGGATACCTCCCAGCTTCTTGTATCCCTGGACCTCTGACAGGTTCTGTGGATGGTGGCCACAGACCACACCAAATACCAGCCTATGTCTACACACTGAACTGCTGTTTAGGTTTGGGTAAATGCTGGGCGGGGCTCTGTGCTGCTGTTCTTGTGGGCACTTCATAGATCAGCAAACCATGCAGACTCAGAGGTGCATGACCCGTTCAAGGTCACCGTCAGGAAATTTCCTCTCCCTATCACGTTCTTAAGTTTCCTGTGTCCTTCCAGTTACACTTTCTTTTGTGCCTTGTAGAGTTTGACCGTCACTAAGGGTACCAGGATCCAGTGTGTTTGGTGTCCTCACCTGGGCCCCGTATGTGACACTGCTGGCAATATTTCCAGGGCCATCCCAGAATGAAGCAGGGTCAGGGGGCAGTGGCCACCCTTCCAGGGAGAACTTGGGAGAGAGCCAGAGGAGCCAGCATGGTGACATGGCGCCACCTGGTGGCCATGTTCCAGTGCTGTTGCCTGTACTGTTGATTTGGGGCTGAACCCTGCCCCTGGCTTGGGAGAGGGCTCCAATGGGGTGAGAGGGAGCGCGTCTGGGAGTAGGCAGAGTGGGGTTGTCCGCTGCACGGCCCTTAACGCATAGCCCGCAGGTGGTTCGAGCACATTAGCATGCTGGTCATCATGCTGAACTGCGTGACACTGGGCATGTTCCGGCCCTGTGAGGATGTTGAGTGCCGCTCAGAACGTTGCAGCATCTTGGAGGTAGGTGTCAGGGACTGTGAGGAGAACCAGGAAGGCACCAGGTGTGCCCTGCCCACCCTCATTCTGACCCCCTTTCCTCCAGGCCTTTGATGACTTCATCTTCGCCTTCTTCGCTGTGGAGATGGTTATCAAGATGGTGGCCTTGGGGCTCTTTGGGCAGAAGTGCTACCTGGGTGACACGTGGAACAGGCTGGACTTCTTCATCGTCATGGCGGGGTATGCAGCCTCGGCTTGGTATGCTGGGAATCCCAGGAACAGCCTCCGGGCTGAGACCCGAGAGAGGCTCGGGGTTCACAGGATGCAAGTGTTGATGGCCCCCATGGGGCTGTGGGTGATAGGAGACGGGGGCCTTTGGGCTTTTCCCTCCCTGAGCACACCTGCTTCCCCAGCATGATGGAGTACTCTCTGGACGGACACAACGTGAGCCTCTCTGCCATCCGAACGGTGCGCGTGTTGCGGCCCCTCCGCGCCATCAATCGGGTTCCCAGTAAGTGCCTCTCCTGCCCTGCGTAAGTGATCTGCCCGTATCCTGCTGGCCCTGCCATTTATGTAAACACCAGCGGACCTGGCCCTTGTAGGGTTGTCCCAGTTGGGATGTGATAGGGATGCCCACTGCTGAGTGACAGGAGCCTCTCCGAACCTCAGCCTCCTCGTTGGCATAGCTCCTGGGGTGAGGCTGGGGGCAGAGAAGGTTCCCAGATCCACCAGTGTCTAGTGGGGGACCTCAGGCAAGTGGAGGTACACGTAAGAGTCTCCGCGTTGAGGGTCCTCTGCAGCCCACCTTTCCTGTACAAAGGAACTGAGCTCAGGGCTTCTGGGACAGGAGGGAGAGGAACATCCTGCACTCTCCCACTACACAGGGAGGGAACGCTTGCAGGGGTTCTTGGGACGTGGCCTGTCCGGATGCTGGCCATTTGCCTTCATCCGTGGACAGCTTTGGTGTTTCTCAGTAGCCAAGCTCCGATGTTCAGGTTGAAGGTGCCACTCCCAGAGGGCTGTGCAAGGTGTGTGTGCACATGTGTGAACCGGTATGGTTCCTGGATCTGCCTGGGCATTACACACCCCCTTTCACCTGCCTGATCTGGACTTTTTGGCCTCAGGACTCAACCCCTTCCATCGACCTGCCCTGGCCTTGACTTCTGAGATCAGATAGGGTTCAAATGTTGTGTGACACTGGGCAAGTTACCAAACTTCTATGAATATATTTTCCAAGGACATCAATGGATGTTAGGTGACACGTGGTTATGAGGGCTCTGTTTAGCACTGTGTGTGTTCAGCCTACCCAGCAGAGCCCAGGAATCCTCCGCCTGGTTAACCTGTGTTCTGGAGCAGAGATGAAACCCAGGCCTGCTCCCACCCAAAGCGTTTGCTGTTCTGGGTAAATGTCCAGGCGACTCTGGAATTCTGTCTTAGACAAAACGACATGTTCTGCACAGCGACCACAGCACCCTTAGGGCTGTCTGAACACTTAGCTTGAGTCTACTCTGACCCCTATATCACATGACCTAGTTGGTTGCTGTCTGCTCATGAGCTACTTCATCTCTGATTGAAATGTTAGTGCCTCTAAGAGCTTGGACTCCCTGTGACCTGAGGGTCCTCATTCCATGGCTACCCCTCTGGATTTCTCAAAACCCTGGTTGTGCCTGTCCTAGTTGTGTGGCCCAATGCTCTGCCCACAGCCTCAGCTCTCTCAGTGCAGATTTTGAGCTATATGTTCTTTTGATGTCTGAACAGGGGCAGACCCAGGATGAGGCCAGGGACCCTCGGGCCACTTCCTGGATTTGTTCAAATCCATACATCACCCAGGAGAAAGGAGTTCAGAGTTGCTTTGAGACACTGTACTGGTTCATGCCTTCCCTGGAGTAGAGCCCTGGTGCAGGCCTGTTCTTTCACCAGAAATAAGAAAGCTATCCCCACAGCAGAGCCCCAGAGCCCAGTGTGCCAGGGTCACCACAGAAGCTGCACTGGCCTTTGACTGGCCTGTCCACTGGGGTCCTGGAGATGCTGTGTGATGTGGCGGAGCAGGGACAGGTTTGCCCTGGCTGTCTGGAGCTGCAGCCTGACTCTCCTTTGGGAGTCCATCAGGCCTTACCTGTCCCAGGCCTCTGCGCACCTGTCCATGGCTAGGCTGAGGGGGGGCACCCCTAGGACCCTCTGCCAAGGCTTAGCTGTGCTGAGCAGCGGCCCTGCCCCCTCAGGTATGCGGATCCTGGTCACCCTGCTGCTGGACACACTGCCCATGCTCGGGAATGTCCTTCTTCTCTGCTTCTTCGTCTTCTTCATCTTCGGCATTGTTGGGGTCCAGCTCTGGGCTGGCCTGCTGCGGAACCGCTGCTTCCTGGACAGCGCCTTTGTCAGGTGTGCACGCCCCACCCACCCCTGGTGTATGGCTCTACCCACCTAGCCAGCCATGACCCCAAATGCTCTCTCTTGAACCCGCCCTTCAGGCTTCACCCACAGGGCGATGCTGTTCCCCTTCTGCAGGCCCCACCCCCAAAGGGATCCTCCCTGGAAGACTGTTCTCCTACCCTACCTGGTGTGAGCCCCCCTCCCCACCGAGGTGCTCTGTCCTTGAATACCCATACAATGAACCTGGGTCCTAGTTTGTGGTGAGGTCCTGGGGTGGTCAGCTCTACTCAGGACAGGCCATAGGTGCAAGTAACAGCTCCTGGAGACAGGATCCATGTAGAGGTGATATAGGTTGGCCTGGGGGTTCAGGGTCGGGCTCTAAGAGAGCCCGGGTGGAGGCTACTTTCCTTCCAAAAATGTTTACTCTGTGAGTGCATGTGAGGGTTTGCTACTGGGTGTCGTTGCTAGGCTCAGAGGTCCTGCTCGAGGGAAGCAGAATGCTGTGCTCACCTGTCACTCCTGGCACAGTGTCCCCAGTGGCTGCTGCCCTCTGGCCTTGCTCCTTTACATCTGCCTGATTGAAGGGCTTCCTCTGTGTGAGCACCCTGTGCCAACATGGCATTTGCTGGGCCGAGGAGGCATGAGGGTGTGCCCAGCCCCTTCCTCCCAGGCCCTGCTCTGCAGCATTAGAAGACACGTGACCCAAGGCTGACCTGCTAGGGCATCCCTGGAAAGCGGCCATGCATGTACTGTGAGGCACTCTGCTCTCTGCTAGGCGCCGCCTGTAAACTGTGTGCCCCCTCCAGCTCCAGTCAGTTACTTGTGCACTAAGCCTCTAGGATGGACCCCTACAGGCCAAGATGTCTTCTGCTCTCTGGGTCTTTGGTTCTCAGATAGAGACTGGAAAAGAGGAAGATCGGGGGTCCATGAGGGGATTTCAGGGAGTGGAGAGGTGATGGAGACACCCTGCTTGTCTGTGCTGCTGGGCCCCTCCCAGGAGGGCTAAGTGTCAGGCAGGATGTTGTGGGTACCATGGGAAGAGACTGAAGGTGGGTGGTCCAGAGGCCTTGCGATGCCCCAGGCATGGCTTCTCAGTCATTGCCGCAGCGATGATGCTCGTGTCTGGGGTCACATTGTCTACCCGGTATGCTTTCCCTCACCCTCAAGTCTCGGGCCCAGTTGAGGAGTAGAGGGAGTCACTTGATGGCTATGTGGGAGTCGGGGTCAGCAGTCCTGAGTGAGACTGGATGCGTAGATGGGGAGAGCGGTGTTTGGCCCAGGAACCCCTAGCGATGCCCTGGCCTTCTGCAACCCAGGAACAACAACCTGACCTTCTTGCGGCCGTACTACCAGACAGAGGAGGGCGAGGAGAACCCTTTCATCTGCTCCTCACGCCGCGACAACGGCATGCAGAAGTGCTCACACATCCCCAGCCGCCGCGAGCTTCGTGTGCAGTGCACACTCGGCTGGGAGGCCTACGGGCAGCCGCAGGCCGAGGATGGGGGTGCCGGCCGCAATGCCTGCATCAACTGGAACCAGTACTACAACGTGTGCCGCTCAGGGGAATTCAACCCTCACAACGGCGCCATCAACTTCGACAACATTGGCTACGCTTGGATCGCCATCTTCCAGGTTTGCTCTAGGATAGCTTGGGGATACCCAGAGGTGTGGGATGGCGGACCCTGAGAAAGGCACACATACTGGGGCATGACTTGCACTGCTGCCCTTGGGAGCTGGGGAGTGTGGGCCCATGTCCGGCTGCCTGCCTCCCCCAGGTCATCACACTGGAGGGCTGGGTAGACATCATGTACTACGTCATGGATGCCCACTCGTTCTACAACTTCATCTACTTCATCCTCCTCATCATTGTGAGTGTGGGCATGACTGGCTGGTGGGCCATTTGACGGGGGGTGGGGGAAGAAGCCATATTTTACCCCTTCCCCCTCGGCATTCATTCTGGACCCCCCTAGAGTCCTGAACTCAGTGGTGGCTGTGGGATGGGCTTTGGTGGGTGGGCAGGGGGCTTTTTGGCCTAGCCTGTCATTGAAAGACGGTCACAGGATGGAAGGAAACCTATATAACCCCAGGCCCGAGGCCCAGAATCTTCAGAACAGTTGGTCCCAGCCCCCCCCCCCCCCAGTACCTCACCCTCTAGCACAGAGCTCCCACAACAAGTGTGTGCGATCTCCCAGCATAGCTCCCTGTAGTGAACACGAATCTTTGGTAGTCTCTCACATATCCATCACCCCACACTTCTTTGGCCCATGACTCCCCATTACCATTCACCCCACACACAGCACTCCAAAGCATCCATGTCTTAGACTTAGTTTTCTCTTGTCCCTCCATATCGCATTGTCCTCAGCTAGGACGTTAACAGTTCATCAGAGCAGACATTTCCAGATCCCTGGGTACAGAGGTGCTGCCTGCAGGGACCCAGCAGGGAAGGGAGGTGGAGAAAATGTCATACATTCTCAGACAGCCCACACAGCAGGGACATAGAGTCAATAATGGTCTGTAACCAGGGGGAACTGGTCATGAGGCTGGCTGGGAAGGTCCCTCCAAAGGACGCAGTGGCTACGGTGGAGGGTATGTTAAGGACAAACCTAAGGAACAGGAACTCATGCAGGACCCTGGGGAGGGGGGTCCTCTGTTCCATTCCCACACAGTTGCAAAGTACCTACTGCTGCTTCCTGGAATATTAATGCTATGGCATCGCGGCTAGGCCCCAGCCCCCAGTGTGGGTCCTGGCTGGGCTGGGTATGGTGCTGCTGGTGGTCACACATACCCTGCCACAGGTGGGCTCCTTCTTCATGATCAACCTGTGCCTGGTGGTGATAGCCACACAGTTCTCAGAGACAAAGCAGAGGGAAAACCAGCTGATGCGAGAACAGAGGGCCCGCTATCTGTCCAACGACAGCACTCTGGCCAGCTTCTCAGAGCCTGGCAGCTGCTACGAGGAACTCCTCAAGTACGTAGGCCACATCTTCCGGAAGGTTAAACGTCGTAGCCTGCGCCTTTATGCCCGCTGGCAGAGCCGATGGCGTAAGAAGGTGGATCCCAGCAGCACCCTGCATGGCCAAGGCCCTGGGCGGCGGCCACGGCGGGCAGGCAGGCGCACAGCTTCCGTGCACCATCTGGTCTACCACCACCACCACCACCATCACCACCATTACCACTTCAGCCACAGTGGCCCACGCAGGCCTAGCCCAGAGCCAGGTGCCGGTGACACCAGGTTGGTCAGGGCCTGTGCGCCACCCTCACCACCATCCCCGGGCCACGGGCCACCAGACTCGGAGTCTGTGCACAGTATCTACCACGCTGACTGCCATGTGGAGGGGCCGCAGGAAAGAGCCCGCACGGCACACTCCATAGCCACGGCTGCTAGCCTTAAGCTGGCTTCGGGCTTGGGTGCCATGAACTACCCCACCATCCTACCTTCAGGAACAGTCAACAGCAAAGGGGGTACCAGCTCACGACCCAAGGGGCTGCGGGGTGCTGGCACCCCAGGGGCTCCAGCACACAGCCCTCTGAGCCTGGGAAGCCCCAGCCCCTATGAGAAGATCCAGCATGTGGTTGGGGAACAAGGTGAGGATCCAGGCTCCTGCGCCCCGCCATGTTGAGGAGAACGGGGAGGGTGTAAACAGGCAAGGCAGGTCCATCCATGGTCCTGAGTATTCTGGGCCCACATCCCATTGCTCCAGCCTGACCTCAAGAGGAATTGCCAGGCTGGTTCTTTGTGTCTGTTTATCTCTGAAAGACTGCCCCTTTCTGTATGGAGAAATTAAAATTGAGATTGTGCAGGAGGGGAAATGGAGACCAGAGTCTCAGGGAGGGGGGTGGGTGCTGCCGCAGTAGCCTAGCCACAACTGTCTGTGTTTTTGCCCCACAGGACTTGGCCGTGCCTCTAGCCACCTGTCAGGCCTGAGTGTGCCTTGCCCCCTGCCCAGCCCCCAGGCTGGCACGCTCACCTGTGAGCTGAAGAGCTGCCCATATTGTGCCAGCGCCCTGGAGGACCCCGAGTTTGAGTTCAGTGGTTCAGAGAGCGGGGACTCGGATGCCCACGGAGTCTACGAGTTTACACAGGACGTGCGGCACGGGGATTGCCGGGACCCTGTGCAGCAGCCCCATGAAGTGGACACGCCAGGCCGTGGCAGTGAGCGGCGTCGGCGTCGCACGCCATTGAGGACATCCTCACAGCCAGGAGGGCTAGGCCGCCTATGGGCTTCCTTTAGCGGCAAGCTGCGGCGCATTGTAGACAGCAAGTACTTCAACCGAGGCATCATGGCGGCCATCCTCGTCAACACTCTGAGCATGGGCGTTGAGTATCATGAGCAGGTGTGTGTGTGTGTGTGTGTGTGTGTCCCGTTCCCTTCCCCCAGCCCAACTTCAGGACATAGCAGGGCAGGGCTTGTAGGAAGCTTTAGAAGCAGAACGCAGGCTCCCTGTGTCTTCCTAGAATCCCTAGCCTTTTCCTGAGGTCTCGGAGGGAGCTATCTTACCTGGAACATTTATTCAGTCAGCAGTTCCGACTCCTTGGACTGAGGTTCTGAGTGGTAAGAACAGTGCCATTTCGACTCTAGTTCTGCAGCTTTCCCGCTGTGGGAGCGACAGGTGGCTCCAAAGACTACCCCGCCCCCCAAGAGTGAGGGGACCCAGAGGCACTGCAAGGGCTTCTACCCAGCTGCCTCATCCCAAGGAGCAAGTTTGTGCCCAGACTCCCTGGGGAGGGGCTCCCTATGCTGACTCAACTTCCATATCCTTGGGGAACTGAGGCTAGAAGGCGTCAACTAGCATAGGCTGGTCCTTCAAGGAGGATCGAGGGGTACCTGGGACTCAGCACCTGCCTGGATGCTGCAGGTCCTCTTCCTTCCGCAGCGCCACCCTAGGGAAAACCTGCCAAAGCCTAGTAAGATGGGCACTCCTGGGGGCGGGGCCAGGAGCTCCTGAAGCTCCACCCACTTTTAGTGACTAGCGTGATTTCCTGGGGGCCTTTCCTCCCCATTTTTCTTACTTCTTAGTAAGTAGAAGAAATCTATGCACTGTGGCCTTAGGCAGACATAGGTGGGTGAGGCCAGGGTGAGGGTAGGTCAGCTCCATCTTGAAGCCCCCCCCCTTGCGTGCGTCCATATGTGAAAAATGCTACACACATTTGGCTCACTTAATACACATGGATGCATTCTATACATGCGTGGTTTAGCTGCGTGCGTGCATGAAAATCACATGTAATGCACATGCTCAAAGCCTACCTGTGTACATGGAGGCCAGGGCACATGCCTTTGTGCTGTGCACACAGTTCACCCATGAGCATGAAAATCGGCTCACAGTGGAGGGGCAGGTGCCTGTGAACACAACAAGTGTGAGGATACGGGCATGTTTGCACTCATCAGGTGTCCAGTACATGTGCGTTCATGTTTGTGCTCAAGCCGTGCTAGAGTACACGCACCCACACCTCTCCAGCATTACAGGCATGTGTGCATTTTCACATATGCAGGTTACAATATTACAAGTATAGGCAAATATACATGCAGATACTCCTACACGTGCAGCGGGGTCAGCACACTCATGACAAGAGTCCCGCTGGGCTTTCTTCAAGTGAGGGGTGGGGTGGGCGAGGCTGTAGGTACGGTTCATGTGTAGGTACCTCCGTGGCCCATCCTGAGGCCCCAGCACAGAGTGTCAGTTGCCTACAGAGGGAGGGGTCCTTTGAGACTTGGCAGCTCTTGTATGCAGCTGTCATTCCTGCAGTGTCAGGATGGGAGGGCTGTCTGAGTGGGGGAGCCAGAGAAGTCTGCTGTCTCTTTAGACGAGACATTCTCGGGCCCTAGGTCCCCTTTCTAGGTGGTAGGCAGCTCTTTTCTGAGGTGCTGGGGAGCCGTCCTTTCCTGGCCTTCTGGAAGCAGTAAGCAGTAAATTTTGCTTTTGCTTCTGGGTTCTGTGCCCCTAAAATGGGAGGAGCCACGGCAGGTCCTGACTGCCTCTCCTGACCCGCAGCCTGATGAGCTGACCAATGCACTGGAGATAAGCAACATCGTGTTCACCAGCATGTTCGCCTTGGAGATGCTGCTGAAGTTGCTGGCCTGTGGCCCGCTGGGGTACATCCGCAACCCTTACAACATCTTTGATGGCATTGTTGTCGTCATAAGGTAGGGCCCGTCCCCATCCCTGTCAGAGGCTCAGGGAGCCTCAATAGGCACCGCAGAGAACAAAGTGATAGGATTCACAGTGGGTGGGGTGAAGGCTGTGAGACCCCCTGGTGGTGCACATAACAGACCAGCAGGTCCAGCTCCCACCTTGGAACCTTGTCTGTGCTGTGCAGCTGGTTAACTGTGTCTAGATGGGGGCTGGTTTATGATCAGAGCAATACTGGTCCTGGGGTCAGGGTGGGGGTTGCATTTACAATGAGCACAGAATGATGGGAACATCTGCGGTTGGGCCCTGGCTCCCTTCAGGGGAGGAGGGCCCTGTACCTGGAAGGGATGATTTGAACAGAGGGTATGGTGGCTCCCAGACTGGCTACCCTGACTACAGGAAAAGAAGATCCCAGGGTCATGGAATGGGCCACCCTGACCTCCACACTACTGTCCCGACCCACAGTGTCTGGGAGATTGTGGGGCAGGCAGACGGCGGCCTGTCGGTGCTCCGTACCTTCCGGCTGCTGCGGGTGCTGAAGCTGGTGCGCTTCCTGCCGGCGCTGCGGCGGCAGCTGGTGGTGCTCATGAGGACCATGGACAACGTGGCCACCTTCTGCATGCTGCTCATGCTCTTCATCTTCATCTTCAGGTGGGTGGGGTCCAAGCTCCTCCCTCAGACGGCATTGACAGGGCTAGGGCGTCCGGCATGGTACGGGGAGCGGCTCTGCTCTGCGAGGTCCGCACATGCATGGGTCGAGCCCTGGGGACGGTACCAGGTTTTTAGTGGGTTTTGCTTAGCATTTTCTGTGTGTCAGTCTTGACACTTGGGGAGGGTGTGGAAGAGGGAGCATCCCACAGGCTACTGAGTCTGGTTGTCCTTGTCATTGTCAAAAGGCAGAATGGTGGCCTCTGTCCACCCCTCTAATGATGAAGGCCTTCTCAGCTGTAGAAAAATTGTTGAGCCTCAGGATTGGCCCTGACTGCAAACACAGGGTGGGGATGGGGGCTGGCAGTGGACTCTGGCAGAGAGGGTCCTGGGCCCCTCCCACTCAGTGCCCATCCCCCTCAGCATCCTGGGCATGCACCTGTTTGGCTGCAAATTCAGCCTGAAGACAGACTCCGGAGACACCGTCCCTGACAGGAAGAACTTCGACTCGCTGCTGTGGGCCATCGTCACTGTGTTTCAGGTACAGCCCCAGGTGTCCCTGGGACAACCAAAGCTGAAGCTCCAAGGAGCCAGGGGACTATAGAGACCCCTGGCTCTATCCCCAGGGAGGTACACAGGGTCGCTTGTGGGACCAGAATCATCTCAAGCCCTGCAAACGTGTCCTTGCAGATCTTGACACAGGAAGACTGGAACGTGGTTCTGTACAACGGCATGGCTTCCACCTCGTCCTGGGCCGCCCTGTACTTTGTGGCCCTCATGACCTTCGGGAACTATGTGCTCTTCAACCTGCTGGTAGCCATCTTGGTGGAAGGCTTCCAGGCAGAGGTGAGGGATGCATCTGGCCGGGAGATGTTCTTGTCTCGGTAGCTCCCCAACATCCACCCTGTGCTGCTGAGTGCAGGACTCGGGCTGGGGACAGAGGATCCTACTGCAGATGTCTCCACACTTACCATGTATTGCATGGGTGCAGGGTGATGCCACCAGATCTGACACCGACGAGGATAAGACATCTACCCACCTAGAGGAAGATTTTGATAAGCTCAGAGACCTTCGAGCCACAGGTGTGTGCTTAGATGGTGTAGACCAGGGGTGCTCAACCTGTGGTTGAACCCCTTGGGGGGGGTCACATATCAGACATCCTGCATATCAGATGCTTGCATCATGATTCATAACAATAGCAAAATTACAGTTATGAAGTAGCAGCAAAGATAATTTTTTAGCTTTTTTGGGGGGTCACCACAACATGAGGGGGTTGCAGCGTTAGGAATATTGAGAAACACTGGTGTAGACTGAAGCAGGGTTCTGGCAGGTAGTTCCGACTGCTGGAACCTCTGGAGGTTCAGACAGCCCCTTTACCCCTAGAGATGAAGATGTACTCACTGGCTGTGACCCCTAACGGTCACCTAGAGGGCCGGGGCAGTCTGCCGCCGCCTCTCATCACGCACACAGCGGCTACGCCTATGCCTACTCCCAAGAGCTCGCCACACCTCGACGTGGCCCACGCTCTCCTGGACTCCCGGCGCAGCAGCAGCGGCTCTGTGGACCCCCAGCTGGGGGACCAGAAGTCTCTGGTAGGGACCAACTCCAGCCCCTGAGAGGAGCCCCAAGGGCTTCTGGCCCAAGCACCAGGGCTCCCCTGAAATGAGGGAGGGTCCCTGTAGCACCCCAGCCCTGTGTAAGACAGAACCAGGGTCATTCTGTTCCTGGAAGCCAGGTGTTGATCCCTGTGATGTGAGCATAGACATGAGGGAGGAATTGGGTGTGTGTTGGGATACCTTCTGCTTGCAGCCATGTGAAATTACAGTAGAGACAGAAGCTGGCCAGGCACAGGGCACACCAGAGAAAACAGCGAGGGTCTGACAGAGACACTTAAAAGCAGCCTGGGAACGCTTACAGGCGCCGTGCAGGCCAGGCTGATGGTCCATGGGCCGCAGAGGACACGGCAGCTCACTCCTGTTCACACCCAGTGTGCTTTTTGTGCAAACAGCCGTGCCTGGAGATGGCTCCTGAGACCCTGAGAAGGGCCAAGTGGGGGTTGTGCGGAGGCAGTGGCTGGACTGCATGGGGGAGCTTAGGGCCAGACCCAAGGGTAGGAATCAGGTGAGGGAAAACCAAAGCAGAGAAATTGTCTGGTGGATCAATCGAGTCCCAGAGCTGAGCCACTTAGTACAGCTTGCTACAGTCAACTTGCCAGGGGGCCCTGAGAGAAAAGACAGAGACAGGCCAGGGGGAGAGTATGGTTCAGCTCCTGTGAGACTCTGAAGGCAAGTGGACTTTTGTTCTAACCGTGTCTGGCTGAGTAGGGTGTTACCTGAAAACAGGACATCGGTAGTGCCCTGGTAGAGGGTTTGCTAGGTGGGATAGCCGTGCATGACCAGGCATCCAGCAAGTATTTCATAGATACCCAGTATGGCAGTTGATAGTAATATCTGGGGGGAGGTACCTCCCATCCCAGAAACTGGTTTATGTGGTGATCCTTAGGGCTGTGCCAGTCTGCTTACTCCCTGCCACTCCTCAGGCCAGCCTCCGCAGCTCTCCTTGCACCCCTTGGGGCCCCAACAGCGCTGGGAGCAGCCGGCGCTCCAGTTGGAACAGCTTGGGCCGCGCACCCAGCCTCAAACGCCGCAGCCAGTGTGGGGAGCGCGAGTCCCTGCTCTCCGGCGAGGGGAAGGGCAGCACGGATGATGAGGCGGAGGACAGCAGGCCAAGCACGGGAACCCACCCAGGGGCCTCACCCGGGCCCCGAGCCACGCCACTGCGTCGTGCTGAGTCGCTGGACCACCGCAGCACGCTGGACCTGTGTCCCCCACGGCCTGCCGCCCTCCTACCCACCAAGTTCCATGACTGCAACGGGCAGATGGTGGCCCTGCCCAGCGAGTTCTTCCTGCGCATCGACAGCCACAAGGAGGACACAGCGGAGTTTGATGATGACATAGAGGATGTGAGTGGGTGAGACAAGGGGGCGTGGCCTACACTCAGCTAATTCCGCCCTCTCTGAGAGTGACAGGAGGCAACCAGACCCACAGTTACCCATAGTGGCTTCTGTCTCAGGGCTGGCTCTTCAAAGCAGAAGCTGAGGCAGGGATTCAGGGAGCAGGCCAGCCAGCCAGGGTAGGGGTCCAACTTCAAGTTTGTCCCAGGTTAGGAGCTACCTACCATCGGGGCCAGGCCCCTCAGGGTCAGGAACTGCCTCTTTAAAGAAGGGAGGTGGTCTCGACAAAAAGCAGCTCTAATTGATCAGTCAACACTTAGATTCCTGTGGCCTCACAGCGTGGTCACCCTCCCACTGCTCAGGTGGAGAAGGTGAGGTGGAAGGGGCAGGAAGTAGCAACAAAGACCGGCCTGAGGTGAGGAGGTCAGGGTGGTCATATGCCAGGAGGCAGCAAGGGGCGGCTACCGTGACCCAGAGTCCCTCTGTGTCCCCAGAGCTGCTGCTTCCGCCTGCACAAAGTGCTGGAACCCTATGCGCCCCAGTGGTGCCGCAGCCGGGAGTCCTGGGCCCTGTATCTCTTCCCACCGCAGAACAGGTGAGCCGTGGGAAACCAGCAGCCACCGAGGCTGCACCCTGCTGGGTGGGGAGGAGAGTGAGCCAGCCTTACCCACCCGTGGCTGAGCACCTCGCCCTGGCCAGCGTGAACAGATGTAGAGTCTGCTCGGGGTCTCCTCACCTCAGTTGCCTCCTCAGGCTGCGCGCCTCCTGCCAGAAAGTCATCGCACACAAGATGTTCGACCACGTGGTCCTGGTCTTCATCTTCCTCAACTGCATTACCATCGCCCTGGAGAGGCCAGACATAGACCCGGGCAGCACCGTGAGTCCCTGGAGGCAAGCTGGCCTTATGGGCGGGGCGGGGCAAGGTGGACGTGGGACCTCCCACTGGTCTCTCTCTCTGCAGGAGCGGGCCTTCCTCAGCGTCTCCAACTACATCTTCACAGCCATCTTCGTGGTGGAGATGATGGTGAAGGTACTGATGGTCCCCTCCCCCTCTGTCCTGTCCCACATTACCCTGTCCTGGGGACTCTCTGCCAAGCCTATACATGACTGTCCCTCCCCCAGGTGGTAGCCCTGGGACTGCTATGGGGCGAGCATGCGTACCTGCAGAGCAGCTGGAACGTGCTGGACGGGCTGCTTGTGCTGGTGTCCCTGGTCGACATCATCGTGGCCATGGCCTCCGCTGGTGGTGCCAAGATCCTAGGCGTCCTCCGTGTGCTGCGTCTTCTGCGGACCCTGAGGCCTCTGAGGTGGGGTGTAGGGGGCGGGGGCCACCCATATACATCCAGGAAGGACCCAGAAGCCCACCCCCACCTTTGGCTCTCCGGCCACACGTTCACATCACCTTGGGGCCTTGCATGCACCATTGCTTCTGCCCGCCCGTCGCCCTCTTAGATGCGCCCAACGGCAGCATATCCCCTCTGCCTGGGTGCAGGGTCATCAGCCGCGCTCCGGGCCTCAAGCTGGTTGTAGAGACTCTGATATCATCGCTCAGGCCCATTGGGAACATCGTCCTCATCTGCTGCGCCTTCTTCATTATCTTTGGCATCCTCGGGGTGCAGGTGTGTGGCCCTGGCTTGTCCAGGGTCTGCCCCACCCTGGGCCTCTGCTCCCCACTGGTGGGATGGGTCCTGTCCTCCCCGGTTGGGTGGTCAGCATATCTAGCTTGGAATCCAAGAGGCCTGAGGTAGGCAGGTCTGTGGGCCAGTGATTGTGCCAGGCTCCCTGGAGTAACAGCCCTTTCCGGTCAGCTTTTCAAGGGCAAATTCTACTACTGCGAGGGCACAGATACCAGGAATATCACCACCAAGGCCGAGTGCCATGCCGCCCACTACCGCTGGGTGAGGCGCAAGTACAACTTTGACAACTTGGGTCAGGTAGGTACGGGTGGTGGTGTGCAGTGTGGCCATGGAGGTGACCAGGCGTATGGGGGGTATGGCTGCCATCTTTACCCTTCCAGTGAAGCTTACCCTGTTATACAGGCGCTGATGTCTCTGTTCGTGCTGTCTTCCAAGGATGGCTGGGTAAACATCATGTACGACGGGCTGGATGCCGTGGGCATTGACCAGCAGGTGCGCAAGGCGGGGGAGCCGTGCTCACGGGTGACCTTGAGGAAATCCTGCATGCCTTTGGGATTGGAGCAAGTCATCTCAGAAACCTTCCCCAGGATTTCTGATTGCTGCCCTACAGGCCAATCCCAGGGAGGGCTTCCGGGGCGGGCAGGAAGGAGGATGGTGGGGGACCCGCCGTCTTGTGTGCTGTAGCCCGTGCAGAACCACAACCCCTGGATGCTGCTCTACTTCATCTCCTTCCTGCTCATCGTCAGCTTCTTCGTGCTCAACATGTTCGTGGGCGTGGTGGTGGAGAACTTCCACAAGTGCCGGCAGCACCAGGAGGCCGAGGAGGCGCGGCGGCGGGAGGAGAAGCGGCTGCGGCGCCTGGAGAGGAGGCGCAGGAGTAAGGCGGCCCCCAAGGTGGAGGGTCGGTACCTGAACGCATGCTGTGTGGCACCCAGCTCTGGGCCTGCGGCCCCCAGCCAAGACGGCTCAGCTTGTGGCCACCTTGCATGGGGGCCTGGCCTTGGAAGAGGGGCCAACTGGAGTGAGCCTCTGGGGCGCCTGCCGTGACAGGATGCAGGGTACCCCGTGAGGGCTCAGGAGGTAGATGGGCCCCTCCCGAGCCCCTCGTGAGTTGGAGAGACAGGACAGTGGGCCCTAGCTTGGGAGCACGGAGGGCTTCCCACACAGTGCGCCCACCACAACCGCTCAGACGTATCCTTGTCTTTCCAGGCACTTTCCCCAACCCAGGTACCTCCCTGCCCTGCATGCTCAGGCTGCTGCTACTGCTGCTGTTGCTGTTGCTGCAGTGGGAAAGACGGGCGTCATAGGCCTCCAGGGGCCACCTCAGGGTGGGGCACAAGTGCCAGGGTGCTGGGTGCCGGAGGGTGGGCGGAGGAAGGTCAGTGGCTGGCCCACCAGTGTCCATGTCGCTGCCCCTGCTCGGCCCTTCTCATGGCTGGCATGTGCACACGTCTGTCATGCCCAGGGGACCCGGTCCATGCTGGTTCCCCAGGCTTCATGGCTGCTCCCCGGTGTCTCTCAGCTGGCTGTCGGCCCCCTGGCTGCTTGCACGGAGTTTGCTAACGACTGCTGCATGTTGGGCCGAGGAGCATGCGGGTCCAGGGAGGGGTGGTTGCCCATCAGACCCTGCTCTTCCGGGCCTGGGCCTTCAGCCCCTGAGTGTGTGGTTCTAGGCCGAGGAGGGTTCTGGGGTTCAGGGTGGCTGAAACCCTCACCGATGGACTCCTTAACTATACCGAAGTCCCCTGAGAGGACTGCCGCAGGCACGACATTTAGTGTAGATAAACCTGTGGGGATGCATGTGGGGAGGCCTACCCCAGGGTGGCCTCGTCTCCTGACATCTGCCTCAGGCTGGCTGGAGTGCACATCCCAGGTCCCAGGTGGTCACTGGTGGCCGCTTGGAGTCTGGGAGGAGCTAAAGCCTGAAAGCCAGGGATGGCTTATGTGTCATCTCTGTCCAAGTGGAGGCTGCTGAGCCCAGACAGGGAGATGCCTAAAGCCCAGTGTCAGCACGCGGTTGATGAAAAGGACCGTCCCTCCTGCTCCCCAGACTAAGTCACAGAAGAATAGGGTCTAGGCAGGCACTCCGGCAGGGAGGCTGGCAGGGTCCATCCTGCCCTGCACCCTGTCGCTGTCGGAGGCCCCAGTCCTGCTGGCTGGGTGCAGTATACTCAACAGGAAACACTTCTTGACCAGAACAGGCCTTTCTCAAAAGAATCTTCCCTCCCCCGGCCCGGGGCCTTCTCCCAGGGGCCAAGCAGCCCAGCTGAGGTCCTGCCTGAGCCACTTCCACACACTTAGCATTACAAATTGAGGTCAGGGCCTCTGTCTGGCTAAGCGGGGAGGGCACAGGCAATCCCTCTGCGGTGTCCAGGTGGCTCAGCCGTGTGTCCCTCTTCCACAGAGGCCCAGCGCAGGCCCTACTACGCAGACTACTCACACACGCGTCGCTCCATCCATTCGCTCTGCACCAGCCACTACCTGGACCTCTTCATCACCTTCATCATCTGCCTCAACGTCATCACCATGTCCATGGAGCACTACAACCAGCCCAAGGTGGCCCAAAGTGGGGATCGGACTGGGACGTGGGTCCCCAGCAGGGAGGGGAGGGGACACGGAGCTTGTGTTCCAACCCCAGACTAGGGGCTGAAACTTACCAGGGTCCCCCCGCCTGCGAGTGTGGACACTGATGAGGGGCCAGCCTGAGTGTCATTGTCCTTTCCGTGACCCTCCACGTATATCCTGAAGGGGTGTGGGCTCCTCGCTACAGCAGAGCCTTTTGATGGAGTATCCATTCTGCCTTTGGGACAGGCCATCTTTCTGTCAGGGCTGAGGACAGGGGAACATCCTGGTCCCTTTTGGCCTAATGTCCTCAGCCTGCTCACAGGGTCATCAGGTGATGACTTCAGGCATGCCACATGTGTCCTGCAGTTGGCACTCTGGGAGCAGGGAGATAGGGCAGCTAGGAGCCGCGTGGTACCCCAGCCAGCCCCTCCTCTCTCCTCAGTCTCTGGACGAGGCCCTCAAGTACTGCAACTACGTCTTTACCATCGTCTTCGTCTTTGAGGCCGCACTGAAGCTGGTGGCCTTTGGGTTCCGGAGGTTCTTCAAGGACAGGTGTGTGGTCTTGGACGCAGGGCAGGTGGGGGTCACAGGTGGCCTGGGACGGGCTCTTTTGCCGTCGGGGTGAGCCTTGGCTAAGCTGCAGCTACTCCAAGCCATGGCCATACTTAAGCTTCCCCCATGGCTGGCCAGGTGGAACCAGCTGGACTTGGCCATCGTCCTCCTGTCCATCATGGGCATTGCGCTGGAGGAGATTGAGATGAACGCCGCCCTCCCCATCAACCCCACCATTATCCGCATCATGCGTGTGCTCCGCATCGCCCGCGGTAGGCGGCCTCTGCACGGGCGTGTTCTGTCCGGGGGAGCACTAGGCTGTTAGTAGGCCCCAGACCTGGTAGCATGGGCTACAGATAGGCTCCATCCTCAGCAGATGCCTGGGATGTCTGCAGCCAGAGGGGACCTTGGTCTGTAGCTAGAAAGCAAAGGGACCGGTGTATAGGGTGCCCTGGGCTTTTGGGGCAGCCTGGCCCTGCTTATATTTGCCTCCTGCCCTAGTGCTGAAGCTACTGAAGATGGCCACAGGCATGCGTGCCCTGCTGGATACTGTGGTTCAAGCTCTGCCTCAGGTAGGTTGGGGTCCAGCACCCCTGAAGGCCACCACAAGCCTTCAGGGCCTTCAGGGGACAGGCTTCGGGGAGGGCTTGGCACATGTCCCTTGCTCGCTTGCTCGCTCTGTCCTGAGGCCAGGGTCGTGCCCAACTCTTTGGCTCAGCTGATCTGGAAGAGGTCGGAGATGGCACCCCCGCCTGAACCTCAGGCTCTGGGCCAGAGCGTTAGGGACCGGTGCCTGCTCAGCTGGTGCGTGTGGGAGGTAAGGGGCCACGGCAAGGCCAGCAGGGTCCCAGGTGAGCTTGCCAACGGACAAGAGGTCTCTGACAGTGGCTTTGAGCCACCAGGTTCCTAACTGTACCTTCACCCCTGCCGGGACCTTCCTATCTCTGGACTGCAGGACACACCTGTGGTGTTCCGTTCAGTCTGCGCCAGGCAGAGACACACTGGAAGACATTCCCACACTCTCCACAGCCCATCCTGCTGCCTGGTCACCCCTGCACTTGTACCTGTGTCCTCCAGCTGACAGGCCACAAACTCAGCTTGTTCCTCGTCACCCGGCTCCCCTCACATGCCCAGCCCACTGCCATCCCTGTCACAGGATCCCTTATATGCATTCGCCTACTCTCTAGGTGGCTGGACTGCCTGTGTCCACCTTGCCTGAGACATGCTGGCCCAAGCAGCATTTTGAGCCCCTTCTGAGTGACTGCACACCATGTGTCCTGCCTGTGGGGTTGGTGAGGGAGGCCCGGGTAGTGCCCTGAATCAGAGCTGGAGCAGATTCAGGAGTGTGGCGTGTGCAGGGGCTAGGGTTGGCAGAGTCTCATGGGTGGTTGTCCGAGATTCCCTCTAGTGCTCCTATCCACTGAGCACCAGCCCAGTGTGGGGACTCTTAAGACTGAGGTGGCCTCTGCATGGGTAGGCATGATCCCTGAGTGGGACCCTCTAAGCCTTGGGGGGGTCCAGCTAGAGGGTAGAACAGTTCCCAGGGGCAATTGGGAGAACGGACTATGCCCTGAGAACCACAGAGGGGCAGAGGCTGGCTTGCAGAGGGATGCTGGGCCAGAATGGAGATCCCTGAGGGTTGGTGATGCTCCGGGAAGGCCGAGGAGCTTAAGTGGAACTGTAGCTAGGTCCTCTTCCCAGGGCTGGGAGCAGTGGGGCAGGGCGGGGCAGGGCGGAGCAGGCCAGCGCAGGCCTGATGTTGTTCTGCTTCTCTCTTGTGTAGGTAGGGAACCTTGGTCTTCTTTTCATGCTCCTGTTTTTTATCTATGCTGCCCTGGGAGTGGAGCTGTTTGGGAGGCTAGGTGAGTGTGGCCACTCTGCGCCTCTCCCAGAAGGGGTTACCTGGCCCCACCCCACCTCCCCACAGGTTGGTGGAGGGTACAGGGTACTGGCCTAGGTAGCAGGTAGACCACGAGCCTCTAAGCATGTCCTCAGATGGCCTGTTCACGTTCACGTCACCAGCTTAGAGTGGGTACACATACTAACGCCTGTGTACACAGACATGTCCACTTGGGGACACGTTCCTACATCCATGATGCACACATCCATGCTCAAGCCAGGCAGGGCCACATCCCAGGGTGAACGTGCACCTTGGAAGCCATGCACACACTGGGACATACCCAGGAAATGTCAGCGACGCGTCTTCTGTGTTGTTGTTTTCTAAGGCAAGTCAGCGAGTGAGGTTATCTCACCTAGGCGAGGGCGGGGGCGGGGGGAGGGCTCTGTCCGACCCTACTAGACCTAACTATGAGACCTAACTACTTCCCCTAACTGTGAGGATCTTCTGGGGCTTTCGTGTGCTCTAGAAGGATAGAGGACATGAAGGTTGTCACAGCCTGTTGTCTTCCTGCCCAGACAGCTGAGTCCAGGCATGCCTCCCACCAGTCCTCACACACACAGTCACAGCAAATACTTACAGATCCTTTCTTCCCTGCCGCAAAGTCGCCCAAGATAGGTCTTATATCCAGGCCACCTTGTACCCCAGAGAACCCCATTGCTACCGTCCATGAGCTGAGAGGGCAGATCTAGGGTTTGGGGGTGCTTAGGAGCTCAGGCAGTGCTGTCTGAGGACAGGTTCAGTGTAGGACAGAGGCCTGGGCCCCAGGTTCCAAACACGCATGTCCCAGCCAGCCCAGCATGGGATGTGTGTGCCGATCTTGTCCCAGTCTCACAGTGGCAGGAGCGCTCTGAACGGGCGGGGACTCTTCCTTGCAGAATGCAGTGAGGATAATCCCTGTGAGGGCCTGAGCAGGCACGCCACCTTCACCAACTTCGGCATGGCCTTCCTCACACTGTTCCGAGTGTCCACCGGGGACAACTGGAATGGGATCATGAAGGTAGTTGTGAGGCTGCTCCTCCCCTCCCCCTTTCCTGGCTTGGACATTGTGGGAAGACAGAGCCGTGACCCCGCCGCCCTGCCCTCCCTAGGATACTCTCCGTGAATGCACCCGTGAGGACAAGCACTGCCTCAGCTACCTGCCCGCGCTCTCGCCCGTCTACTTCGTCACCTTCGTGCTGGTCGCCCAGTTCGTGCTGGTCAACGTGGTGGTGGCCGTGCTCATGAAGCACCTGGAGGAGAGCAACAAGGAAGCCCGCGAGGATGCAGAGATGGACGCCGAAATTGAGCTGGAGATGGCACAGGGGTCCACAGCCCCACCCCCATCCACAGCACAGGTGAGGCTTCTCGGGGACCTAGGGCTGTCCCAGGGCTTCTAGGGGCAGGGGTGCTGCTGAGCTGATAAGCAGCTTCCCTCCCCGTAGGAAAGCCAAGGTACCCAGCCGGACACCCCGAACCTCCTGGTCGTGCGTAAAGTATCTGTGTCCAGGATGCTCTCGCTACCCAATGACAGCTATATGTTCCGGCCGGTGGCTCCCGCGGCTGCCCCGCATTCCCACCCACTGCAGGAAGTGGAGATGGAGACTTACACAGGTAGTGTCTCTTCGGGTATGGACTCTTGACGGGGACGGCAGGGAAATAGGACTGGGCAGGGAGGATGGGCAGATGGGAAATTGGTAGGGAGGGTGGGAGGCCAAGATGGGGGCCTCAGAGGCCTCAGGCCACACAGTTCAGATGCATCCCTGCCCCAGGCCCGGTCACCTCTGCTCACTCGCCACCCCTGGAGCCCCGCGCCTCCTTCCAGGTCCCGTCAGCCGCGTCCTCCCCAGCCAGGGTCAGCGACCCCCTTTGTGCCCTTTCACCCCGGGGTACACCTCGCTCTCTGAGCCTCTCACGGATACTCTGCAGACAGGTAAGGGAAACCTTCCTCTCACAGGCCTGGGGGAGGGGGGCTCCACGGGGCCGCTTTTCCCCAATCAGAGGGTTACCGTGCCTGAGGCCCGAGATGCTACAGGTGTCCTTGGACTTGGAGTTTTCCATCTTGCCTTGTGGGTCTCAGGTCCTCACCCAGATGGCTCAGCATAATTCGCCGAGGCCACCTGTGGTAGCTTAGTCCCTCATGGGACTCAAGTCCCTTTCTTAGGCAGAAACCTCAAACCCCAAAGTGGCTAATGTGCCTGCACCTCCCAGCCTGGCCTGTGGGCTCTGCCTGACCTTCCCCTCAGTTTCCACTACTTGGCACAGGAGCCTCATACAACATGGAAGATCTTGGCAACTAACCATTCTTGGGGTACCAAGTTGGGCTGTGGGCCTCAAGAGTGAGGAGGTGACCCGGGCCCTTTAGGCTTCCCCACGCCCTGCAAGACTATCTTTAGGAGCTCAACCCCCAGGCTTCTCCGTTTGCCTATAGCGTAGCAGATTCATCCTCTGACATCTCATTGGTCAGTGGGTCAAAGTCTGGGATGTCCACATCACCAGCTCCTAGTCCCACCTAGTCCCAAGCCACCATGGAGTATGGCCAGCCCTGCCCTTCCTACGGCTGGGAAAGCGGGAGCCTGGCTGCTGGCTGCTAGAAGGGGCCTTTGAGTTGTGCCTCCATGCCATTTCAGGAGGCCATGCATGCCGAGTCCCTGGAAGGGCAGGTTGATGACGTCCGAGAAGAAGGCATCCCAGACTACATGGAGCCTGCTGAAAGTATTTCCACAAGTGAGGCACCAGTGGGCACCCTGCGGTCCCCTCCGTGCTCCCCTCGGCCTGCCAGTGTCCGTACCCGCAAGCACACTTTTGGGCAGCGCTGCATCTCCAGCCGCCCTCCCGCCCTGGGAGGGGATGATGCTGAAGCAGCAGACCCAGCTGATGAGGAGGTCAGCCACATCACCAGCTCAGCCCACCCCTGGCCGGCTACAGAGCCCCACAGCCCAGAGGCCTCCCCGACAGCCTCTCCTGCCAAAGGCACAGTGGGCAGTGGGCGGGACCCACGCAGGTTCTGCAGTGTAGATGCTCAGAGCTTCCTGGACAAACCAGGTCGGCCAGATGCACAGCGGTGGTCCTCGGTGGAACTGGATAACGGAGACAGCCACCTAGAGTCTGGGGAAGCGAGGGTCCGGGCCTCAGAACTGGAGCCGGCTCTTGGGGCGCGAAGGAAGAAGAAGATGAGCCCTCCCTGCATCTCCATAGAACCTCCCACTGAGGATGAGGGTTCTTCCCGCCCCCCTGCGGCTGAAGGAGGCACCACCACCCTGAGGCGCAGAACCCCATCCTGTGAGGCTGCCCTCCACAGGGACTTCCCAGAGTCTACAGAGGGCCCAGGCACCGGAGGGGACCCCGTAGCCAAGGGTGAGCGCTGGGGCCAGGCCTCTTGCCGGGCAGAGCATCTGACTGTCCCCAACTTTGCCTTTGAGTCTCTGGACATGGGTGGACCTGGTGGGGACTCTTTCTTGGACAGTGACCAAAGTGTGACCCCAGAGCCCAGAGTTTCCTCTTTGGGGGCTATAGTGCCTCTAATACTAGAAACTGAACTTTCTGTGCCCTCTGGTGACCCCCCAGAGAAGGAGCAAGGACTGTACCTCACTGTGCCCCAGACCCCCTTGAAGAAGCCAGGGTCTCCCCCAGCCACTCCTGCCCCAGATGACAGTGGAGATGAGCCTGTGTAGATTGGGCTGTGTGTCCACAGGGCTTTGGCATTGAGGTTGTTGGCTCCCTGCAGGGTGGTAGCCCCAGTCAGGGCCGTGAGTGGACCCTGGCTTAGGCCCCACTAAGGCAGAGGGACCGGGAGATACCATCCCAGGAGAGGCAGCAGACATTCTGTCTCTGCACCATGACACAGGAGCAGCCTCGGGCCCCACGAGCCTCCCTCGTGGTGATTCAGGTTTGGGTTTTCCTGAGTTTTAACCACCACCAGAAGTTGTACCAGGACCAGGTCATCAGTCTCAGGAGGAGAGGCTGTGTCCTGGGAAGGACCAGAAGTTCCTCACGGGCAGGAAGGCACCACAGCTCCATCCATGTGACACACAGATTCCCAGTAGGGAGTACACGCTTGAGCCCCTTGGGCCCTGGTGGGCAGATATTGGGCCCTGGTGGGCAGACGTTGGGCCCTGCAGCCACCACAACCAACATCACCTTCGTTCACGGTCTTATTCCTGTCACTCAGCGCATCCTTCCCTCTCACAGTACCCCTCCCTCCATTCCATCCTCTTAGGCGGTTTAGAAACTTAGCAGTGACCCTGGGAAGGGCCACATCACCAAGGAGTACTGGCCCATGCAATAAGACGTCACAGTCCCAGCTGGGGTGGGGCTCCCCCCCCCACCCCATCCCAGGCTGTTGGGCTCAGCGTTCATTTGACATCCATTTGCTTTATGTCATCCGTTCTACAAATTCAGGTTAAATGTTGCAATAATCTGATGCAGAAAACTTGGCTTCCTAAGTCAAAGCTAAAGGGAGGGGAGGGGCAAAGCAACACTGAATAAACACTAACTTATTTAAGAAAGACACTTGGGTTGCGACACCTCAGTCAGAGCTCTGAGGCTGGGTGGGAGGGAGAGCCCAGCCAGTGCTTGGCCATCAGGACTCCAGAGACCACCAGCAGGAAGAGGCTTGGCAAGAAGAGGCCAGCCAGGAGAGGAGTCCAGGGCATCCCTCGCATTCCTGAGCCCCCTGCTTCCGGGATGTAGTGGTGGATCCAGTTTACGTAGGCAGTAACCCGCGCATAGACGCCAGGGCGGTCAGGGCGGCCACAGCCCTCACCCCAGCTGACAACGCCGGCCTGCTGCCAGGTCCCAGCCACCTGGCAGACTAGTGGCCCTCCAGAGTCATCCTGCAGGACAGAAGGTCAGAACAAGGATGGGATTCTAAGGACTTGGGGCTTGTCACCGTGCTTCACGGTGTACCATCCCTCTGTGTGCCCAGCCAGCTCACCTGGCAGGCATCCCCAGGGCCCTGGGCACATAGCATATCTGGCTGGATGAGGCTGCCGTTAGGGCTGCTGTAAGCCTGGCTGCAGGTCTCTACATCCACCACAGAGACTTTGGCCTCCTGAAGGTTATATGGGGGCTTCAGAGGCTCTAAGAGGAAGCAAGGTTCAGGAGGAGGTTGAGTGACCAGCCTCACACTGCTGGGAGTGAACACACAGCAGACACATCCCCCGTGTGGTTTACCCGCCACTGTGCTGGCCTTGTCCGGCCCTGGTTTGTGGGTCAGACATGGATCTTAGTGGAGGCCAATAAGTGTTTAGCCTTTAGGAGGGATAGGTGTGGCCACTAGGAGCAAATGGTGGCCCCAATGGCTCCTGCTTCTCCCCAGGTGGCCCCCTTTACCTTCCCCATCCCCATGGGCTCCTTACCTCCCTCCCGAGTATAGCCCCAGCCTGTCACCCAGCACTGCATCCCAGGGTAGAAGTCAGCTGAGGCCTCTGGGAGGCACACAGGCTGGACCTGGCTGGAAAGGGTCACCGGGGTAGCCAGCTGCACCAGGGCAATGTCCCCACTGGACCCTGGTGGTCCTGGGGGGCTAGAATACATGATGATCCGTTTTACAGTGGAGAAATGGGGTGACAGCGTGATCGTCAGCTCTCCCAAGTGCACCTGGTAATCCGACGAGTTCACAGACCTGGGAGGCAGGGAGAGACGTGAGTGTCCCCCTCCAACAATGACCACTGTCCACCCCTGCCAGTGTCCCATCTGTTCTCGGTACTAGGCACAGAAGTGGCTACTGCGTACACGAAGCCTCACACTTAAGGGCCAAGGACAGCAGTCTGTGGTCCTGCCACCTCTGCCTGGAAGGTGCCTGGGGCACCGGGGACAAGAAACGCTCCTAAAACCGGCAAAGGTAGTTCAGGAAGTGTGCGAGACAAATGGAAGGGCTTCTGAGCTGACTGGTTCAGTTTAGGATACTTCCCGACACAAGCTAGCTGGGAGGCCAGCATCACACTTAGGCCCGATGGAGGTTACATTCTCCTCCTGTGGCGGATGTGGGAGAGGGGGCCCCACCCCTGCTGGGGCTGCACCCTGCCACTTCAGTGGGTGGACCTTACAGCAGTTTTCTCTAATGAAGAGGGAACCTTGGACTCGAGGGTAGAGTCACAGGCTAAGCGAGGTCCTGTTTGCTGTCACTGCCCCATAAGCCCAGGCAGCCAGGCTGCGTGAGGAAACTCACCCAGAGAAGCAGTGGGCTGCTGTGAGCACCCATTCTGGGCTGAGCAGGGACCCTCCACACACGTGCACCTTATGCAGACGGAGGCTAGCCTGCCATGGCCATGTGCCAGCCGGGGCGGCATGCCCTCCCACGATTCGACTTTCTGCGTGTGAAACCTGGGGCTGGCCACACCCTGACCCAGAGGAGGCACTGTTGGTGAGGGAATCCAGAGACCGGCATTCTGCTCAATGCCCTTTCTCTAGGAGGCCTCCATGATTCGCATCTTGGGGGATCTACAAATGTCTCTGCTCCCCATCCACTGGTCTCTCTCCAGAAGCATTTGTGGGTGCATGCCCTAAAACAGTGGTTTTTCAACCTTCCTTATGCTGGGACCCATTAATGCAGTTCTTCATGTTGTGGCAACCCCCAACTATAAAATTATTTATGTTGCTACTTCATAACTGTAACTTCACTATTGTGAATCATAAATATTTTGTATGTAAAGGATGTTAGGGGACCCCTGTGAAAGGGTTTGACCCCCACCCAAGGTCTTGTGACCCACAGGTTGGGAACTACTGCCCTAGAAGCAGTAAGTTTGTGGATCTTGGCTTCTGAACACTGCCCCAAAGGACATAGCAGGCTCCTTAGACACTCAGTGGAACTGGGCAAGTGGCATACTGCCTGGAGTTAAAGGGGTGAGAGTGACGGGAGCTACAAAGGCCCAGGATGCTGTGGGTGTGGGGTGCCCTCCGAGTGAGAATGGGGCTTCCTTTTTAGAAGGATGTTTGGATCTAGATAGATGTGATATCACAAAACACTGGAGATGTGTTAAATGTCACCAAATGCTACACTGTATCGTGGGTAAATTTGATGTAAATTTCACCTCGACTTTTTTTTTTCTCATGAAAATCTAGAGCTGTCACCCACAGGGGAGGGCTTCCCTCTTAATCTGTACAACAGAATGAAACTGGAAATTGGGTCCACACTGATTAAAAAATAGAAATGGAAGAGATCACATCCCTCCCACCCAGAACACCAGGTCAGTCCTGAGGAGGTCTAATAAAGATGCCTCGAGTCTCTTTCCCAAGAGCAACATTCAGCAAAAGAAAGGGATGGACCATGAGAGCCGGCAGGCTGCACAGGAGATCCAAAATGGCTCCCGAAGACACAAATGGGGCAGGGGTGCAGCTTCCCAGGCAAAGCTGGCCTTGTCCCATCAGCCACGATACCAAAGACAACCTGTGGCAAGTGACTACAGAGCATCCCTGGGCCAGGAGACTCTCCCACCACAGGCACTGCCCCTCTAGAGTCTGCCTGCCAGGACTGGTCTCTAATCCTGAAATATCTGTTGGAGACGTACCTGACCGTAGAGTTTCCTGGGAGATGCCTGAAGGAGGGAGACAGAAGGATTAGGGGAGCTGCCCCTGGGAGTGACTCTGGTCCTGTGGGCCTAAGCACTGCCCCCTGCAAGGTCCCAAGGTAGCCCTAAGGTAGATGTTCCCATCCTGGGCAGCTAAAGCTAGGATCTAGCCAGGTAGGTGGGGCCCAGCTGGGTGGGGCCCAGGTAGGTGGTTGTGGCCTGGTCAGCTGCTATCCCAGTCCCAGGGTAGGGTGGGACCAGCCATGGATCATAAACAGCAGCTGGGAGGCAGTGAGTGTTGGACCAGTCTCAGCCCTCACAACCTCTAGGACCTCCTTGAGGTGGGTCCTTCCAGGATCTGGTCCTGTGAGTATCCCCACACATACACCCAAGCCTCTGTCTCCAGCAATGATGGCCAAGCTACCCAGCCGAGGAACCCAGACAAAGCAGAGGCCTACCGTGAAAAACTTGGCTTATGTTCACTTGAGCTCAAACTTCAAGGTACCCAGATCCCTCTTAACACGGCTCCAAGATTTCTCAGAGCTCCACCCCAGAGTGGAAAGTAAGGTAAATGAAGGGAAAGGTAGAGAGAGGAAGCAGACCCCTCCCACAGCAGGGCAGGATATACATACAGTGCCACACCGACCCCAAACCAGTCTACTCACCAGAAACAGCCAGAAGCAGTAGGAAGCCACAGTAGGGCCCCAGAGCCATGTTGTCTTCCCACAGCAGACGCAGGACCACCCCGTCCCCCTGCCCAGCCCTGGGCCTGCCAGTATGGGGATGGCTAGGGTTGGCCTCACACCTGCTGCAGGGTGGGAGGGAGGAGGGTACAGGCTCCTCACCTGATCCTGTTGCACGCCACAGGGAGGGGCCTTCAACTTCATCTGTCTCACTTGAAGGCTACACCCAGCCTTGGCAGCAAGGGACACGTTTGGTGACACATAACAGGGACAGAACGGGACCCAGCTGTCCACACCACAACCTGAGCTTCTCTTCTCCCATTATAGAGAGGAGGCACCACAGCCTTGGTTCCTACAGAGTATGCTTCTCCCAGTCTCCAGACTGTCAGACTCCGAGGCTCTGCAGAGGGAGCAGCCCTCTTTAAGCTCCTCTGTGTCCCTGTTCTCATATCTAGCCCTGCGTCTCCTAACTCCACCCCAGATAGAGTCAGATCTCAGTGCCTGCCTAGGGCTTCTGACTTGACTGGGAGCATTATGATCTGCTGGCCATGGGTGTGGCCAGAGCTGGGATCTTTTCCCAGCTCCAAATCACAGGCCCAGGATTGGAGGGTCCCACTGACAGTTTCGAGGTCAGGAATCCTCCCTTAGATGTGGGGAAAACCGTCAGTAGAGAGTTGCTCTCTGCTTCTTCAGGATGTGACAGCACGGGGTAAATTTTGCCTGCTTCCTGCCCACCCGCCCCACAGCACAAGGGTGCATGCAAAATGTTTGACTTAGTGACAGACAAATACACTATCGTCCCACCCTGTGTGACTGGCCACTCTTAGGTACCTGAGAGGGGACTGTTGGGGACATGGGACCTGCCTGCCAATTCACCCCAACATATGGCAGGCAGTAGAAGAAAGTGATCCATGTGTTCTTCCAAGTCATCCCAACCAATCCACGAGCCTGACGGCACTGGCGTTTCCTGACATGAGGTGCTATCCCCACCGCCCTTGACCTTCTGAACTCTCTCTGGGTCTCCATAGGAGAGAACTTCAGAACTCTTATCTGCCCCACCTTTTGCTTTTAGTATTTGCAGACCCAATATATACACACACACACACACACACACATGCACACACACCAGAGAGAGAGAGAGAGAGAGAGAGCTCTACCAGAGTGCCCTGTAACTCAAACACTGCATCTGCTAAAGTAGCATGCTTGCCTGGGTGCTGGGCTCTGGCTGAGACGGTGGATTTGGATGTTGCCCACTGAAAGCTCGTAGCTAGGCCTGGCCCCTGTAACTGCTTTTATCTGTCACCTGACAGCTGAGCTGGGCTGAGCTGCTCACTGGGAATCCTAGTTCATCCCCTACTCCCAGTCTCCCCCCTCCCCACTCTCCACTAAAGCATGGCTGAATGCTCTTATCAGAGCGTTACCACCCATCAGTATCCACAGTGACCCTGAGAGTGAGATGGGTGGACTAGAGGGACCAGGGGCTGAATTCCGTTACCTTTTATTTTTGGGACGGATGAATCTGTTAACGTTTGACATTAAAAATTAAATCTAAGCGACTCAAGAGATAGTTCAGCAGTTAAGAGTATGACACACACACACACAGATGACACATAGCATTGGGTGAGACAACTGACCTAATTTCCCATCAAGAATGAGAACTCCATCCAAGAAAGAGAAAGGTTAGCACTCAGAAGTAACTGTAAAATGTAGATGTCACCCTCGTCAGATGTCATCTCCAACAGAACGGCTGAAAGAGGACAGGAGACAGAGGCAGCATTTCTGCAGTCTGATTATGGAACACATGTGACAGTCCAACAAACAGGGAATGGACACCCCAGTGGGGCCCACTCATGGGCCAATAGCTCTCTTCAGCAGAAAGTTCCAGATATAGGCCTGTGTGCAGCAACAGTCATGAACACCCAAGGGCCAAGAAGCTCAAATGAGAATACCTAAAGCAAAGTCCCCTGGAGCAGCCAGATGTGCCCCTGCATGGCTCGAGCAGAGAGATGTGCCACTGTGCCACTGTGTCGCTGGATCAGCCAGATGCGCTGCTGTGTGACTGGCCTCAAACTCAACACATAGACAAGGATGACCTTGAACTCTTGGAGCAACCCCAATAGCTGTTTTCAAGAACTGTAATGAGTCACGGAAGAGAGGGAACCACACAGTGCAGCAATTGTGTGGTGGGAGGCAAGAGGGGACAGGAGTGGCTAGGGACTCATGGTGGAACAGAGCTGGGGCTCAGAGGGACACCCAGAAGACGGGGGACAGAGGACAAGGAAGGCAAGGGTTCCACCTGACCAGGAATCAGGGAGTTAAAGACAACAGGAGCCTGGTTCTTCCCTGACCCTGTGTGGGTCTCAGGAATGCTCAGGGCTGGGCAGGTGGATCCAGTCCAAGCAGTATGCCACCCTGGTGTAGATGCCAGGCATGTAAGGCTGTGCGCAGCCTCAACCCAGCTGACCACTTGTGCTTGCAGCCAGGTACCCTTCACCTTGCAGACCAGTGGCCCCCTAAGTCACCCTGAGGAAGACAGGAGTCAGCACACCCTATGGAGACCAGATGGGGTGTGGTGCAGGGGGGACGCGGGACCTACCTGGCAGGAGTCTTTCCTGGCATTTCCAGCACACATCATGCCATCATGGACAGTGGAAAATCCATCTCCTGTGTAGAGGCCAGTGTGATACTTCAGTCACACAGGCTGTTTTCCACAATGGGGGCTTTCACTTGCTTCAGAGGATAAGGAGGTGGGAGAGGCTCTGTGGAGAGAGAAGTGCAGCCTTTGGGGAAGCTCATCAGTAGCCATCCCCGGCCAGCCATCGGAATCCCTGCCCACCTCCAATGCTGGGGTTGGATGAGACAGTCCCTGCCATTCTTTTGGTTGGAACCATATGTACCTCTTGGTTGATGGCTTAGTCCCTGGGAGCCCTGGGGTGTCTGGTTGCCAGACATTGTTGTTTTTTCCATAGGCGTGCAACACCCTCCCTCCTCTCCTCCAGTCTGCCCTCCAGCTCCTCCATTGTGAACCCCCGCACTCAGTCCAGTGGTTGGCTGCTAGTATTTGCCTCTGTATATGTAAGGCTCTGGCAGGGTCCCTCCAAAAGACAACCACAACAGGCTCCTTTTGGTATGTACTTCTTGTCATCCATAGTAGTTTTGGGTTTTGGAGACTGTTTATAGGATGAATCCCCAGATAGGACAGTCTCTGGGTGGCTTTCCTTCAGTCTCTGCTCCACACTTTGTCTCCATAGTTGTTCCTGTGAATATTTTGTTCCCTTTCTCAGAGGTACCAAAACACCCCCCACTTTGGTCTTCCTTCTTCTTGAGTTTCCTGTGATCTGTGCATTGTAACATGTTTATTTTGAGCTTTTGGGCTAATATCCACTTATCAGTGAATGCATACCATATGCGTTCTTTTGTGATTGGGTTACCTCACTCAGGATGACACTTTATAGCTCCATCCATTTGCCTAAGAATTTCATGAATTCAATGTTTTTAATAGCTGAATAGTACTCCATTGTGTATATATACCACAGTTTCAGTATCCATTCCTCTGTTGAAGAACATCAGGGTTCTTTCCAGCTTCTGGCTATTATAAATAAGGCTGCTATGAACATAGTGGAGCATGTGTTATATGTTGGAGCATCTTCTGGGTATATGCCCAGGAGTGGTATAGCTATATCCTCAGGTAGTACTGTGTCCAATTTTCTGAGGAACCACCAAACTGATTTCCAGAGTGGTTTTACCAGCTTGCAATCCTACCAGCAATGGAGAAGTGTTCCTCTTTCTCCACATCCTCTCCAGCATCTGCTGTCTCCTGAGTTTTTCTTCTTAGCCATTCTGACTGGTGCGAGGTGGAATCTCATGGTTGTTTTGATTTGCATTTCCCTGATAACTAAGGATGCTGAACATTTCTTTAGATGCTTCTTAGCCATTTGAGTTTCCTCAGTTGAAAATTCCCTGCTTAGCTCTGTACCCCCTTTTAAGTAGGGTTATTTGACACTCTGGAGTCTAACTTCTTGAGTTCTTTGTATGCATTGGATATTAGTCCTCTATCAGATGTAGGATTGGTAAAGATCTTCTCCAAATCTGTTGGTTGCTGTTTTGTCCTATTGACAGTGTCCTTTACCTCACAGAAGCTTTGCAGTTTTATGAGGTCCTATTTGTCTATTCTTGTTCTTAGAACATAAGCCATTGGTGTTCTATTCAGGATATCTTCCCCTGTGTCCATGTGTTCAAGGGTTTTCCTCACTTTCTCCTCTATAAGCTTCAGTGTCTCTGGTTTTATGTGGAGGTCCTTGATCCACTTGGACTTGAGCTTTGTACAAGGAGATAAGAATGGGTCAATTTGCATTTTTCTGCATGCTGACCTCCAGTTGATCCAGCACCATTTGTTAAAAATGCTGTCTTTTTTCCAATGGATATTTTTTGCTCCTTTGTCAAATATCAGGTGTGTGGGTTCATATTTGGGTCTTCAATTCTATTCCATTGATCTTCCTGCCTGTCTCTATACGAATACCATACAGTTTTTATCACTATTGCTCTGTAGTAGAGCTTAAGGTCAGGGATGGTGATTCCCCCAGGAGATCTTTTGTTTTGGAGAATAGTTTTTGCTATCCTGGTTTTTTTGTTATTCCAAATGAATTTGCAGATTACTCTTTCTGGCTCTATGAAGAATTAATTTGGAATTTTGATGGGGATTGCATTGAATCTGTAGATTGCTTTTGGCAACATGGCCATTTTTACGGTATTAAATCCTTCCAATCCATGAGCATGGAAGATCCTTCCCTCTTCTGAGATCTTCTACAATTTCTTTCTTCAGAGTCTTGAAGTTCTTGTCATACAGATCTTTCACTTGCTTGGTTAGAGTCACACCAAGATATATAATATTATTTGTGACTATTGTGAAGGGTGTCATTTCCCTAATTTCTTTCTCAGCCTGTTTATCATTTTAGTGGAGGAAGGCTACTGATTTGGTTGAGTTAATTTTATATCCAGCCACTTTGTTGAAGTTGTTTATCAGCTTTAGGAGTTCTCTAGCAGAATTTTTGGGGTTGCTTAAGTATGCTATCATATCATCTGCAAATAGTGATACTTTGACTTTTTCCCTTCTAATTTTTATACCTTTGATGTCCTTCTGTTGTCTAATTGCTCTGGCTAGGACTTACAGTATATATTGAATAGATAGGGAGAGAGTGGGCAGCCTTGTCTGATCCCCAATTTTAGTAGGATTGCTTCAAGGTTCTATCCATTTAGTTTGATGTTAGCTACTGGTTTACAGTATATTGCTTTCACTATGTTTAGGTATGGGCCTTGAATTCCTGATCTCTCACTTTTATCATGAAGGGATGCTGAATTTTGTCAAAAGCTTTTTCAGCATCTAATGAAATGACCATGTGGTCTTTTTCTTTGGGTTTGCTTATGTAGTGTTTTACATTGATGGATTTCTGTATATTGAACCATCCCTGCATTCCTGGGATGAAGCCTACTTGATCATGGTAGATTATTGTTTTGATGCATTCTTGGATTTGGTTGGCCAGAATTTTGTTGAGAATTTTTGTATCAATGTTCATAAGGGAAATTGGTCTGAAGTTCTCTTTCCTTGTTTGGTCTTGCCTGGTTTAGGTGTAAACATTATTGTAGCTTCATAGAATGAATTGGGTAGTGTTCCTTGAGTTTCTATTTTGTGGAATAGTTTGAAGAGTATTGGTATTAGCTCTTCTTTGAAGATCTCATAGAATTTCCCACTAAATCCATCTGGTCCTGGGCTTTTTGTTTGTTTTGTTTGTTTGTTTTGTTGGGAGACTACTAACAACTGCTTCTATTTTCTCAGGAAGTATGGGACTATTTAGATGGTTTATCTGATCCTGTTTTAACGTTGGCAACTGGTATATATTTAGAAAATTGTCCATTTTGCCCAGATTTTCCAATTCTGTTGAGTATAAGCTCTTGTAGTAGGATTTGATGATTTTTTGAATTTCCAGTTTCTGTTGTTATGTCTCCCTTTTCATTTCTGATTTTCTTAATTTGGGTAGTGCCTCTGAGCCCTCTGGTTAATCTGGCTAAGGGTTTGTCTATCTTGTTGATTTTCTCAAAGAACCAGCTACTGGTTTTGTTGATTCTTTGTATGGTTCTTTTTGTTTCTATTTGGTTGATTTCAGCCCTGAGTTTGATTATTTCCTGTTGTCTACTCCTCTTGGGTGCATTTGCTTCTAGAGCTTTCAGGTGTGTTGTCAAGCTGCTAGTGTATGCTCTCTTCAGTTTCTTTTTGGAGGAGCTCAGAGCTATGAGTTTCCTCTTAGCACTGCCTTCATCGTGTTCCATAAGTTTTGGTATGATGTGTCCTCATTTTCATTAAATTCTAAAAAGTCTTTAATTTCTTTCTTTATTTCTTCCTTGACCAAGCTATCATTGAGTAGAGCACTATTCAATGTCCATGTGTATGTGTGTTTTCTGTTGTTTTTGTTTGAACTCAAGACCATACTTAGGCCATGGTAATCTGATAGGGTGCATGGAATTATTTCAATATTCCTGTATCTGTTGAGGCCTTTTTGTGACCAATTATATGGTCAATTTTGGAGAAGCTACCATGAGGTACCTTCTTTTGCTTGAGGATAGAATGTTCTATAAATATCTGTTAGATACATTTGGTCCATAGTTTTAGTTAGTTTTACTGTGTCTCTGCTTAGTTTCTGTTTCCATGATTTGTCCATTGTTGAAAGTGGGGTGTTGAAATCTCCCACTATAATTGTGTAGGGTGCAATGTGCGCTTTGAGTTTTAGTAAAGTTTCTTTTATGAATGTTGGTGCCCTTGCATTTGGAGCATAGTTGTGCAGAACTGAGAGTTAATCTAGGTAGATTTTTCCTTTGATAAGTATGAAGAGTCCTGCCTCATCTTTTTTGACAACTTTTGGTTGAAAGTTGATTTTATCCAATATAAGTATGGCCACTCCAACTTGTTTCTTGCTACCATTTGCTTGGAAAATTGTTTTCCAACCTTTGGTTCTGAGGTAATGAGTGTCTTTGTCACTGAGGTGAGTTTCTTGTATGCAGCAAAATGTTGGGTCCTGTTTATGTATCCAGTCTGTTAGTCTTTGTCTTTTTATTGGGGGAATTGAGACCATTGATGTTAAGAGATATTAAGGAAAGGTGATTGTTGCTTCCTGTTATTTTCATTGTTAAATGTGGAATTCTGTTTGTATGGCTATCGTCTTTTAGGTTTGTTGAAAGAAGATTACTTTATTGCTTTTTCTAGGGTCTAGTTTTTGACCTTGTGTTGGTATTTTCCACCCATTATCCTTTGAAGTGCTCGGTTTGTGGAAAGATATTGTGTAAATTTTGTTTTGTTATGGAATATCTTGTTCTCTCCATCTATGGCAATTGAGAGTTTTGCTGTGTATTGTAGCCTGCCTGGGCTGACATTTATGTTCTCTTAGGTTCTGTATGTTATCTGCCCAGGATCTCCTAGCTTTTGTAGTTTCCAGTGAGAAGTCTGGTATAATTCTGATAGGTCTGCCTTTATATGTTACATGACCTTTTTCCCTTACTGCTTTTAATATACATTCTTTCTTTAGTGCATTTGGTGTTTTGATTATTATGTGCCAGGAGGAGTTTCTGTTCTGGTCCAGTCTGTTTGGAGTTCTGTAGGCTTCTTGTATGTTCATGGGCATCTCTTTCTTTAGGTTATGGAAGTTTTCTTCTATAATTTTGTTGAAGGTATTTCCTGGGCCTTTAAATTGTAAATTCTCACTCTCTTCTATACTTAAAATCCTTAGGTTTGGTCTTCCAATTGTGTCCTAGATTTCCTGGCTGTTTTGGGTTACAAGCTTTTTGCATTTCACATTTTCTTTGACTGTTGAGTCAATGTTTTCTATGGTATATTCAGCACCTGAGGTTCTTTCTTCTATCTCTTGTATTCTGTTGTTGATGCTTGCATCTATGACTCCTGAATTCTTTCCAAGGTTTTCTATCTCCAGAGACGTCTCACTTTCTGATTTTTTTTTTTTTTGTGTGTGTCTACTTCCATTTTTAGATCCTGGATTATTTTGTTCAGTTCCTTCACTTGTTTGTGTTTTCCTGTAATTCTTTAAGGGATTTTTCTGCTTCCTCTTTAAGGGTTTCTACCTGTTGACCCATGTTCTCATGTATTTCTTTAAGGGATTTTTGTGTTTCCTCTTTAAGGGCTTCTACCTCTTGATACATATTCTCTTGTATTTTTTTAAGGGAGTTATTTATATCCTACTTGAAGTCCTCTATCAGCATCATGAATTGTGATTTTTAAATCTAGCTCTTGATTTTCTGGTGTGTTGGGGTATCCAGGATTTGCTGTTGTGGGAGAACTGGGTTCTGATGGTGCCATGTTGCCTTGGTTTCTGTTGGTAATGATCTTGCGTTTGCCTTTTGCCATCTAGTTTTCTCTAGTGTTAGCTGGTCTTGCTGTCTCTGATTTTAGCTTCTGTCCTACCATCCTGTGTATATGTACTCCTGAGACTCCCATTCTCCCAACTGCCCTGAGTGGCTGTTTCAACTGCCCTGAGTGGCTGGTTCTCTGGGAAGTATCAGGAGACAGAATCTTCACTGCAGCACAGCTGGCAAGGTTCTGTCCCAGCAAAAAGGGTTTTTGTCAGTGAGAAGGGGAGAAGGATTGGAAGAGGATCATTATTTGGAATGGCCATCACTGTACTTTTAATCAGTCAATCAGTTGGTCAGTCAGTCAGTCAGTCAGTCAGATCGTCAGTCAGTCTGTCTGTCTGTTGGTCAATTTTGCAGACACAGCTTCTTTCCAGGAATTCTCATTAATAATGTGCCAATCAGACAAATCTTCAGCTTATGAGGACAGGAGTTCTCCTAGTAGGAGAAAAAGGCCTCACCAGACCTTTGTTTTAATCTGTGAGGCTTTTGTCTCAAGCCAGGAGAATGAGGAAGAAGTTGGACTAGTGCCATATTGGAAGTTTGCCTTTTCTTTTATAAAATTTATTTATATTATTTTAAATGATGTGTATGATCTGTTATAGATTTGTACATGTGAAGGTACCCAAAGATGACAGAGGTGTTGGAAACCCAGGAGCTGGAGTTACAGGTGATTCTGAGCTGCTCACATGGTTGCTTGGAATTGAACCTAGGACTTCAGTAAGAGCAGCAAGTGAGCCATCTCCCCAGCCCCCTTGCTATCTTTATACCTAGTGGTGCCACCTCCCTATCGGTCATCCGGTCAGGGGTGCTTCTAACTCCTCATCCTTTGGTTTGACATTTCACATCTTTCAAAAGTACCTTACCCAGTTTATCACTGATCTACATCCTTCCTGTTCCTAGGGCTGAGATGCAGCAGGGCACATGAAAAACATGATTTTGCCTTTCCACTACTCCTGGGTGGACACTATGCTCTGAGACCCTGGTACCCCAATGCTGTTCCCTTGTCCCAGCCTCTGCTCAATACCCCTTCTTGTGACAGAAGCCCCGGGTAGCCTCATCCTTCTAATGGCATCTCTGAGCCCAGAACCTGGTCAGGACCCTCTCATTGGCCAATCTATCGCCCCTTTGCTCACAGTTGGACCTGGTTCTTTCTGATGCTATCCCTGGAAGTGGTGATGGTGGACTGACTCTGTTGTGATGGAAGTCACCCGAGCAGTTCTGGTCAGGCTCTGACACTCACATTGTCTTTCTGCTGAGGTTGGACATGCTAATAGTGTTTGAGGACACCAGGATTCAGAACTAGGGTTTGACATAGTTGTGGGTCACTTTGTCCAGCTTACCATATAAACCCTTCTTCCTCCTGCTCAGGGGTGTGGGAACTGTCTGTCTTGCTTCTACCTGGGACACACTTCTGAGAATGAGTCCCCAAGATCCTGTGTCTTGCAAAATCTTAGGCACATCTACATGTTTTTTTTTGGGGGGGGGCTCAGGACACCTGTGGCTAGTTCTTATACAAAAGGAGCTGGTATTTCTCGAGCCAAGGTGAGTCTCAACTTAGCTCTGAGCTGCCTCTGACAGCCCCTATGAAGGTATCCTGATCCTCTTATGTGGACAGTAGGACACTGCAGGGAGCCTTACTGACAGTTTCTCAGCTGAGGTCTAGAAGTTTCTTTGGCATCCTTGTGTTGGCCACAAGATGGGTGTTTGTGGCCAGACTGGAATTATTTTACTGGGACACTGTAGATATATGAAGTGGGAGAGCCCCAGAGTTTGGTAGCACCCCGACTTCTGCCATGTGTGTGTGTGTGTGTGTGTGTGTCTTTGTGTCTGTGTGTCTGTGTTCACAGGCTCTAAACGAGAAATTCCCATGGATTCTGTCAGATGTCTTTCCTTATTTTGAAGTGCTGTGTGGTCCTGGGACCCAGGTGGTATGTGAGTTCCTGTTAGGAGCATAGAATACCCAGACCTGGCTTGCTAGGTGTCCCTTTTACCCTAGAGCAGCAAACTCCATTGTAGAACTAGGAGAGGAACAGGTACATGGCCTGTCCTCGAGTACAGAGGTCCCCTGGGTTTCTTACAGGGCCATTCACCCACCTAACGATTCCAGCAGCTCTGCATGGCATTGGGTGTCCTTGCCTGTTGTGGTAGTCAGTGTTTCTGTGTGATTCACTGGGACACTAAGATCTGGAACAGGGAGTCAATACTTGTCAGCACCTCTAGGTGACAGAGACCATACATACTAAAGGTGTTCTGCTGCCCTTCAGAAGAATGTGTAAGCATATGTTCCCATAGCCTACCTATCAGGGTACACAAGTGTCACAAGTGTGTGTGTGTGTGTGTGTGTGTGTGTGTGTGTGTAGGGGAAGGAAGTTTGAGTTCAGAGGACAACTTACGGGAGTCAGCTCCTTTTCTGACCACAGGGTCTCATGGATGGAGCTCAGGCAGGAGAACTAGCTCTTTTGTCTCACCTGAGCTGGCTCTTCCCCCAACTCCCACAAAAATCACAAAATCAGCAGAATCAAGTTATGAAGTAGCAATGAAAGTAGTTTTATGATTGAGGGTCAGGGAGGGGTCACCACACATGAGGAACTGTATTAAGGGGTGGCAGTGTTAGGAAGCTTGTGAACCAGTGCTCTACAAGATAGCACTGGATTCCAGAGAAAGTATCCCTGTGCTTTTCCTGCTATAACCTCCCTCTTACCCCTAGGAAGGGGCTTTGTCTCCACAGTTCTCACTGATGACACTATAGTGGCTTTCCTCTGCAAGGGCCCTGTCAGTCACTCTCAGAGAATGGGGTACCAGCTCTGTGGATGCATCTTCTCCAGGCTTAGTGTCTACATGCCCATAGGGGTCCTCCTCCTCATACCCTGGAAAGCCTGTGTAGTGTCCTCTACAGGGTTAGCCTGGATCAAGGACAGTTAGTGCCTTTGGGGCCTGGCCTAGCTGGGCACACCAAGATGGTGGTCGTAAGTGTGATGGCTGGAGTTATTACACACCCGACTTCCTTAAAAATTGTTCGGGCCTGGTCATTATCTCTAAAACAAAAAATCAAATGGGGTTTCATCAATGGATGCTGGTGCTTGGGTGTTTTTCCTGCTACAGTGCTGGTTGAAACAAGAATCTGTGCATAGTAGACCAGCAGTCTGCCATTGAGTTATGTCCCCAGTCTGACATCATTGCTTTTTAAATAGCAAAATGTTCTTTAAGAGATAAGATGATTAAGTATAAAAGACAAGAAAATTAAATGAAGAAAATCATAATTGAATGTTGGGGCGGTCTGCACAGAGATGTTTCTGTCCACCCTGGCCATTCTCATGAATGAGACACTGTATCTAGATGCCCCTGACAGGTGTCCTTGGAACCTTTTCCTAGGGACACTCCTCACTGGGAACAGCTCCTTCCTCCCAAGTCAGGTGAGATTGCCCCTGCACTCCAGGTTAAGAACCATGGAGACAGTGGTTTCCCTAAGGTCACACACAGCAGCAGACAGGCTGGGGACCCTGGACCTCTCCCCCTGCTCACCTCTGGGTCTGAACCCATGAGAAAAGACCCGGACAAGTGTGACCCTGGGCACTCAAGACCAGCAGGTCAGTGCAGGAATACACTCTTCTGTGTGAGGTAGAGTTTTCAAGACAGAATTGTCCAAGTACCTGACCTCTTTCCTATTTCCAGATCTTCTCAGTCCCAGGCACATTCTCCTTGGTCCCTGACTCCCAAGCCAACTTCCAGTCTTCTCATGGTTCAGCCTGAACTTGCATCAATGCAGTGATAATCAGGGGCATCCAGCAAGCAGCTTGCATACCACAGCCCCATTATCTGGCCCTTGATTACTCCTGCTCCCTCAACTTCAACCTGAGGATGCTGGGAACCAGACAACCTCACATGTGACCAAGCATCATACATGACTGCTCATGTGGACAATGGAGATTTCTCCCTGGATCACCCAGAACTGGAGAGGAGGACATTTCTGGTCTCGGGAAAGTATTGTGCCTAACTTAGGACTAGTTCATCATTAATCCATGTTCCCATCATACACAGGCTGGGATCTATTTGGGGACACTGGAAAAAACTGTCTGTGCATCTTATCACCTGTAATTTGTGTCCCATGAACTCTGTTCATTTTAATCTCAAACAGTGGTACCTCATCTAAGCTCTCCATTTTGCAACACCAGCCCTCGGCAACCACATCATTTCCCTAACGGCATCCCTGAGCCCAGAACTGTGACAGAACCTCTCACTGGCTAGGTTGTGGTTTCGAGCTAACGGCTACCTGACCCAAGTCACGCAGTCCCTAGTTCTCTCTGATCCTATCACTGGATCTGTTCATTCATGGTGGCCTGGTCCTGCCTCTATCAGGGTGGCCAGGTGTCCTATCTCTAGGTCTTGTTCCCTAAGAGCAACAGCAGGATCACCAATTCGGGGCCTCAGGTGACCTCACACAGACAAGGCAGCCTGGGTTTGCAATGGGCACAGGAAACAGGAAATGGTTTCTCCTGAGGGAGCCCTCCAGTCACTCCTTATGCTGTGCTAGGTTCTTTCAAAAATGTAAAGGGCCTATCCTTGATATTACTTCCTGTTTGTGCCCCATGCAGCTGTCTAGATGGGCCTCCCTTGTCTGAGAGGACCTATCTCTCCCTCTTTGCCATTCCTGATCTTGTTTAGTGTTGTTTCTTTGAGATAAGTCTATGTAGCCCCAGCTACCCTGGAGCTCACTATTTAGGACAGACTAGCCTTAAACTCTCAGAGATCCACCTGCCCCTGCTTTCTGAGTGCCAGGATTAAACATGCGTTGCCACCACACCCAGCCGGCTGTCCTGTCTTCATGGTCCATTCCCGTTTCACACTAGGCTTTCTTTCTCTCAGACTGAGACTCCCGACCACAGTCCCTCCTAGTGTAGACTTTGTGCACGAGCCCCAGAGTCAGGAATTTTATGCCCTGATACTAGGCTTACACGGTTCCCCCAAAGTCAGGAGACAACTTTCAGGAATTTGTTTTCTCCTATCCTATGAGTCCCTGGGGATGAACAGGGCTTCAGACTTGACTGCAGCATTCTTACCAACTGACCCATCTCACTGCCCCTGTGAGCACATAGGAACCATCTTCAGCCTCCTAATTGTCACAGTTGGACACAGATCTTGCAGATGTGTGTCTCCTACACACACTGTTCCAGGGATGGAGGTGAGCAGGGATGGAAGTGTCTCAGCCCCAGGGTGAGTTGGTAGGGAGTAGACAGTTAGGATCTGTGCAGCACCAACCCCACTTCCTTTCTCTCCAGCTTTGCTGTCCCCTTCCTACCACCTGCAGCAGGTTCAGGGGCAGAGAGTGGATGATGTCATCTGTGAGCAGCCATACCATAATGCCACCAGGCACTACCCACAGGGCCACAAGTCCATCCTAGATGACATGTGTGTCCTGGAAGTGAGGGCCGGCGGATGCTCTTCTAGGGTGACTCAGGTGGCCCTCTGGTCTGCAGGGTAGCAGGCTCCTGGAACTTGGTAGGAGTGGTGAGCTGGGGCTATGGTTGTGCCCCAAAGGACCTCCCCAGGGTCTATGCACGAGTGCAGTCCTTCCCGCCCTGGATCATGCAGCAGACAAAGTTCTCCTGCGCCCTGCTGGCCTGTGCTGGTCCTCAGAAGATGAGTCTCCCAGTTCCCACTGCTTCAGCCTTTGCCTGGTTTTCTGAACCTGTCCTGACCTCTGGCTTTCTGGAGTCTGGACATCCCTGACCCAGCACAGGAAGCGGGGACGACAGTGGCCAGGGTGGGTGCTCTTGGCTTGAGGGAAGGTGGAGAGGAATGGAGACTCTCTATGCTTGCAGCTGTTGAAGGGACCGAGCGACTTTTGCTTTTGGCTGTTCTTAATAAAGGTCGTGTGCACACGCAAGTTCCGGGACTTGTGTGAGTTTTCTATTTCCTTCTCTTTGGAAAAGATGCCCACAGGTGTGGTTTACCATGTCCTGGGAGAACTACCTGCCTGTGCTGCTGAATTGTTTTGTGCTTGGTGTCCTTGTCCTGGATGGGCATCCAGATTGTCACCACTGGGTCTTAGTATCTTGGCCTCCCAAATATACCTGGAGTCCAGGTGTGGTCATACTGTACACAATGGGTTTGGGGTCAGGGGTCATCTTCAGTGTGACAAAAGACATTAGCCATCACAAGTCGCAGAGTGTGCTTGGGTAAGTGACTCACAGAAAGTCCCCAGCCATCCTCCTCATGTTGCTCTGTGCTGGGACTCTGTAGACTCTGACCATACAGAAAAGCTTACCTGTAGACCATGGGGCTGGAAAAGAAGTTCCTGCATCAGTACCATCCGCCAGAGCCCCGCCCAGCAAGCATGTCCTACTGGCCTGCTGCGTGATCCACAGGCGAGGATGAAGCTGGCAGCAACTGGTCTCACCTAGGGCAGATTCTGAGTTTCCCAAGGAGGATGCCCACAGGTGTGTAGATCTGGGCATAGCATAGTGCTATGTGGCACATACTTCAGCATAGTGGCACATAGGGCACAGGAGGGACAGGATTGTAGCCTTGTTTATAACTAAACTCAGAACAGGGTAGATTTACCCAAGCTGCAGGGATGTGAGAAGAGTTCTAGTCAGGGTTCACCTGAAGATGAGAGGGAAAAAGGATTGCAGGGGTGGTCCCAGCCCCACCACAGGGCTGTGACTGGTATCTTATTGGGCAGGGCTTTGGGGTGGACTGTATTCAAAAAAGACTAGGAATCAGCCAGTTCTGTGGCCAGCTGCAGGTCCATGATATCAGCAAGCAGTCACCTTCCCACGTCCTCCTATGCATCAGCTGGTTCTGTAGCAGAAATCCACCCCAGGATCACGGGACCTTCTCTGTCCGTCACTTTGTGACCTCCAAGGCTGGACTGAGGTAGTCCAATACTAAACCTTCCCACCTCTGCCCATCTGTCTCTTTCCTTGTGGGGTCTGGAGATGGCTTTAACAAGAACAGCAAAAGAACGGGTTTCAGGCAATTGCAGAAAGCAAAGGACTGGACAAGCTTCCAGTGTGTTTCTAAGAGTAAATCCTTGGAAAATGCTCTTTGCTGTTCATGCACACTGCCTCCAGGTGGCGCTGCAGGACCAGAACAGAGAACTGCAGTTCAGGTGTGCAGACTGGTATGTGAGCAAGGGGTTACTTCATAAGGAAGCCCAATGCTTCCTGGTGCAGGGACTGCAGTTTTGTGTTCAGCAGGCAGAAAACATCCCTTCCCACTCTTCAGGGTCCTTTTCAATTTTATTTCTTTGGGAGAAGAGAGATCTATGTGGCTCAGACTGGCCTCAAGTTTCCATGCCAAGCTCTTTCAGAGAATATTCATTCTTTTCATAGGCTTTTATTTGCTATTATCTGGGCTTCTGGACGAAGATGGACAGCCCAGCTTGTGTTCGACTGCAGAGTTTGGGATTAGATGCTGTGGGAAGCAGGATTTGGGACCTGGTACCTTCTACAGGAAAATGGGTGGTGACAGGTTATATGCATGGCCAGGCTCCCAGCATCCCTCCCAGCTCCCAGAGTCCCATGGGACCACACAGGTTAGGAGTTTTGTAATGCAGATGTAGCTGTGAAACCCTCAGAATCCAGACAGAAATTGGGTTCTATCAGTTTGCTGTTCTCTGCCTGACCCACACTCTCTGCCTCCTGATTGGCAGGAAGCAGGTGACTTCTTGTGTAAGTATTTGATGCCCTGTCTATTCTGGAGTTTTGCATGTATAGGAAAAAGTCTACCATTATGCTAGGTTCCCAGTCCTTTTTGGCATTTTGAGGCAGTGTTGTTAGGTTGACAGACTACCTTGACCTCACAGGCAGTCCTTCTGCCTCAGCCTCTCCCGTGGCTGAGAAGGCAGGCCTGTGCCTCCAGACTCGGGTCTTCTCTGTTCTGTTTCTGAGCACACATGGAGTTTCACACGGTGTCCTAGCTCTTCCCTTGTGGCTAATACTGTCTGTTGAAGGAATCCACAGGATTCGCTCCTCCTGGTACAAGTTAATGGACATTTGGGCCATTCCTAATTGGTGCTCTTTGGAGTACCATTGCTTTTAACAGTTTGTGTTTTGTGTGAACATGTTTTCTCTTGGAGGAACCCAACTGTGATTGTGAACTCACTCAGAATGTTTGAAGGATACAAGACTTTCAGATTTGTGGCTGTGGTTACATCCTCTTGGCTGTGGATAGGACTGCGCTTCTAATCAGGTCTTGCTATCTACCAACCCCTTCCTTAGCTTCAGAAACTCTAGGCAGGGCTGGGTTGGGGTGCAGAGCTTCTTCCTGGGTTTTATATGTGACAGCTCCCTGACATTCTCTTTAGATCAGGATGGCTTCAAACTTGCAGTGATCCTCCTGCTTCAGCCTCCAGAATGTTAGCCTTAGAAACATTGTCACCATGGCTAGTTCTGTGTTCTTCCTTCCTCCATCCCCCACTCTGTCTCCTTTCTTTCTTTCTTTCTTTCTTTCTTTCTTTCTTTCTTTCTTTCTTTCTTTCTTTCTTTCTTTCTTTCTTTCTTTCTTTCTTTCTTTTTCTTTCTTTCTTTCTTTCTTTCTTTCTTTCTTTCTTTCTTTCTTTCCTTCTTTCTTTCTTCCTTTCTTTCCTTTGATCCTTCCTCCTCCTCCTCCTCCTCCCCCTTCTCTCTCTCCTTTCAGTTAGAGCCTCCTATAGCCCATGTTAGCCTTGAACTCCTGACCCTCTCACTTTCATCTTTTAAGTGTTATGGTTACAGATGGGCATCACCTTGCCAGGTCTCTTAGTTTCATTTTTACTGTTCGTTTGACAATACATCTTAAGGAAATAAGCTTAAGGGTTAAGTGTATATTCTAGCTCCCACACAAAGATACTCCTGACTGTGGGGAAGGTGTGGAGGCAGGGGCATGAGGTGAGTAGTCATATAATGGACACAGTCTAGGAACATAGAGCCATGTGTGAAAGCAGCTCAGCTCTGTCTTCATTCACAGCATCTAGGAGCCCACCAGGGGATGGTGCCCGGACAGTAGATGCTCCCTCCCACCTAAATGAATGTAACACAAGCTGACTCCCCCTGCAGGCCCAGAGGCCCTACTCTCAGGTGATTCTGTCAGGATGGAAATCAACTCTGTCACATTCAGCTTATTCTGGGCAGGGAACCCAACACAGATCCTCCTGAATGTTAGACAAGCACTCTGCCAACCGGGCCACACTCTGTGTCTGTTCTCCCTGTCTCTAATTAGCATTTGTCAGGGCTAATGGTATACACTCCACCACATGTCCATATTGTGTACTTGCATATCTTTTTTGGTGACTGTGCACATGTTTTTAAATTTTTTTCATTGCTTCCTGAGTGCTACATATTATACATCTTGAATCCAAGTATTGTAAACATTTAGATGTTCTATGGAGGACTGATCTTGGTGCACAGCACGGGAGGGCAGACATGAACAGAATGCATGACAGGAGTGGAGGGGAGCTGAGAGGTCTGAGGGATTTGGCCATTTCTAGGTCAGGGCCAGAAGGCTGTGGAGTCTGTTTATCATGGTGAGAAGACCAGGCCTGGGCAGCCCTGAGTCTCGTTTTTGATGTAAGCTGGGAGGAGGAAGGAGGGATAAGGGAGGAATGAGGAGGGATGTGAGAGGAGGGAGGAGGGATGAGCCAGGAGAGGAGGGAGGAGGGAGGAGGAAGGAGAGAGGCAGTAAGGTCTATGGACAAACCAGGTATGGGTGGTTTGCGACCACCACCAGTTACTCCAGTTCCAGTGCATCTATCGCCCTCTTGTGGCCACCATGAGTACCTGCATGCATGTGCGCAGGTGGCTCTCCCCACATTATTAAAAATTAAATTCATCTTTAAAAAAAGAATGAACACTAAGCATTTGACCTAGTGAGGTATGAGTAACGACATGAGGTGTGTATGGGCCTGTCTTCCTCCGGTTCTTGACTATGAAGGGACTGTTTGGGAGGTAGGAGCTGTCAGCTCATCCCAGCATAGCAGACCAGGGTGAGGGAGTCATGTGTCCCCACAGGCCATCCCACTTTGTCCAGGACCCTCATGCCACCTAGCGTGAGGGGTGTCCTTCATGGACAGATCCTCTGAGTCCCAAACACTGGAGCCACCCCAGGTCCCTGTAGGAGGAGCTGTTGCCTCTGGTCTGAGGGACCTGGTGTCCTATTCCCTTTGTCACCTAGTTCCCTGAAAAGCTCCGGACACCCTGGATCCCAGGTCTGCTGGTCAGGAAGAAATTCCACCTGTGCATCCCTGTGTCCTCATAGACCAATGACATGTGTGGCCTTTGTCCAGATAGAAGGGCGAGGGAGGTCACAGTCTGGTCTCGGTGACCCTTTCCCCAACTTCTGGGGTCTCCTGTATTCCCGGGACACTGCTGTGGACGACAGTGACAATTCCCTCTAAGGGCCTGGTCTTCTTGTCTCTGGGGTTCTGTCCAAGAGTGGGGCTCTACTAGGTTGTTAAAAGAAATGAAGCAAGACCCTTAGGGAGAAGGGAAATTGGCACTGAAGGTTCCCAAGGGAGCTGTCCAACCACACAGGATACCTGTGACCTGGGCCACAGCCCATGAAATGCGGGTTACTGACATGGCCAGTGAAATGCCAGTCCCTGAAGTTGTAACTAGCTTCTCTCTCTCTCTCTCTCTCTCTCTCTCTCTCTCTCTCTCTCTCTCTCTCTCTCTCTGTGTGTGTGTGTGTGTATAACATTGTTGGTAAGTGTGGTCTCACCCTCAATCAAATCCCAGAAATACAAGCAGACTGTGGCCCCTTCAGACATGAAGCATCTGAGATTCGAGGGACTGAATGACTTATCCTAGCTACACTGGGGTCTCCTGGCTTATGGGACCTGAGAGCCCTGTTGTTCTGATGCCTTCCCACTTCCTAGGTCTTCAGATTTCCATCCTACAAGATGGAGGGAAACCTTGTGCTGGGGATGTGGTGTGGCCACGCCCTCTCTTGTCTCACCTCAGTTTTCTCTACCACATACCATTTTCTCCAATGTTGGCCCAGCCTGTCACCCAGCACAATGTTCCTGAGGGCAAGTTCATAGAGGCGGGAGCCAGGGAGCCAGGGTGGACGTTGCTGGAAATGTTCACAGGGTTTGTGAGTTTCAGCAGGGCAATGTCTGCCCCATTCTGGGTGTGGGATAATTCTGCTCACAGTCAGCAGGTTGTCATGGTAATAGAGGTACTTCTTTTGGAGTGTTATTCTGACCATATTGGGTACAATGATTTTCCTAAAGAGAAGAGACATTCGTTTAGTAAGTCCACGTCACTTCCAGACACCCAGAGATGGTGTGTGATGATCCCATCCTACCCCAGTCTCCTCCCCATTCCTTGTCCCACCCTCCAGGCCCAGAGAGTCACGGTCCCACACAGTGTGCCGCCGTGAGCACCCACTGTGGGTGGATGAGGGAGCCGCCACAGGTGTGGTTCCAGTTGGTGCCTTTTTTACGCAGGGTCACCTGCGAGGGCCACCTGTTCTCAGGTGCCTCCTGTCCCCCCACAATGCCCTCTGGTGGCTGAGCTGGACCTGGGGACAGGACAGGGTCAATCTTAGTACCCTGGCTATGAGCTCCGAGGGTCAGGATGAGGGGCAGGGAGGGCCCAGGGCAGAACTCACCAGGGGCTGCATGCACCAGACTGCACAGGAGGGGCAGTGTCAGCAGCAGCAGCTTCAGCATTTGGACACAGTGAGGAGTAGTGCGGGCCCAGTTGGAGGTGAGGGCTGGGCTAGGCCTATCAGGTTGTGGGGTGCAAAACAAGCCAGGAACCTGGGAGCAGGAAGGTAGGCCCATTCCAGGAGCTTGAGGTCTCTAGTGGCTTGGACACTCTGCTTCAGGGTCTGGGAGAGATCACTGTAGCTGTCTTTGATCTTCTCTACCCAGCCTCAGGTTCCCTCTCCATTTATCCTTCTAGATCAGGGTGGGGCAGGAGGAAGGGCATGCCACTGTCCAATCCAAGCCTGGAGGAAATGCGTGACTCACACTCAGGCGCCAAGAGTTTGGGCCACGAAGGGACGCTGTCAACCCTCTGCTACATTAGACCCAGATCTGTGGTAAACCCTGTCCTGTGGCCTCTGGGCCCTGTCTGCTGAGCAGGAGCTTATCCAATCATGTGTGCTCCAGAGCAGAGCATCAACACACAGAAAGGGGGGATGGCAGAGAGGCCCCCAGCCTCCCCTCAGGCACTTGCCAGCCCTGCCCCTCTCCTTGGCTGACCACTCTCTTGTTCATCCACCCTACTCTGTGATTTTCCTTGGCCTACTGATCACTTGTCTCTAGCCCTCTTCTTATCTTGATCTCCTGTCCCTCCCTGGCCTTCCCCCTCCCTGCCACCTTCTGGATCTCTCTCATTCCCTCCAGGCTCTAAGCCCTACCAGGCTGGACCTTCTGCACACCCCAGAATATTCATCGGAACTCCTGGAAGCAGCATGGGGTGGTCAGAATTGTTTCTCTTCTCACTCCTTCTGCAACATATGCATACTTCCAATAATA